>NC_047042.1:59000890-59309832 GCF_011762595.2 Tursiops truncatus
CCTATAATTCGAATGTTGGTGCGTTTAATGTTGTCCCAGAGGTCTCCGAGACTGTCTTCAATTCTTTTCATTCTTTTTTCTTTATTCTGCTCCCTGGCAGTTATTTCCACAATTTTATCTTCTAGCTCACTTATCTATTCTGCTTCAGTTATTCTGCTACTGATTCCTTCTAGAGTATTTTTTTTAATTTATCATTTTTTTTAATATGTATTTATTTGGCTGCATCAGAGTTTCGTTGTAGCATGTGGGATCTTTAGTTGCAGCATATGAACTCTTAGTTGCGGCATGTGGGATCTAGTTCCTGACCAGGGATCGAACCCAGGCCCCCTGCGTTGGGAGTGTGGAGTCTTAACCACTGGACCACCAGGGAAGTCCCTAGAGTATTTTTAATTTCAGTTATTGTGTTGCTCATCACTGTTTGTTTGCTCTTTAGTTCTTCTCGATCCTTGTTAAATGTTTCTTGTATTTCCTCCATTCTGTTTCTGAGATTTTGGGTCATCTTTACTCTCATTACTCTGAATTCTTTTTCACGTAAGTTGCCTATTTCGTCTTCATTTATTTGGTCTTGTAGGTTTTTACCTTGCTCCTTCGTCTGTAACATATTTTTTGTCGTTTCATTTTTTTTTTTTTTGATGGGTGGGGCTGTTTTCCTATCTTACTGGTTGTTTGGCCTGAGGCATCCAGCACTGGAGTTTGTAGGCAGTTGGATAGAGCTGGGTCTTGGGCTGAGATTAGGACCTTCGGGAGGCCTCACTCTGATTAATATTCCCTGGGGTCTGAGGTTCTCTGTTAGTCCAGCGGTTTGGACTCAGAGCTCCCACCACAGGAGCTCGGACCTGACCTCTGGCCTGGGAAGCAAGATCCCACAAGCCGGTCACTGGGGTTTCCTCCCATCCCCTTAGGTGTCTGTGGTCCCCCACTCGTGCCTGGTAGGTACCCTAGTTGTGCGGAGACATAAATTCTGTGTCCTTCTATTCCGCCGTCTTGACTCTGCCCTCCTCCATTATAGTTTATTGTAAGATATTGAGTATAGTTCCCTGTGCTCTACAGTAAATCTTTGCTGTTTATTTTATATATGGTAGTGTGCATCTGTTAATCCCATACTCCCAATTTATCTCTCCCCAACTTCCTCTTTGGTAACCATAAGTTTGTTAGTTTGTTTTCTATGTCTGTGAGTCTGTTTCTGTTTTGTAAATAAGTTCATAAGTACTGTTTTTTAAATTCTATTTATAAGTGATATATGGTGTTTGTTTTTCTCTGTCTGACTTACTTCACTTAGTATGATAATCTCTAGGTCCATCCACATTGCTGTAAATAGCATTATATCATTCTTTTTTATGGCTGAGTAACATTCTATATATATATAGAATATATATATATATATATATTCTATATATATACCACATATTCTTTATCTTTTCATTTATTGATGGACACTTAGATTGCTTCCATGCCTTAGCTATTGAAAATAGTGCTGCTATGAACATAGGGTTCATATATCTTTTCAACTTAGTGTTTTAGTTTTTTCTGGATATATACCCAGGAGTGGGATTGCTGGATCATATGGTAACCTATTTTTAGTTTTTTAAGGAACCTCTATACTGTTTTCCATAGTGGTTGCACCAATATTTACCTCCTTTTAAAATGGCTGTAGACACGAGAAAGAGACAGATACTTGGAAAGGGGTGTATTTATTCCAAATAAAGATAATTCTCCAACCACATAGAGTAACGATGAACCATTAGGACTCCATAGCCTAAAGTTTCAGAGTTATAAGCCAACCCCAACAAGGAAACCAGAGGGTAAAGCCATTCTGTGATTATGACCTAATTAGCATCTGAAACAGGCCCAAACCCAGGATCCTAACTTCTGAATCCCATCCTGTGCTATTTCAGTGGCCACTGATGAAACATCTCCCTGGACTTCCTAAAGGTCATCTCCTAGGTGACTGGGAGCGTGCTTATAAACCTGAATCTGGCTAACGGAGGATGGTATGAGGGCCATGCCTCTGATGGAGGACAGCAGGACAGTTAGGACATGCCTGGGCACAGGGCCAGCTGCATGAGCATGAAGCCTCACAGAGCCTGGTGCTTGGAAAGCCCTTGCTTGATTTAATGCTCTGCCATCACCTTCTTGAGATTCTTCATAATTTTTGAAAAAGAAGCACACCTTTTCATTTTGCACTGGGCCCTGCAAATTATGCAGCCAGTCCTGTCTGGGTAAGACAACTTGGCTTAAACTGCATTTTATCCCTAGTTTGCTTCCAGTCTCCTTCTGGAGATAGAGCCTTCGTTATTGCGTCTGAGGATTTGACAGACCATTCGCTCTGGGATGAGGAGACTTGGTATACCAAGGCTGGGACGTGGGTGAAGCAAGGCAGGAGCTGAGAGCCCAAAATGTAAGGAAGTGCTGACTCTCAGGACTGTGCCAATACAGGGTCAGCACCTGAGAGTGAGTGCCCCTTAAATTTTGCACCTCATTTGTCTCACTGACGTCCTACTCTGCAGTACACCTGCAACGTACCTGTACCACACCTGCACTACACCTACCATATACTATTCTCTCCTGCTGCCTTTATCTTTGGAAATGAGTGTGTGCCTCTATGGTGGCTGAAGTTTCATCAGCCAGATCAGGTGGCACACAGAAACCTACACTATTGACTTTTTCTTAGATTTTTCTCAAAGTGTTCTTTACTTGTCCAGTCTTCGTTGAGGGAGAAGTATATTTCCCCTTTCTCTGCAAGACTGGCCACGGTCGGCAGGTGAATGCTCTATTGTGTAAATGTGATTTGATATAAAGCTGAATTGTCAATAGCATAAGACATTTTATAGGAAGGGTGAAAGAGTCGATGGCACCAGTAGTCACATTCCTTGAGTCACCAGAGACTGAGAATGGCGTGACGTGAAGTCAGAAAACCTTGGTTTTTGTCCCGAGTTCCCTGCTTACTTGCTGAGTGACCTGCGGAATTGCTTCACGCCCTCTCAGCCTCAGTTTCCTCACCTATAAGATAGGGATAATAAAGCTATCTCTGTCTCCCATGATTATTATGATGGGATGATGAACTGATGCTTCTGAACATGCTCTGCAAATTATAAAATGCTAGCTGGTTATTGACACTATTATTCAGTTTTTGGAGGGCAGTGGTTTTGCAGGATGGGTCCCTTCTGAGTTGCCACCTGCCATCCACCAAGGTTAGGGGTGAATTCCACAACATCAAACAATATGAGCCAGGCCTTGGAATAGGCTTTATTGAGGAAAAGAAGACATTTCCAAAGCCAGGGTCAGCCAGGTAAGAGAAGATGGAAAGTCCTGCTGAGGCTATAGGCTCTTCTAGATGGATTTGTGTTCCAGGGGAAGAAACCCCACCCACCCCCATTTATTTCCCCTTTCCTGGGGCAAGTGCGAGAGCAGTTGTTAGTGGGGAGATAATGAAACTACTCTGGCACCAGGCAGTCTGGATTTGGGTGCCAGCGTTTACAGGAATTATCAAGCTCTCAGCACCTGGGGACCTTGGAACCCAAGTAATGGTACCCTGGAAGGAGAACACGGCTTGTCCTGTGGTAAAGGGACCTTGGGCACAGCCTCTGCAGCTCGGACGGAGAGTTAGGATCCCACCCCCATGGCTCTTTAACCAAATCACCTAGGCTGAGCACCTAGGGGTATTTTCAGACACTCCTGCGCCTTCTGTCACGGGAGCACCAAGGACACCATGCTAACCCCAGTGCTAAACTCTAACTAGGTCACATAGGGGGTTTTTGGTGGTTGCTTGAGAATTGATAGAGAGATCAGGGTCCACCTAGGCTAACTCCAGATCCATCGATTAATAAACTGTTTAAAGAGGATTCTCTACAATTTTCTACAATTTTACTGTTTAAAGAGGAATCTCTACAAAGATTCACTTGGACTTTTTAGTTTAAAATGCAGTTACAGTTGATTCCTTTAACCAGCCTTGTTTTTGCTTTTTCGTGATTGATGTTGAGACCTTACCCACCCAAAATGCTGCCCTGGCTCATCCTTTCGTCCCTGGCCTGAAATCCCACCCTATATAAGTGACACAGCAAGTACATGGTCCACTTGAGGGAACAGGGTGGGGGGAACCACAGTAGACAAATAATAATAGCACAATATCAGTTTTGCACCAAATGCTCAGGGAAGCTTAGTAGTGGAATAATTAATTTTATCAGAGAGAGGGTCAGGGACACTTCAAAAAAGAGATGATATTTGAACTGTATCATAAAGGGTAAGTAGGATATTGTAGGACAAAGAAAGAGGGACATGCATAGTAGAGAAAACAGGGAGAAAGGTGTGGTACCTCAGATGAGCTGATACCTGTGAAGTGTTTAGAACAGTATGTGGCACATAGTAGGTACTCAATAAATAGTAATAGGAGCAGTAGTGGTAGTTATATGTTTAAGGGATTTCAAATACCCAGTATGGCTAGAATATAGGAAGGGAAGTTCTGGAAATGAAACTGGAGAGGTAGTTTGAAATTTTTTTGTAAACGGCCTTGAACTGTATGCTAAGGGAGATAGATTTTTATTTGCAGCACATTTTAGCAAACTAATCCATCTGCTTTGTCATTCATTGGTAATCATAGGTGTGTCAGTGGGGATGGTCTAGGTTGGGTTGCATTAACAAACAACCCCCAAATGTCAGTGGCTTAAGACATCAAACATTTATTTCTTACCCACATTACATACCCGTCACAGTATTTGCCTTTTTCTGTGACCTGCTTCTTCAGCCTTCTACCTGAAAGTGACACCTATCACTATTTCCATCTCATTGGCCAAAGCAAGTCGCATGGCCACACTTAACTTCAGAGGGACCAGGGCATTGCAGTCGTACCATACGGTGATGGATGCAAGACGCTGTACATTTGTCAATACTCATAGAACTGTGTGCTTAAAATGAGGGAATTTTACCGTATGTAAATAATATGCCAACAATTCTGATTTAAAAAAACAGTGCATTTTTTTTAAACAGCCAGCTTTTAAAAACTTTGAAAATCACGATCCAAACAGTCACTTAAATTATTATTTGATCCCTAAAAAGTAATTTTATGGATCCTTTTTAAAAATCATAACCTGTGATATGCTGATTAAATGTCTAGCAACCGGGAATGTTTTCCCTCTGGGAGAGGGAGGGAATAGTGATATTTGCCTATTTCCATGGCGTAAATACCCCTACCATGGCAGATTTCAAGCTACCAGTGTGATGTCACTGAACTGAGCTAGGAAGAGATGCACACATTTTAAGCCAATCCCTGCACACCACTAAAAATATTAAAATATGCCATAATTTGACATTATAATAAGCAGGAAGATAATGATTGACTTCCTAATGTCCCAGGATTGCCTTGTACAAATTCCCAGTTTGCTAGTAATGCAGAATTAGTAGTAGTAGTAATAATAATAACGCCCACCAGATACTGCAGTTTTAAAAAATAATCTGGCAGAATCATACATTTAAAGCTAGATGGGATCTTGGAGATTATCTAGTCACTCGACAGTTGAAGACTCTCAGAAATGTAAAAGATGCGCCCGAAGTCGCCCAGCTGACTGGTGACAAAATCGGAACCAGAACCCGAGTTTCCTGACTTCCTATTTAATGTATGTGTGTGGTTTTCCCCACCACTGCAGGAACTGTGGGATTCCAGGTTTTGAATGTGTACCATTGTTCCTAGTCTACTTTCTGACATCCATCTTACAAGTATTGTTTTTAAAAGGTCAACATTCAGCTAAACCATGCCTGTGGTGAACGAGTGGCAGGGAACAGAGGGTGCAGAGGGGTGTCAGATGTTACTTGATAGCTATTTGATCCAAATAATGCATTTCGTTTCGCCCTGGGAGAGCAGAGGATAAGCTGGCACCTTATCTGAGGACTGTGGTTCACCCCCAACCCCCATGGGAACCAGTTTGCATGGGCTCCCTGGCCTTTTGCTGCCAACTTCCCAGCTCACCCCACGTTAAGAACAGCAACGGCAGCCATGTGTTCAGAACCAGACCACCAAGCGTTTTCCCATCTCAACCAAACTTTGAGGTAGCTGGGAAGAGTCTTTGGGGAGAATGAGTGCATTCTACAAGTCTCAGGGTAGAGTCAAAACGAATAATAACTCTACCATAATCACGACTGACTGGAGACCAAGCCAGACTTGTCCCCAAATATATTTCAAGCTTGTGTGACTCTCTTTGGTCGTACCATTTAAGTGCCTTTTTCTTCTTTCTCACTCTAACAAATTCTTGCTCTTCCTTCAAGGCCCATCCCAATGTCATTTCTTTTTTGCGGTACGCGGGCCTCTCACTGCTGCGGCCTCTCCTGTTGCGGAGCACAGGCTCCGGACGCACGGGCTCAGCAGCCATGGCTTACGGGCCCAGCCGCTCCGCGGCATGTGGGATCCTCCCGGACCGGGGCACAAACCCGCGTCCCCTGCATTGGCAGGCGGACTCTCAACCACTGCGCCACCAGGGAAGCCCGCAATGTCATTTCCTCTTTGAAGACTTTTCTGACCTTGATCTGACCTTGATGGCAGTACCTCCCTTCCCCGCCTCTAAATTTATTGCTTCTTCTACCCTGTTCCTGGAACACTTTGCTTCTGCCTTTACTACGGCTCATATCACAGTGTTTTGGGATTGTTTGTTCAGCTGTATGTCTCCTCAACCAGACCGAATATTTGCCCCTTGAAGTCAAGGCCCGTGTCTTACTCATTTTTAGTTTCCTGAACCCACCATAGTGCCTGGCCTAGCCTGTGATTGACACCAAAGAGAGAGGGTGAGGAGAGAGGAATAGAGGAGAGAGGAAGGACCATTCTGGAATGAGAGCAAACTTGGAGAAAAGTGAAGTCTCCCTGTGCCCGTCATGCTCTGAGTTACCAGGTGACTGTGTACACCCCAGGGCAACAAGTCTCAGCTGTACTGTGTAGGAAAGTCACCAAGTCATACTTGTTTAAAAGGTAGATTTCTACCTCCCTGCCCTTACCCTTATTCCCATTTTTAAGGGTGGCAGGGCAGAAATCTGTGTTTTTACAAGCATTCCTGGAGATATTCTGCTCAGATGGCCTGCCCAACACTTTTGCGAAGCATTGGTCAGATGGTTCCAGGAATGCAGACAAGATAAGAGCCAGGAGGAGGGTACGGACTCAAGTCCAACGTACCCACCGGGCTGTAGAGGATGATCTACTGCCTGCAGTGTTTCCCCAAAATCACAGGGAGCTGGAAGGTCCTAGGGGAGTCCACCCAGAACCCTGCCTGACTCACTCAGGCCACTGTCACACAGCAGAAATGCTGGTAGACCTCTTGTACTTCTTGTTTCAGAATATTTGGCAGAATTTTGGCATGTTAAGGACACATCTGAATATTTCCAATTCTAGTCCGTTATTTGATTATTCTGGGCTGTGGGATAGCCACGTGGGATCCTGGTACTAGCCATGGTCTGACTCAAGAACATGAGCCATGACCCTGGGCTCAGAGACCTCCAGCAAAGCTGCGACTGTAGCCAGTGCAGCCACTGTCAGAGCACTTCCCAGGCTGACCTGGGCGTCCTTCAGGCCCTCCTACCCCAGCCTCAGCAATAGCAGTGTCCTCTGGTCAAGTCCTGCACCCACGACCAAGGCTGCCACATGCACGGCTCCAGCAGCTGCTTCTGTCTTCAAGGCTGAGCCACGACAGGGCTGTCACCTCCTTGGAAAGGTCTGGTTACCAACATCTTCAGCCTCCGAGCCCTTCTCCAGGCACCTCACGCCCCTCCAGATCCCCACCTGAGCCCATCTCAGAACTGAGCCCTAGAAAAGGTCTGACAAGTGCCAAGCAGCGCATGTCACACTCATTCACCTCCCAGAGTACAGTCGTCTCCCAGAAGACGATTGTTTTATACTCCCTGTCAGTAAGTGACTCTAATTATACCCACATGGGGTGTAATTGATTTTAATTTTCACTCTGAGGTAGCTCCAGGTTACAACCATGAGTCTCTTGCCTAGGAGAACTCTCTCCCTTTATTTAGCATTTAAATGAGTATCCGGAGGGAAACAAGAAGTAATTATAAGGAGAAACCAAGTGTTGAAAGGGGCAGCTTTTGAAGCACTTGGACATCCTGACATGGCAGTGCGCGGTTCCAATTCACTACTTGGGAAGTCAGCTGGGTGGCCTTGGGTGGCTTGGGGAGCCTGACACCCTGATGTTAATGAATCGTGCAGCCGTGCTGGGGACCCAGCCTTTTGCTTGGTGCTGGAGTTACTCTCATGCAATGCTTGTCCATGACTCACAACTTCTGTTTATCAATTAGCACGTATTTTTAAAATCTTATACATTGCTCTACCTAAAGTTTACAGATAGTAGCAGTGCCACAATTTCAGTTGCCCACTCTTTGTTTTTTTTTAACAATGTTAGCGCCTTATATTCATAGATCCCTTATTAACCTTTCAGAGCCCAGGTTCCTGTTATTATATGTCACAAAAAGCAGTGAATAATTTTTTCATTGGTGCTTAATTTCAGACTTTCCCAATGGAATGCAGATACAATGATTTGTGATTAGGAGTGTTTTTTGTATAATTGAAGCTTAAGTCTCCATTTATTTTCAGATGGTGAAGATTCTAGAAATAGTGGGATGTGTTGGTTCTATTGGAGTTTCTAAACTATGGGGCAAGTTACACAACTAAATAATTGGTTTACTAAGGGAATACCACTGGAGCTGTTTGTATAACACACCCACACACCCATCACAAATAGACCTAGAATTCGAACGTTAGCTGTCCCATCTCTGTTCTCCCATGACTCCAGTATTATATAATTATCCTTGTTAGTTGTCTCTGCCATCCCCAACTTCTTTTTTTTTTTAATTAATTAATTTATTTATTTATTTTTGGCTGTGTTGGGTCTTCGTTTCTGTGCGAGGGCTTTCTCTAGTTGCGGCGAGCAGGGGCCACTCTTCATCGCGGTGTGCGGGCCTCTCACTGTCGCGGCCTCTCCCGTTGTGGAGCACAGGATCCAGTAGTTGTGGCTCACGGGCCCAGTTGCTCCGCGACATGTGGGATCTTCCCAGACCAGGGCTCGAACCCGTGTCCCCTGCATTGGCAGGCAGATTCTCAACCACTGCGCCACCAGGGAAGCCCCCTGCCATCCCCAACTTCTGACTTCTCAAGGACATCTGGTATTCCTAGGGCCTGGAATTAATGTTTATTGAACATTTGCAGATGGAAAGTGGTCTCGGCTGAGCCTTCATTTGGAAGAGATAAAACCAAGGCCCAAATACATCAGATTATTTAGCCAAGATCACAGCAGTTGGGACAAAAAATGAAACACACAAAAAACAAGTGCATGAGTAATGAGCAGGAGAATTTTTAATCAAATCAAAATATTTATCAAATGTCCCCTATCAAAATTCTTAGTTTCCCTCAATCACTTGGATATGTGAAAGGATGTGCTTTTAGTATGGCAAATACACCCAAGGAGATAAGACATTTCCTTTGCCTATCTCATCTGCAAAGTGCTTTGTGTAATGATCCAAGGGCGTGACGAAATATCAGAATTCAGGAATGGACAGATGTAATGCCCAGAAAACACATTTGTGAAATTCAACCAGTTAAGAACTCTGTTGCCTTGAATTTGACAGTGATTCTTTCACAAAAAGTCTCCCCTGGTTTTGAATTAAGTTACACTAAACCAGGAGAGACCAGTTTCTTGTTCCCTTTCATGTAGTCTCAAGTTTTCTCAGGAATCCTTCAATCTCTCCCATAACCATGCTCCTTGCCAGGAACGTGGTAGATCAGGGGTCACAATCTCTCCTTCTGAAGGCTGTGAAGGGCTCACATCCACACATTTTAATTATTTTTAAAATTTATTCTTAAATGTCTTTTCAAAGACTTTCAGGGTTTTGGGAAGAATTGTCATATTTCTTTCCTCATGTGTTTTTATCCTCACTTCTTTTTCATGTGGCACTAATTCTCTTTCTCTCACGATACTTCCCCTTCTGTGGTTTCCCATGTAATTTGGAATTTTCTTTTTCTTTTTCCATTGAAAGGGGAAGGTAACCCCAGAGAAATCAGGGTGAGGTTAACCTGGCTAATCCTTCTCCCCACACAGCTCAAACGTGTCCAGTTCATCTCCCCTTCCAAGTTCTTCATTAGGTGAGACCTCCATGGACCAGCCAGAGAGGCCCCAATTGCCTCAGTACACAATAAAACATCTGGTTATGTGTGCAATGGGAGAGGAAACAAAGAATTCCTTTCTGAGGTCAATAAGCCAATTGCAGGAGCTAACCCAACCTCACAAAGCAGCCCACAGCAACAGGTGGGAGCCTCTGCTGGGACAGCTGTGCACACCCACTGGCCAGGTGTGACATCAGCCTGCAGCCCAGGAGGGCTCCATCTCACCCCTCCTCCCCTGCCTGCGTGCCAAGCTCTCAGATATCCCGAAAAGCAAGAACAAAGCTCCAGCAATTCACGAGCGGCATGGGAGAAGCCTCTAGAAGCTTGTATATCCTGCATTTGAAAGTCCTGAGATTTTACTGCTACCAGTAGAAACCAGGCAGCCAATGAGGCAGCAGCAAGAGGAAGAGGCCAGGAGGAAAGGAAAGTGGAGGAGGAGAGAGAGGAGACATCAACACATAAAGTGCGATCAGCCGGGCTTCCCTGGTGGCGCAGTGGTTAAGAATCCGCCTGCCAATACAGGGGACACGGGGTCGAGCCCTGGTCCGGGAAGATCTCACATGTCGCGGAGCAACCAAGCCTGTGAGCCACAACTACTGAGCCTGCGCTCTAGAGCCCGCGAGTCACAACTACTGAGCCCACGTGCCACAACTACTGAGCCTGTGTGCCACAACTACTGAGACCTGTGCCACAACTACTGAGCCCATATGCCACAACTAATGAGCCCTGTGCCACAACTACTGAAGCCCATGTGCCTAGAGCCCGTGCTCTGCAACAAGAGAAGCCACTGCAATGAGAAGCCCGCGCACCCTGACAAGTAGCCCCGGCTCGCCGCAACTAGAGAAAGCCCGCGCACACAGCAACGAAGACCCAACGCAGCCAAAAATAAATTAATTAATTTAAAAAAATACTATCAACCAATCAAATTTGCATCCACATGTCAACATCCATCCTCCACCTCCTCCCTCTCAGTCACTAAGGCAAAGCACAGCTGCCCCTCTTCCAAACCAGCGGCCACAGTCTCGCTGTGACCCTTAGTGTTCTTCTGAAGAAAAACTTTTTTAGCACACACACATTGGAATCACCTGGGTATCTTTAAAAAATACTGATGCCTGGCTTCCGCCCCCAGACATTCTGATTTAATTGACCTGGGGTAGCAAGTAGACATCTGGATTTTTAAAGCTCCCCAGGCAATTCTAACGTGTAACAGACTTTGGGAACCACTGAATTATTAGCCAGGTAGGTCCTAGGGTCCATGCCCTACACACTCTCAGAACAAATCTCTCAGAACAGGCTCCACTTCCTCCAGGGGACCCATCACCCTTTTGTAAGGGAAAAGTTCAGATCCAGCCTATATTTATTGCACACCTGTTACGTGCCGTGCCCTGTGGACAATACAGTATGCATTGTCTAGCTTAACCCAGCTTGGGGAGCGGGGTGCCGTTCCTGGCAAGTACCTGTTCCAAAGGCACAAAGCTGTCTTGTAAGTGTAAACTGTCTGATCTTTATGTTCTGTGGCTTCCTGCTTCCAAGATGCTCCTCAGACAGGGTGATTGACAGGTATCACTGTGTTCACATGTGAGAGAGGATGATTTGATAAGGCCACAGGTCATGAGGGGAGAGTGGGAAGAAACAGAGATCCTAGAGGCTCATCCCATTGATACTGAACAGGTATACAAACTTTAAAGTGGCTAATTTTTTACGAAAAGTGCAAAAATCATGTAAAGGTTAAAGACATGGGCTCGTGAGCCATACAAATCTTGGCCTCAAAAACTAGCTATGTCCCTTATTAGCTGGGAACTGAGCAAATTATTTATCCACCCGAGCCTCAGTTTTTCCATCTCAGTATCTACTGCATGGGGTTGTTTTGAGGATAAAATGAAGTAATGCATGCAAAGTACAAAGCACGGTGTCTTGATAAGTGTGACCTTTTTTTTTTTTTGGCTGCGCCTCACGGCTTTTGGGATCTTAGTTCCCCAACCAGGGATTGAACCCGTGTCTCCAGCAGTGGAAGCGCAGAGTCCTAACCACTGGACCACTAGAGAAAGCCCGCCAGCAGCAACGAAGACCCAAGGCAGCCAAAAATAAAATAAACAAAATAAATTTTTTAAAAAAAGAATCATTTGAGCTAAAACAGACACAAAGGAAAGCTTCCTGCAGAAAGTGATGGGAAGCCAGGGACTGTTGGAAGGATGAATAGGAATTAGCAAGGTGAACAAAGAAGGATGATGTTGGGCGGGTTGGAGTATATCTTGGGGAGATCCAAGTTTACAGTGTGACCCCACCTTCCTGGGATTCTATGCATAGAGAGATATATAAACTCGAAGCTTAAGTTATATACTGGGCACAAAAATTTATTTTCAGGCAATGTAGGTTTGTATTCTCAGGACAATGCCAAGTCTGGACATTAGTCAAGACTAAGCAATAGGCCTAGAGAAAGAGAGACTTTCAGGTATGAAATACAGCAGTGATGAGCAGCAAGGCACTGCACGTGTCACACTTCCTGGGCTATAAACACGTCTCCTAGTCTATGAACTGCCTGAAGTGAGAACAGGTACTGGATTTTATTTGCATTTTGATGCTCAGAGCCTAGCACAGTGCCTCACACTTAGGAGATGTTCACTTGATGTTGATTGTTTGGTTTGTTGGCTCATTGGTTGGTTGATTGGTTGGGTGGGTGTATGGGTGGATGGATGGCTGGATGGTTGGATGGGAGAGAGGGAATGTAAAGTGTCTAGAGCAGTGTCTGACATAATAAATTGTAATTATATATTTCTATTGCCCTACAGCATAAACACCTTAATTTTCATAAACACTAAAATAGTTGGGTCTATGAATTCCTACTCATTTAACCTATTTTAATACCGTTCTTGGAATAGCGTTTTTCTTATAATGGAAAAAATATAGCCATTGTTTCACGTATGTTTTGTTTGTGCAGAGAAACTAAAATACAAATGCATTCTGAATAAAACCTACCACCATAACACTGTAACACCGCTGAGCATTAATCCTTGAAAGAGGACCTGCTGATTTGTCATAAACCTGAATGAACAGATGTGCTTGGTCCCCAGGGCCATTACCTTTCTTACCTCGGGAGTGGAAGGGACTTTCACAGGCTATGTTACTAAAACCTTGTTTTAGATACTATTGCTGAGAAACAAACCATTTCAAAATTTAGTCGTGTAAAGTATCTGTTGTATTACGGTTACAGGTTCAGTGACTCAGGACTAGGACAGGATATAGTGGGGAAAACTTCCTCTGCTCCATGCTGTCAGGGGCCACATCTGGGAAGGTGCAAAGGCTGGGGGAATGTGATGGCTGGGGACTGGAATCATCGGGAAACTCCTTTGTTCTCATATGTGGTCCCTGACATGGGATGACTTGAGCACTGAACTTAGCAGGAGTGTAAATCAGTGTCTACGTGAGTCCTCTCCATGCAATGTGTTTCCCCCAAACTTGGCAGCCTCAGTATAGTTGAACTTCTTCTAAGACAGCTCACAGCTCCAGTGTATGGGTTTCCATGGACAAGGCAGAAGCTGCATTGCCTTTTATGACCCAGCCTTGGGAATCATGTCATGTTGCCATCATATATTCTACTGGCTGAAGTAAACACAAGTCCATCCAGCTTTCCTGGGAGAGGACATCCACCCCATATCTTGATAAGAGGAATGTTTTTGCAGGACTGTTTTGTTTTTGATAGGAGTTTTGCAGCCATTGTTAAAATACCACACCCCTAATTCTTAGAAACTGAACCCTAGAACCCAACAGAATGAAATCTTACCTTAACTCATTTCATCACCCTTTGAGACTCATTTTTCTTGACATGTATTATTCGCTTTTTGTGAGGGGAGAATTGGATCACCAGCACCCCCTCATGCCTGGAATATGCTGGCAACATGGTGGCAGGAAAACCTCACCCCCATTTTCCTGAATTCAGTGCTCACCTTAGATGATGCCAATTTTGAGAGAAGAGCCCTTGGCACCAGATTTCCGTTGGAGCAGTAGCAGGAGGCCTTCTTAACGCAGCAACAGAACCCATATTAGGAAGCCAGGGCCCAGCAGTTGAGCCTGGAGTAACAGCCGACGACCGAGCAAGCGTGCCCAGAGCAGTGACACCCCCCGAGCTTCCACCTGCCCCACAAATGCGCTCCTTCTCCCTAGGATCTTGGCAGCCGGTTTTCGTGCTTTTGCAAGTGCAACGATTTTCTGGAAGGACTCAGGGCAACAGGCAAGTGGGCAGTTTCCTGTGGATTCAGATCGTTTAGGACATGTCATTTGGGACTAAGGGACTGTTTCTTATACATCAAGGAGTTTTGTAAAATAAGGTGGGTGGATGCCAGGACCTTGTGTCAGGGCCCAGAGATCTTGGGACTTCAGACTAACTGGCACCAGGGAGCTGAGAGGTCAAGATATGGAATGCTGGGATTCAGATGACACCCTGGGCTCTGTCCAGCGAGACATCACAGCAACTCTAAGGGACCCACAGGAACCAGCCACGTTGTGTCCCATTTCCACTGGTGTACACATCTTGGAATGAGTGCCCAGAGGTGGTTCTTCCTGCCCTACCCGCCTGGAACCGACGTCCTACAGTGCACTTTAGGCCATCAGCTGTGGCCAGTCATCCTGTGCTTACCTTGCCTCATGCTACCTTGAATGACTTGCCATGTGGGAGAGAAAGAACCATCTCCACTCCCCACAGTGTCACTCAGGACCAGTTAGCAGAACCAGTACCAGCCTTCTTAAATGTACACCATTCAGGATACAGCAGGATCACTAGCTAAGCTTATTTAAAGAGTAGTTGTTGGGCTTCCCTGGTGGCACAGTGGTTGAGAATCCACCTGCCGATGCAGGGGACGCGGGTTCGTGCCCCGGTCCGGGAAGATCCCACATGCCGCGGAGCGGCTGGGCCTGTGAGCCGTGGCCGCTGAGCCTGCGCGTCCGGAGCCTGTGCTCCGCAACAGGAGAGGCCACAATGGTGAGAGGCCCAAGTACCACAAAAAAAAAAAAAAAAGAGTAGTTGTTATTAATGATAATCATAGGTAACCTCTGTGAGCCCTCGTTGTTGTGCTTTGCTTACCGCAAACAATGTGGGTTATCTGTTTTAATCCTCAGAACAATCGTGAGTTTCGAGGATTAGTGTCCCAGACACTAGTACTTCTAGATACTCATTGGCCGTACATGGTTACAATTAAGTTTAGAAAATGCTGATCCTTCTAAATGGTAATATAAAAGGTAATTCTCCAAGAAGAGGATATATGTAGAATTTTACAAACTTCTTTAATCATAAAACAGCTGGGATAACTGATAGTTTAGAAACACCAGTTTGAAACCTGAGTGGGTCACCATAAAATATATTTAGTGTTCTATGAGTTCAGTCTAAGAGCTATTTGGAAACAAATATAAGTCTAAATCATTATAGCTGGATTTAGTGTAACTGTCTTTGAAAATAGTTACTGGGGATATACCAAGGATGGCCTGGTGACTCCTGGAAGTAGCTGATGGTTTGTTTTTAGAAATCTGTTATCTGCTCCACAACTCTCCAAAAAAGCCTGCTGCATCCCAGGAGCAAAGAGCATCCTGTGCTCCCCACACCCAGTCATATTGTACAAGGTGAGGAGGCTGAGAGTGAAGATTTTGAGCCCATTCGGATGTTCACAGCCTGTTCTGCTGCTGATCACCCCATTCCCCAAGAGTCTTGAAGGCTCTTTCCTGAGTGCCATGCTGGAGCCCAGGACTAAGGTGACCAGCCATATTTTAATCCCCAAGATCAACATAAGCTCCAATTTCTTCCTTCATTCTGTTTGTTTTTTATAAACTCACATCCTAAAATACACCCCTGTTACCTTTGTTCCTTCGGATATCATCAAAATATTTCAGGAGACAAGCCTACTTTTGCAGCATTTACACATCTTCGGTGCAACCCGCTCTGTGTTCCACCATATGCCTTGAAGAAGTGCCATTTGTGGTTAGTATACTTCTAGGTTACACTTAGCTCTCTGTTGATTCTGCTTGAATTTAAATGACCATGCGTTTTTTAACTGTGGCAGATCAGAAAAAGATTTTTTTCTCCATATCACATCAAGTAAAGGTAGTCTTAGTTAAACTCAGTTGTCAACACCTTCCTCAGATTAGGCTTTACTTTGAAAGCATCACCTGCATAATCGTTAATGTTAATTTATTCATTAAATTATATATGCATATATGCATATAAAATGATGCCAGGCATAGATCTGAGCAATTTACAACTCACAACTTAAATTGCACATTTAGTCATCTATGAGGCACTACTATTATTATCCACATTTCATATTTGAGGGAAAGAGGCACAGAGAGGTTAAGTAACTTGGCATGAGGTCTCCCAGCTGGGAAGGGTTGGAGCAGGAATTTGAACACAGACAACTTAGCTCCAGAGTCTTTACTCTTACCAAGGAATTCTTAGCAAACAAACACAGTTGTATTTGCCCTTTCTATGACCAAGGGGTTTGATAAGCTCAAAGCATTTTCAACCAAAATAGCGCATGGTCAATTACTGTGTTAGTTTCTTACACAACTCTTCAGGAGATGGCTGGAAACCTTCCTTACTGATGAAAAGTAAAAACGGAGCCCTGTTTCATTTTTATTATTATAAGAGTGAAGTGAAAAAATTAAACTAGAAAACATTTAAATTATTTAAAATAGAAGCTCCTCGATCCCAAATCATTATTGAAATATTACAAAAGCTAAAGTCTCATAGGTATATTATACGTGCTAGGATGTAATTTGGGGGGGTTGAATAAATTTATTTAGAGAAAAATCTATGTTATGCAAACCTGATATTTATTCCTTCTTTTTTTTTTTTTTTTTTTTTTTTTTTACGGTACGCGGGCCTCTCACTGCTGCGGTCTCTCCCGTTGCGGAGCACAGGCTCCGGACGCGCAGGCCCAGCGGCCATGGCTCGCGAGCCCAGCCGCTCCGCGGCATGTGGGATCTTCCCGGACCGGGGCACGAACCCATGTCCCCCGCATCAGCGGGCGGACTCTCAACCACTGCGCCACCAGGGAAGCCCTCCTTCTTTTAACTCCTGACTCTTACAAACAATAATATATAACAGAAACAGTATTTTTATTTGAAAACTTTTATTTCAAGGTCAAAATCTCTTCGGAGGTTTAAATCTTGTTTTTACATAAAATAGTGTTCTGTCTTGCATTTTGAAAAGACTTTAATTCATATCAAGAGATGCCGTAAAATGGCAGGTATTAAGCCCCACCAAAAGTGGATCCTTTCTTAATACCTGCTAGGTTAAAAGTTTTCATGTCTAACAGCATTTCTTAACCACTTTTTTTGTACATCTTAGTTTCTTTAAATATATTATAGCTGTGAGATCCAGACCACAGAAAACTCTAATATTTTAGATTTATTTGATTTCTAGTTATGCTTAAAACTTACCTAATTTTCCCTGTAAGGTAAAGACCTCCTAGTACAAAACAAAACTGATGCAAACTTGGGGGAAAAAAAGGTTTTTGTTTCTCTGTGGCAAGTTTTTCCTTTTTTTTCTCATTCCAATTATAACGGTAATTAATTAAAGAAATTATGAAAGATACAGAAAATATACACATTGGGCTATTTCCTTACATTGATTTCCTATGCATGGGGCTTTTTAAATATAGTTGTAATCATAGTACATTTGTAATTTTGTATCCTGCTTTTTTCACATAGTATATTACAACCATGTTACTGGGCACTCTTCACAAACATTATTTTTTATTGCAGCATGAGCATCATACTTATTTAGCTATTTCCTAAGGTTAGGACATGCACAATATATTCCATTTTTAATATTAGAAATAATGCTGCCATGAATGCCTTTCTGTATTTAGGATCATTTCCTTAAGATAGATTCTTAGAATCGATAATTCTTGAATTACAGAATATTAAAGGATATTAGTATTTTGAAACTCTTGATACAGATGGCCAAATTACTTTCTGAGATGATTTTAACAGTGTACATTGCCTAGCAATTTCCTGCCTATATTTGATATGCTTTTTAGTGTGTCTGTATGTGTGTGTGTGTGTGTGTTAACTTGTGCAGCCTGGGAGAGCATGGATATTGACCAGATCCATTGCTGCACAGTGGAAAGAGCTTGAACCTGCCCTGCAAGGACCTGGCTCTTTGTCCTGACTCTACAACTAACTGCTGTGAGAACATGAGCAGCTAACTTACCTTAACGTTCCTTGTATAATGGGGAGATTGGGCCAGACCAGACACGTTCATTTATTTATAAATCTTTGCTGACCGCTTTTTGGTTCTTGATGCCAAAGAGATTAGAAAATATGAGTGCAGTGTCCTTTCTCAGGATATTACAACCTCCTGGGGGACAAATATGTGGAAGCAGAATCACATGAAGTTTAGGAGTACGAACTACAGAAGCAACTGATCAATCCTAGTTATTAGCTGTGTAAGCTTGAGCAGTGAGAGCCCTCTTAGCTTCGGTTTCCTCATCTATGAAAAGGGGATAATAATATCTTTGTCACAGGGCTATCGTGCAGATTGAATGAGACAATCGTTAGTGTGCCTGGTGCAGTATGTGTCCAGTAATTGTTAGGGTTGCTTTTTTCTCTTTTGTTGCTGATATGAATCTAATATATTTAGTAAGTCTTAAGTGGCAGGGAGCACATGTGCAGAGGCATGGCTTCACAAAAGAATATCATGTGTTCAAAGAATGGGTCCTGGGTTCTGAGCACTGAACAAATGTGGAAGAGCAGTAAGCAGCAGGTGCAAGGTCCGGGTCACGGGCCACAACGAAGGTGCTTTTCAGTTCTGATAGGCCGTGGTAGCCACTTCACAGAGGTGGATGGACCTCCCCCGCCCAAAATTTGCCTTGATGTTGATACTGATGATGCCACGTGTCCACCAAGAGGATATGAAGTTTTATTACTCACATAATGAGACTTGCTGGAGAGAGCAGGACAGGTTCCCCAGCAGGTCTGAAAATGGCCTGAGAGAGCTGGGAGGGACAACTGGCTTAGGGCTGTGCGGTGCTTGGTGGAGGTGGGGGAGGGGGGGTGGACTAGAGGAGGGAGCTGCACCCGCAGAGGCTTGTGCGGTTTTGACGTCCTGCTGGCACCAAGGGAGGAGGCACGTGGGCCTTCTGAGTGACATGAAAGCATCAGCAGTCATTAACCCAAATTGTTGTCGGACTTCACCACACGGGTTGTGGTTTTATGATGGACAGAGGGAATCACAGTGGCTTTCTTCCCTTCTTAAAAGTAAAAGTCTTCTCTCTGGACCCTACCTCTCCCCACCCCTTTTTGCTTTTTTCTCATTCCCACCTTCTCCAGTCCTAGGTTAACAACAGTCTCTGCTCCAAATGCTCTCTCCTCCTCCTGTTCTTTCTGCAATCAGGTTTCCCCCGCCGCTCCTTGGTAACCGCTCTTGTCAATGTGATCATTCACTTGCCTAAAAGCTGCTAAATCCTATGGTCCTTTCTCAGTCCCCATCACACCTGACCTGTCAGCGGCACTGGGCACAATTGGTCATCTTTTCCCTCGGCTTCCAGGATATCAAATTTGCCTCCCCTTTCTCTTTGGCTAGTTCCTTCTCAATTTCCTGACCTCGTAATGCTTGGGGTGGCCCAGGGCTCAGTCCTGGGGCCTCTGCAGTCCTCTGTCTGCACTCACTCTCTTGCTGTAAATCCATCTGGGCATGACAGCTCTCAGGAGTGTGTCTCTAGCACCCACCCCTCCCTGGAACCCAGGTTTGTATGTCCAGCTACCTACTCAGAGTTCATACACTCCAAACGGAGTTCTGCACTTCCCCGTCACTCTTGCCTCTTCCACGGTCTTCTTCATCTCTCCTAATGGAAGCGTCATCTCTCTAGTTGCTCAGGGCCCGAACTGTGCCACTATCCTGGAGTCCTTCTGTTACCGACCAGGTTTCTTGGCCTTCCTTAAGCAGTAGAAATTGATCAGAAGCCAGACAAGAAATTCAGGCAAGGCTTTATTGGGGCCCCTGCTGCAGTAGGGGGCAGCGAGAACAAACAACAGGTTCGCTTGCTAGCTTGCTCGCTGATGGGGGGCAAGCTTGTTCCTTATATGGGGTGAGGGTAGGGGTGTGTCCAGAGGTCGGGCCAGAAGGCTGGCTTAGGTGGTCTGCCCATGCCTTTGGTGGTGTTGTGTGCAGGGGGCATGCGCAGTACCCTGCCTTTGCTCCCGGCTCTTCACAAGCAGCAGTTGGGCTTTTTGGTCTTTTCTTGTATTTTGTTCATAATTTGCCCCAACCGCAGGTGCACACAGTTATTTTTAGTCCCTTATAGTTTCTTTGTATTTTGTTGCTCCAGGAGACATTTGTCCAGGTACAAGCACTGCAGCAAAGGGTCACAGGCCCCAGCCTGGCTCACTTCCTCTTTTTCTCTCTCTCTCCACATCCAACCTGTCAGCTCATTCTTTGGGCTCCACCTTGAATTGATATCCAGAATCTGGCCCCTCCTCACCACCTCCGCTGCTCCCACCCCGGCCCAAGCCACTGTCTTCTCTTCCCCTGGATTTCCGTAACAGCCTCTAACTGGCTGGCCTCCCTGCCTCCACCCTTGCCCTCCTACAGTCCTCAACACAGCAGTCAGAGCGATGCTTTTGAAAAGTAATTCAGATCATACAACACATCTGTTCAGAGCCCTGCAGTGGCTGCTCGCATCACTCAGAGTAAAAGCGAAGTCCTTCCTCTCTCCCGCCAGGCCCTTGGGAGCCTCACCTCTCCTCGTCCACGCAGCTCTAGACACTCTTGATCTTTGCTATTTCCTGAATGTGCCAACCTTGCTCGTGTCTCAGGACCTTTGCATTTGCTGTCCCCTCTGCTTGCAATGCTCCCCCTCCAGATATCAACATGGCTCACCACCACCTCCTACCGGTCTTTGCCCAGGTGTCACCTTCTCAATGAGGCCTCTCCTGGCCATCCTGTTTTAAATTGCACCCTCCCTCCCCATCACTGTCTATCCTGTATTTTTTTTTTTGCTTTTTAAAACTTTATTTCAACATAACTATACTTACAGAAATACACTCATATTTGGTAATTAGAACACAATTTAACTTATCCTACACAATTTGGACCAGAAAACTTGGTACATGGTTTGCTTAAAAAAAGAAAGAAAAAGCATTTGTAATCTGGTTTATTTTTCATCTATTAAAACGTATAGAAAAGATCCAGCATCAAATGCTGCTAAAGCAAACAGCATGAACCTTGAGAAATTAAACTTTGGTTTGTCTCTGAAAAATAACACGTATTGCTGAAAAAAATAACACGTATTTACTGAAAGTTTTCTCTTTCAGTAAAAGTTTATAAACTGTAAAAGTTTATAAAATTGGTGCAACAAAACATTGTTGTAATGTTTCAATGCCAGTTCACAAATTTCGATTACTAATGTCTATCCTGTATTCTTGTTTATTTTTCTTTGTAGCATTTATCACTTTCCAGAATAATATATAATGTACTTACTAGTTTTGTTTCTTGTCTGAGGGCAGAGATTTTTGTCAGTTGTCCGCTACTGTATCCCGTTGACCTAAAACAGTGCCTGACATATGATTGATACTTAGTAAATATTTGCTGAAAGAGGGAAAGAGGCAAGGAAGGAAGAAAGGAAAGAAGGAAGGAAGGAAAAAACTATATTTAAACATATTAAAGAATAATTTTATTGCATTAAAACATAGCTGAGGTCAAATTGGATGTGGTCATTTCAGACTGAACTGTCCTTCTGCAATATTCATGTATACACACTAGGATGACAGTGTCTCTTCCCAGGGCTGGCCAGTGGCTGGTAGAAGTGACTGCATCATCACACGTATTCTGACATTCCACCTGGGAACGGGCTACAGGGACATATACCTGGCAGAAGGCTGGTCTTCCCAACACACAAATATGAGGTTCAATTGCAGAATTTGAAAATCCCTGTCACCGCTCACACAGGAGGCCAGAAATCATCTTAGGTTCACATTTGGAATGTGCAAGCATGTGTATTTCAGAACTCCTGAGTTGGTAAATATCGCGGGGAACTATATTGGGCAGGATCAGCTGCACAGCTGTGAGTGGCCTCAAGGACTGTTTTGTTTGGGTGATTGTTCGCTGTAAAAAACACAGCGAGGGGGATTTGAGGTGTTTTGTGTGTGAAATTTTGAAAAAACCTTTAATAGGTGTCTCTTGTCATTTGCAACGTGGGACAGCTTGCACGCAGAAGACAGCTGGTTGATTTGATTTTTCTCTTTCAGTAAAGGTGCATCCTAAGCCAACAGCTGACCAAACAACCTGGTGGAGAAGCAGCTTGAGGCTCTGTGTGGCACATTATGCTCTACAAATTGCCAGGCTGCACTATGGCAAGAAAGTGTAATTCAGCAAACTTCTAGCCGCTGGCAGAGATTTCTCAGGCTCTGTTGAGTGAGCGGCAGTGGCAGGGAGGGGGCAAGAGAGAAATACATTTGGATCCTACTATACTGTTGGGTGCTATAAGCCAGAAATTGAGCATCTTTGACTTTGGTAATGAAACCCCTACATCAGTCGTTGGGGGTACCTACTTCTTTGGCCAGAGATGGGAAGGTGCAAAGGAAGGAAAATAGAAAGCAAAGGATATAAATATTGAATAAGAGAAGAGAGTCACGTCAGGCAAGAAGCAAACTAGCAGCTGGGAACTTTGTCATAGCTGCTTCTCCCTTAAGGTTTGCATTGCCCGCTTGGGTCTTAGCTTTATAAAAGGTTACCTAACGTGTCGTAAGGCAGTGTGAGCAATTTGATTCCACAAATGCTCCCTTCTCTTGAAAATAACCCTACTGTCCTTTCTGAAACTCAGCATTTGAGAAATTTGACTAAGATTTTTCAAGTTCTTGCGTAAGGAAATGGGTTACTGCATTCTGATGGAAACCTCTTTTTTTCCTCATTCAAAAACTGTGCACTAAAAGAAAATACCGACAAGTACCTGTTGAAATGTGTGAAATGCTTAATGTAACCAGAAGTCTTTCTCTGTAACGGGGAGTAACTTTTGTGTCTACATCTAAGCAGACTGTGAAAAACAGCTGCCATTAGCCAAAACTGTTGACATCAGCCTCAATAAAACAGGTGGAGAAATGAAGTGGGAAGGACAGCAATGTCAACAGTTCACAGTCAATCACCCAAGAAGCATCAGATTATGTATGTGCTTCCAAACAAGGTGGTTTGGTCCATTTTGAAGACCGCACAGGCCTTCAGTTTGGGATGAACGCTGACTTTTGTGGATGAAGGGAAATGAGTTGTAAGAGAGGCGGCAGGACGGATCCTCCAGCCTTTTTGTGTCTCTCGTATTGAGAATGGCTATCTGTCCCTGGAGAACAATTAGAGCAGCAGCTGGGCCATCAGAGTCAAAGGTCTCTCCTCCTCGGACCAGGACACAGCAGATTTGGAGGTCACCGGGAGTTTTAGGAGGCAGCCAGGTCAGCCCTTGACACCTGATGCTTTGACAGACTCCAGTAAAGCCAGGATTATTCAGCTTCAACTGGCACGTTGGTGGGAAAGATGGCAGGGTTCCACCCTGGTCTCTCATTTCTTTTGCTGTCATGGGAATGAGTTTGCAGTTGAGTCATATCCCTCTGTTGTCTTTCTCCTCTTTCAGGACTGAAAACCACAAGCAAAGAGTATAGCAAACACTAATGGGGCGGTTCTTAGACAAAGCAACAGAGATTTGACAGTATTGGGGAAATGTTCAGAGTTCATAGGATCAAACAGGCTGGGCTTAGTAGTGTTGATAAAAGAAAACTACCACTTTGATTATCATTCAGCAATTTGGGATTTGGGCTTTTTCACTTAGTATTTCTAGTTTTTTCACTTGCAAACAAGAATAGAGAACCAGACGTAGGATGCCACAGCAAAAACCACAGTGAAAATCTCCGTGCCCCTCTCTCCACTGTCCTCTCATAAGCATTCTCTCCATCTCTCTCTCTCTCAATCACACACACACACACACACACACACGGGTGTGTATTTCAAATACTGAAATAATAACTAGTAAGCATACATTTAATATACCAATATCCAGCAATTAAAAATATTTAAGTATGACCCAGAGAGAGTGAAAACAAAAGGAACAAACAGATTTCTCACCAGCATTCTGGGCGGAATGAATGACTGCAGCACATTGCTGGGCGTCTCTGAATCTGGGCTGGATTTCACATTTTGTAGCTTTGGGGAAATAATGTGCAGTTCAGACTCATCAGTCAACCCCAGAACCTCAGAAAGATGTGTGGGAAATACACTGATGGTCGAAGCAAGAAAATAAAAGCAACCTTTTCAAACTAGAAGTCATTTTGATGGAAGGCAAGAAAAATAGACTGCAAAAAAAGTGGGTTTGTTTATTTTCATGAGACAAAACTTTCATGAGAGCTAGCGTTGGCCTCATGCTAGTCACTGGAGGTATAGCTAGTAGAAGAACTCGGTGGGCGCCCCATTTTAAAAGTTTGTAATAAGTCCTCTAGGAAAAGAGAGGAAGAATGAGCCCCGTGTCAGCTGTGAGCGGTTTCCACTGCTGATCTGCTGTGACAGGAGGGCCAGGGATTTCTGTGGAAAGAAAATCAGGAGAGGGACTTCCCTGGTGGTCCAGTGGTTGGGACTTCACCTTCCAATGCAGGGGGTGCAGGTTCTATCCCTGGTCAGGGAGCTAAGATCCCCACATGCCTGCCACCAAAAACCAAAACATAAAACAGAAGCAATATTGTGGCAAATTCAGTAAAGACTCTAGGGCTTCCCTGGTGGCGCAGTGGTTGAGAGTCTGCCTGGCGATGCAGGGGATGCGGGTTCGTGCCCCGGTCCAGGAAGATCCCACATGCCGCGGAGCGGCTGGGCCCATGAGCCATGGCTGCTGGGCCTGCGCGTCCGGAGCCTCTGCTCCGCAACAGGAGAGGCCACAGCAGTGAGAGGCCCACGTACCGCCAAATAAATAAATAAATAAAAATAAAGACTCTAAAAATGGTCCACATCAAAAAAACTTTAAAAAAAAAAAAGGAAGAAAATCAGGAGACCTGATTCCATTCCCCAGGACACACCTGTTAGGACCTCGGTTTCTTCATCTGTAAAAATGAGAATAATGATTCCCGCTTTACCTTCCTCATAGAATAGAGATGTTACCGAACCGAACTTGGGTCCTCTCACCCACGCGCCGTAAAGCCAATCTACTGACACCAGGTTGTGGTGAAGGAAAGTGCGGCATTTGTTGTAAGGCACCAGACAAGGAGTCCAGGGCAGCTAATGCTCAAGAGGCCCAGACTCCCCAATGGGTTTCAGAGAAGCATTTTTAAAGGCAAGGTGAGGGAGGGATGTTGCAGGGTATATGATCAGCTCGTGCACAATTCTCTAATTGATTGATGGTGAGGTAACAGGGCAGTGTCACAGGGGTTAACAGTATCAATCCTCACCCTCCAGCCGGACTGGGGGCTCCATGCTCATGGTCATCGTGTAGTTAACTTCTTTCATTTGGTAGGGGCTTCAGTATCTGTAAAGTGACTCAGGAATGTACATCAGATACTGTTATCTGTGTACTTCTGGGAGGAACTAAAGATTCTGTGACTGCCATATGGCCGATTTACTGTTTAAATTGTTTCCAGTTCTCCTAGCCCAACTGCTATTTTTGTCACTACATGTTCACATCCTTTCAATCATTAATTCTTGAGCCAGGCTTTTTTTGTGTGACTGAGGGGAAGCATTGGAGACTACATCTTTTCTACAAACAAGAGGCAGGCAGAGGACATGGTGGAGGGGGGGGGCGGGGTCTGTCCTGGGAAGGCCCCTAGGGTTCTGCTTGGTTACAGAGATACCATATAATATAGGCCACAAATATACAATGGTACTTTTAATATTATTCTAGTCCTGAACTTGGTTGTGACTCTTAGGGCCTCACCCTGGGGCAGAGTCCCCCTGCTTCCAGTACCCCTTCTTGTGATACCCAAAATCTGATAGCTTGGCCAAAAGAAAACCCCAAAGGGCATGGCCCCTGGATTTTATATCAGAGACTCAAAAGAGTAAATTGACTAGATGAAGAGGTAGTGATGATAATAAACCTCTATAGTGGTACTTTGACTTCACGATATCTTATAGCCATGGACATTCATTCAGCAAAATTTAGCAAGCACCTACTTTGTGCCACGTTTGAGGTATGACACTGGGGTTTTAACTGTGACCTGAGCACACACAGTATCTGCTCTCATAAAGTTAGCAGTCTGGGGAGGGTCGAAGGTAACAATTTAAAAATCGTACTGCTAGGTCATGGTTATATATTCTTAAGGTGGTGGGAAGAAAGGGTAGAGGGTGAGGCTGGGAAGGTGGCAGGGGCTGGACCACGCAGGCCCCTATAGGCCATGGTGTGGATTTTTGCCTTTAAGAGTCTATGGAGTTCTAAGTGGCATGATGGGAGGTGAGGGAGGGGTGGGCGTGAATAGAAGCATTTTCACATTCTGTGTTTGAAAAGGTGTTGATTGCTATGGTGGGGTGGTTTTCAATAGCATTTACTCCATTCATACTTCCCTCTTCTCTGATAATCCCCCTGAACTGAAGCACTCGAGATGAGTGCAGTGGTTTTCAATGTTAGGAGCACATTTGAATCCTGAGGGATTTTTTTTTTAAAGCCCAGGCCCATCCCCAGAAATTTGGATTTCATTGGTCTCAGGTGGAGCTTGAACGCGGCTTTTGTTTGGTCATTTCTGTTCCCCAGGTGATTCTAATGATCAGGTAAGGCTGAGACCCACAGGTACAGAGGAAAGCACAAAACGGGTCCTCAAAGTGTGGTCCCTGGAGCAGCAACATCAGCGTCACCCGGGAACTTTTCTCAGGCAGATTCTTAAACCTGATCTCACACTGACTGAGCCGGAAACCCTGGAGCTAGGGCCCAGCAGTCTGTGTTTGAACCAGACCTCTGGGGGTCCTGAGATCCACCTAAGTGTGAGAAGCACACTCTGTCGAAGGTTGCAGGCAAGAGAACCTGGAGTCTGGACCTGGTTCTAGATCTAGTTGTAGAATAGCTCTGCGATGAGGGGAGGGAGGTGCAAATCATTGAACTTCTCTGACCCTCAGTCTCTTCAGCTGTGAAAAGAGTAGGTGGGATTAGGTGAGCTCAAAGGTTACCTATGACGTTAGTCTATCATCTGTGCACACGAAAGCTAACAACGTCTTTATAACATACTTTTTAAAAATCTGTATTTTTATATAATAGAACCAGAACATAATCACTGTAGGAGGCTCAAAATATACATGAAAGAATAAAGAAGAAAATAAATGTCAATTAAAATTTCTCCACCTGGAGAGAACTGTTGCCCCCTCCCCAGTTGTTTGGTGTGTTGGAGATATTTTGGTGTTTTTCCTTCTGATATTTCTGCATGCATCTACTTACAAAACTGAAACCATGGTTCAAGAGCCTGCTTCTCACCTACCATTATATCAGGGGCATATCCCTTCATCACTAAAAGTGATTTTAATCATCTTTGTTAGTGTCTACCTAACGTACAAACATTACATGTTTATACCATAATGTATTTAACCTTTCCCCTGTCATGGACGTTTAGGCCTTTTCTCATTTCTTATTATTATGATGATGAATATCTATCTACCTACCTATTAATTCTTTGTCTGAAGACCTTCTGAAGAGAATCCTAGAACTAGAATCATTGGATCGATGCACATGAGGCACTTGATACATTGCCAACTTTTTCCCCCAGCAATGGGCCACTTCTTAAAAACACCGTCAGTCTGCCGGCGAGCTGTCCTCATGACACCCTCACCAGCATCAGTAATACTGATTTTCATTTCATATACTGCCACAAGGCAGCAGATGCCTACATCTACAGGGTAGTATTGGTAGCAGGGGTATAGCTCAGGCTTTCAACACCCAAGGGGGGACTCAGACTCAAGAGATGGAAGTGAGAGGGGCCCCAGGAGGACTAGGAGACTGTCTTGGGGTTGATGATGACGCTTTCAAAAAGCCCTCCTTAAAATGTACCACAGGGGGCTTCCCTGGTGGCACAGTGGTTGAGAGTCTGCCTGCCGATGCAGGGGACACGGGTTCGTGCCCCGGTCCGGGAAGATCCCACATGCCGCGGAGCGGCTGGGCCCATGAGCCATGGCCGCTGAGCCTGCGCATCCGGAGCCTGTGCTCCGCGACGGGAGAGGCCACAACAGTGAGAGGCCCACATTCTGGAAAAAAAAAAAAAAAAGCACCACAGGAATTTACGTGAAGTCTATGGAAGGATTGCAGATGGATGGTAAATCACCTTTTCTAGAAATTGGTACTAAAAAGGCAGACTGTTGTGGTCCCCAGAGGCCAAGATGTGGGGCTGCCTGAAGCCAGGTGGAGAAGGGGCCTTTGATTAGACGAGCTTCTGAGGTCCCCTATGCCCTATGGATTTAAGATGCTAGATTACTAAAGTCAGAGAAGAGAGAAGGGTGTCCTTTCTTGCACCATCCTGGGCACTTTATACGTACACATGCACCCCAACGGGCTTCGTTTCCCCATGTTTTCCTGCCCAGTGACCCATTCGTGCTTCCTTGTCTTCATCTGACAAACTTCCACTGCCGTCTCATTACCTGATTCTTTCTTGGATCCAGGATCCTAATCATAGAGACAAAGAAGAGTGAGATGCCATGCATAGAAAATAGAATCCAACCCTTATTTATAAAAAAGGAAAAGGGAAGTGGTGAGCTTATGTCACCATTTATTTATAGCCCCACCTACTTCCAGAAGTATCTTAAGTCATGGCTGCTTTGGCAGAGGACTCAGGGAGAAAAAAAGTCTCCTCTTTAAAAACCAGACCAGGGAGCACCAGCCCTGAGTTGTTAACAGGTTAACAATGGGGAAGAGAGTAATTCTGGCATTTAATTCCTGAATATTTTTAAATGTGAACTTTATTTGG
This sequence comes from Tursiops truncatus, assembly GCF_011762595.2. Taxonomy (NCBI): domain Eukaryota; kingdom Metazoa; phylum Chordata; class Mammalia; order Artiodactyla; family Delphinidae; genus Tursiops; species Tursiops truncatus. The sequence goes on from NC_047042.1 coordinate 59,029,911, forward strand.
ATGAGAGGTAGTTTAGAGGGTGGTTAAAAGCATAGATTTACTGTTATCCCCAAAAGAACTGGCACAGGTGTTCAAACAAAAACTTGTTCGAGAATATTCTTAGCAGCACTATTCACAATAGCCAACAGGTGAAAACAACCCAAAGGTGCATCAACTGGAGAACGGATAAACAAAATGTGGCACATGCATACGATGGATTATTATTAAGCAATAAAAAGTAATAAAGTACTGATAGATGCTACAGCATGGATGAATCTCGACAACAAGCTAACTGAAAGAAACCAGGCACAAGAGACCATAGACGGCATGATGGCATTTACATGAAGTATTCAGAATAGGCAAATCCACAGAGAAAGCAGATTAGCCATTGCCAGAGGCTGGAGGGGGAGGGGAATGGTGAGCGACTGCTTAATTGGGTAAAAGGTTTCATTTTGGGTGATGGAAATGTGCTGGAACTAGATAGTGGGAATGATTGCAGAACTTTGTGAATGTACGCAATGCCACTGAATTGCCGACTTACACACTTTTAAATTGTTAAAATGGTAAATTTTATGTTATGCATATTTTATCACACACACACAAAATAAACTTATTCTTGGGCGGTGGTGGGGGGAAGCATAGACCTAGTCAGTTGTGCCCAGGTTCTAATCTCAGCTCTACCATTTACCAGCTGTGTGACCTTGGGCAAATCACTTAAACCCTCAGTTCCCATTTCCTTTCAAAGTGGGGGTAACTGTAACAGTACCTACCTCAGAGGGTTATAAATCTTAAATAAGCCAACATATGCACTTAGGCATATAAGCAATATAAGCATTTGCTTAGCATAATACCTGGCACAGAGGAAGCATGTTGTAAATATTTGTGGTATTAATCTAACCCCGGTATTCTCAACTGGGGGCAGTTTTGCCTCAGGAGAAAATGGCAGTGTCTGGCGAGATTTGTGATGTCACAATTGGGGGATGCGACTGGCATCTAGTGGGTGGAGGTCAGGGATGCTGCTACCTATCCTACAGTGCACAGGACAGCTCCTCCACAACTAAGAATTATCCGGCCCCAAATGTCAGTAGTTCCAAGGTGGACAATCCCTGATTTAAACGGAGCATGTCGGGACATGTGCTTCATCTAATGAATATATGAATAAAAATACGTCAGATAGAAATTTTTGTTCGAAAAAGACTGCCAGCCTGTCTCTGTGTATAGACAACATGTGTTAGACTTTGTGAGGATATAAAAGAAACCCAGCCTCAGTCCTGGAGGGGCTTGGATAAGAAGAACTCTGTCTGGAGGGCTGTTGAAGAGGGAAGTTTTTACCAAGAGACTTTTGTCATCATTTTTCCTTTAATAAGAGGTGATCTGGGGTTCTCCACACTTCTCACAATAATGCTTACTCAAATGATAACACTTAACAGTTCCCTATAAAGACGCATCTTAAGTGAGTGAACAGTGTCTGTTCACATATCTGAATGTGTCTTGTGTTTGGGTAAATTCTATTGAACAGATATCTGAAAAAGAAATCACTGTCAGAAATAAAAATTACTTGTTATAAGTACAGGCACAGGCACACAAAAAAATATTAAATCTTCTTGTATTCAACCACCCACACACCAAAAGGTAAAGGAGACCCCTTTTGCCCACTTTCCATTTAAAGAGTTATTTTATCAGATTCCAAAACCATATATCCATATACTTAGTCTAGTTTGGATCACAGAATATCTTCTTACACAGAATGACTCGCCATCAAAAGGTCTGTCTTGATTTGCTAGCAGTGAGGTTTGGGAAAGGGACCCTTATTCCTCCTCTCTGTCCTTTTGCCTTTAGGCTAAGCATTGGAAGACTGTTAAAGGCATGCCAAACCTTCAGTCAATCCCTGTGCGTGGCAGATGTCCTTTAGGATTGGGCGATGGGAAGGAGGGCTAAGGAGTGTGGTGGAGACCATGAGGAGGGCAGGCCCCTGGAGGTTCACACCCTTGGAAGCTAAAGCATGGGGATGCATGGAGCAAGAGACCCCACTCCATGCACCACCTTTGCACACCTTCCTCCATAACTCTGGTTTCCTGTATGTATAAGTGCTTTCGACAGCTTATTTAGTGCTACTATGGCAGGGAATCTTACTAGACTCTCTTGGAGGAGGAAACAAAGGTGAACCAGACATAGAACATGTCACACAGAGTTCTCAATACGGCAGACCATAAGACCTGTTATAAATCACTCTAGTAAAGTGATAAGTGCAATAAGAAAAATGTGAGGAAAACACTGTGGGATTCCAGAGGAAAGTGTTTGCCTACAGTGGGGAGTCTGGAGAAGTCTTTTTGGAGAGGGTGGCATCTGAGTTCAAATGTGAACATTGGTGGATATGTAGATGTGGAAATGATGCTAGAAAATGCTAAAGGACAGAGCAGACTACCAAGGTGGGAAGTTGACTATGTCGGAGAAGAAGATTTGTAGCATTTGTGGCAGGGAGTATAGGGAAATAAATAAGATGGATAGATTGAGATGAGCTCATGAAAAACCCACAATGCTAGGACACAGTCAAGCCACGGGGAATCACTGACATTTTCTGAGCAAAGGTGGAGTGGTGACTGGACTAAGGCAGCTGTTGTGCAGCTGTGTATAAGGTGGACTGGGGAGATATCAAGGGTCTGAGTTATTGTGAGGCAAGAATAGTAAGGAGAGGCCAGACTTGGCCAATATTTCAGATAAAGCATTTGGCAAGACAAAGTGAAGGAGGCAGCCCTGCACGGCTTACCTAGGCGCTTGGACATGGGGTTCAGAAGCACGGGTGCTGGATGCAGATGTTTTGGGCTCTAGTCCTGGCTCTGCTGCTTAAACCCACTGCATGTCCCTGAGATACCTCTTGATGTCATCATCTCTTCATCCACAAAATGGAAATAAAAGTCTTGTTTTACATACTCATAAGAAGAGTAAATGAGTAAGTGCACTTAACACATTCTGAATCTCGTCTGGCATAACATAAGTTAATATGCTCAAAAGTCCAATGTAAAAGTTGGCTGTTATTTTTATTTATTTTTTTTTTTGGCGGTACGCGGGCCTCTCACTGTTGTGGCCTCTCCCGTTGCGGAGCACGGGCTCTGGACGCGCAGGCTCAGCGGCCATGGCTCACGGGCCCAGCCGCTCCGCGGCATGTGGGATCTTCCCGGACCGGGGCACGAACCCGTGTCCCCTGCATCGGCAGGTGGACTCTCAACCACTGCGCCACCAGGGAAGCCCTTGGCTGTTATTATTATTGAAAGTAAAAAGAGGATGAAATGAGAGGATGGACTTCTGAACCAAGTTGGAATGACAGTAATTGCCAGGAATAAAGAATTACACAAGGAAAAGATTGATCTTTTATTACTCTCCCCAAGGCTGCTTGGAGGCACTGGAACATGGGGCCACACAGAGGATGGGGTGAGATTCGTGGACAGTCCCATCTACATCATGGTCCAACCATCTATGTCCTTGTTTTCTAGTTCCAAAAGCATTGCTCTTACTGTCTGGCACTAGCTGCATTAAACTTTGCCAACAGATTAGGAGTACTCCTAAGACATAATGATTTCCTCACTTCTATTAATGCAGAGACCTGGGACCAGAAAACCAGGGTCCCAAGGGAGACCATCAAACAGATGCTTTTAAGAGCAAGGAGAGCATTAGCTTGGATACTAACAGAATTAACACGGAAAAAATTTTTTTAAAGAAAAAAAACTATGATGTTTTGGTTTTAGTTAAGGAATCTTGTCTTTGTATGGAGGGAGCTGTTTGTGGTTGGGTCGGGGGAAGATGGGGGTATCCAAAATAAGAGGCAGGATGGGAGCAAGACATCCTGCCTCTTATTTTGAAACTCTGACTGCAGAAACCAGAACGAAATGCTATACCATTCTCTTATGCCTCATTCAGTGGTCAGACTGTTCTAATTTAATGCGTGCATAAGAATAAAAATTAAGCTTTCCAGTGCTGGGGCAGATTTTTTTTTTTTAAAAAAAGAGACGCAGGCTTTATCCCCTATAAGATTAAACATTAGGGTTTAAAGGTTTAATCTGCTGGAATTCAGCCCAGGATGGGGTTCAGAGCCCCAGAATAATTGGATACAGCCTCAGGCTTTGAACATCAGAGCTGGTTGGGGGTTGTGTGTGTGTGTGTGTGTGTGCGTGTGTGTGTGTGCGCACGCGTGCGTGCATGTGTGTGAAATATGCTGAGGAGTGTTTGAGGTCTCTCCTTGGCAATGAGCTGTGGCAGGAGGAATAAAGCTGCCTGCCCCTGCCTCCTGCATTGGTTCCTCTGTGGCTAACTGGATACAGCTTCTGGGGGGTGCCACGCTCATGAATGTGTGCTATTGTTCCAGGCACACGTCGGCCTTAAGAAATAGCACAAAACAAAACAGGCCCGTCCTTATTCAGATGCAGAGCCCCCTCCATCACTCAAAGCGGCCCTTCCAGGTCACATGCCCGAGGCCTCTGCAGACAGGACACAGCTGCCTCTAATCTGCTGCCTAACATTAGCCGCGGTTCAAAAAACCTGACAGCTCTGAGCTTCCCGAGGCTCCGCAGAGGAAGCTAGAAAGATCTGGGGTCCGGGCACTATGTTCTCCGAGGAACTGTGGCTGGAAAATGAGAAAAAGTGTGCTGTGGTTCGCAAGCCTAAGCAAGGCAGGAAACGCCAGGAGCTTCTGGCCGTGGCCTTGGGGGTGAAGGTGGGAGTCAAAGGCAGCTTTCTTTGGCCCCCTCTCAAACTCTTTGCCTGTCCACAGATCTCCTCCCTGGTCCGAAGGGCCGCCCTCTCACACAACGACAACCACTTCAACTATGAGAAGACACACAACTTTAAGGTAAGGGAGCCTCTGCTTTCTTTCTTCTGTTATAAAAGGGCAGGTAGAGAGCTCCAGTTTATGCCTTCCACCTGGTCTTTGATGGTAAAGTAACGAGACGGCAAACTCCTCTGCTTTCCACATTTAGTTACTTGCTTTGAATCAAATCAAACGGGAGATTTCAGAAAGCAGTTTTGCTCAATGCTGATGCTTAGAAACACCTATATGTATGTTAACTTAGCTCCGGAGAACTGGGCCCATTTCCTCCTCACATTCCCATGTCCAATGAAAGAAAAACAGAGCATGCCCAGTCTTTGGCATTTAGAGCTCATCTGGTGAATATCAAGCAGTACTTTTCCGCTGGGAGTAGCAGTAAAGAATATTGTTATCTCTGAGCAAGCGAAAACAGTTGCCCGTTTCACATTGTGTGTTTTGTCTTTTGTTTTCGGGGATGCTAGCTCTTTTGGTTTATGTGTAGACAGCTGTGAAAGCAAATGACGACAGGAGATACCATCCAGTAGCTTTTGTCTGTGCTCTGGGTGCAGGGGGCACCCTGGCAGCCTTACCAATCTCCTTCTGGTCACAGCCTTAGTCCTGCTCACCAGCCCAAACAAAAAGATACGGAGAGCTGGTGGCGGTTTAAGTGGATTTTCCCATGTGAATTTATAAACTGGAAATACTGCTATCTTCATTTCAGACTAGCAGTTGTAGAAACGGCCTGCCGTCAGAAAATTACGCCTCTTTCCTTTGCCCTGATGTGTTTTCCAAGAAGCTCTGGGAGGAGATTCTGATGCCAAATTGCCTGGCTTGAGATGCCATTGAGTGCAGGAGAGACAGGACAGCGCTGGAGGTTTTACCCCAGCAAATGGGCTGACAGTCTGGAAGTTGGAGAGAGCGGAGATGAGGGATCCAGGAAGAAAAGAAGAGACAGGGGCAGCTAAATGTAAACTGTATTCTCTTTTAAAAACTCGTTTCCCTTAGGGCCGGTAGCCCGAGTAACAACTGGAACTAGATAACCCTTTGTCAGAAGTGACCGGGGAGACTTAGTTTTTTCTGTTGCTTTCCTATCTTCCTACAGACAGATGTGTGTCTATTAAATATACATTTGTGTTAGTTTGGTCTGTTTGCCCTGCTTCTGTTTTTAGAAAGCAAGCAGCTCAGGCATTCGCATGCTATAATTGACCTGAGGCGTGGAATTTATTCGGCTCTCCATACTTAGCATGAGGGTGAAGAACTGCATTAGATAGGTCTTCATCCATGCCAAGGCTTTCGCTATGTCTCTCATCACTGAATAGTGACAGGTCTAATTTGGGGCATCACTGAGTAGAGACGGGTCTAATTTATGTTTTTTTCTCTTTCCTCTCTTTACCCTAATTTTTTTTTTTTTTTTGTATTGTTCTGACTTCTGGCAGAAATCCCTGACTTTTTGCGTCCTATAGATGCGCTACCATGAATGGTAGGAGGGATCTTGGCCTTGCAAATTTTTTTTCCTTCCTCTTGAAAATTCTGATTCTTTTGGCTTTGAGGTACAACTGGAATTGTGCCCTACGCAGTTATGTGTTTACACGGGCTAGCTTCTCTCTGTAGATACTCTGTCTGAGTTGGTGTGAAAAATACCCAAGTGTATTTAGTTGACTGATAGTTTCAAAACTAATTTCAGTCCTTTTAAATCTTAGATCTCTGCATGGGACATAAACACATTTAAAACAAAACGTTAGTTGAATCTTATTTTCTTAAATAGTTCTGTTGCTAACATGAACTATATTAATTATTTATCACTAAAAAACACCAACAGCTTTTTAAATGTTTGCTTTAAAAGTCAGTATCTATTAACTATATCTATTAACAATATCTCTTCTAACTTACTGCTATTAAAAGAAGAAAAGGCAGAGAACAGACAGGTCGTTAGAGGGGAATAGACAAGCCAGACAGGAGCGTTTCTCTTCCGTGTTTTAAATAGACATCTTTGAGACATAACAGACCCTTGAGTCGCTGTGTCAGTTGACTGTGGCTTTCAATGGTACTGCTCGTGCCACTGTCCTTAAGAATGAGTGGCTGAGGCAGGAGGAGGGATGGCTCTTTCTGTCACTCCTTTCCCCATCCCCGCCTCATTCAGCCCTCTCCTCACCCCCCAACCAACTTTAAGTGGGAACTCTGCATGGTCTGTAGAAGAACATTCTAAAAGCAGGTCCCTGCTATAAATAGAGCAGTGGGGTTTTAGTAACATGCCACTGACCTAACAGAAGAAAGAAAGGTCTTATCAAAGGCCCCTGACATCTGCTTGGAATCTGTTTTATATCTTAAATTTGCAGTAAGTTTTTATTTATATTAACTTCTAGTAGGCTTTGTTCTGAAACTTTCTTGATTTGTAATTTGGGTTATTATTGGAGGGTATTATGTGTCTGGCATAGAGAAAGTGTTTAAAAAGAACAAATAATCACATTTTCATGCTTATCAACAGATGAGCCTTGCAAGGCTCTGTCTGCACTCTCGCCTAGAGGGCTCCTACCAGAGAGTCAATCTGCCAGCAGATCTTGATGCCTCACTTCAGAACAGGATTTTCTGCCCCAGTCAGGACTATTCCCCGGGTAAAAAGCCCTCTCCTCACTCTCCCCAGGAGCTTCATCACAAGCAATGAATAGATAACCTATAATGAAAAGGATCTGAAAAAGAATACATACATATATATATACACACATATATATATATAAAATATAACCGAATCACTTTGCTGTACACCTGAAACTAACACATCTTTGTGAATCAACTATACTTCAAATTAAAAAAAAAAATCCAATACTTACAATTTTAAAAAAGAGCAATGAATGGAAACTCCTGACACAGTACAGGTTGGAACCCCTCCCGCTGTGCTCTTTGAGAAGGCTTCCTGTCACTGCTCCTGAGGGCATATCTACTGCCCTTGCTTTCCAAACAAAGCGTGTCTAGGAAAAGCTGAAATTCAGCTCTGGAAACAAAAGGTTTCGGAAGCAAATTAAAGTTGCGCCTCATTTCATGCAGTAATTATATACTTTTCAACACTGTATACAAATGCGATTGTTGCTGATTTAAATCCTAAATTCTCAGGATTACTTGTACATACTAGGAACTAAGAGTAGTTGTTGAAGGAATGATGACATTAGCAGACTCCTCTCTAGAATGAAAACTGTTTGATATATAGAAAAGCCGTTTTGTTATTGAACGTGTTTTATGTCCGCATCTCTGTTTATCCATGGGACTGAAAGAGGCACTCTCCCGTAGGTAGACTAGCTCTCTTTTTAGAGGATCTGCCCTAAGAACACCTTATGGCTGAGCTCTGAAACCCTCGAGAACTCTGCAGCCCCATCAGTCTGGATAACTGTCCTTCCTTCCCCACTTAGCACAGTGATGAGGTAGCTGTGGCCAGCTTGGTACTCCTGGCCACAAAGTGCTCTTTGGCAAGGACCTTAATTCTCTGAGCATCAGTTTCCTCATCTGTAAAATGGGAGTGCTGTAAGGTTTAAAGAATACATGTAAATCACTCAAGGTCACTGGCACCCAGTAAGGTTGGCTACTATTATTACTTTATTGTTCATCTTTTCGTGTCTCTCATTTTTCTTGAGTTTTGATGTTTAGCTTTCTCTGTCTCTGTATTTCTTATTTTCTACCTTCACTTCTTCCTGTCCTTTTTTTCTATCATCTCTTTCTTCTTCTCAGCACGATGTAATTAAAAAATGAAAGAACATTCCAGGCAGTGCAAAGGACATGAGTCAGAACTTGGAATTAGAAATGAGCCAAGGGTGAACAGGGTACAGGGAAGATACCATCCAGGAGAGAGAGTTGCTCACTGCACATCTGGAGAGTCAGCTGGGGCGGGGCGGGTGGCCACAGCCTGCTGACCCATTGGCACTCTGTGTGCTTAGCCCACTCACGCTCTCAGCCTTCCCAATCTGCATGTGTGTGTACATCACTCACTCCTTTTCCTGAATTCTCTCCCTCCACCCAGGTACTTCAGGGGCGCTCTTCTCTCCCTATATGCAATATGCACGGAGAGCAAAGGTCCAGAAAGTTCTAAACGTTAAAGAGCAGACCACCCGATCCCGACCTCACCTCACCCATCCCACCAATCCCTCCCCCAGCCCTCCCCCAGGCCTCCCCTGTCCATCTTCCCTTCAATCCTCTTCTATCCCCATCCATCCCTTTCCCAACCCTCTGCCAGCTTTACTTTCATCCATAGCATTGATCACCAGCTGACATTGTACACATGTATTTATGTGTTTGCCTTCCCCTATCAGAAAGAAAGACCCTGCTGGGTGGGGGAAAAGGGGTGGAGATAGAGACTTTTGTCTGTTGTACTTCCTGCAGAAATCCCAGTGTCTCAATCAGGGCCTGGCCCAGAGCCGACTGTCAGTGAATATGTTGACAGGATGTGTAGCAGGTATCTCCTGACCCTGCCTACCTAAGCTTGCACTTTCCCTCCTCACTCCCCGTCCCACAGTTTGCCCTCATTCGGGGCTTATTGTGCTCCAGTCCTTCCAGGTGGTGGGTAGCGGTCCTTGCCAGGGTCACCAACAGTGCTACCCGGTATCTTATATGCAGGCAAGCGGGGGAGACACGTGCCCAGTTTACTCCTATTGTCCCAGCTTCCTGTGTGGTGACTCTCAAAAGTGGCCTTGACTGGGCTTAAGTTAAATGGTTGCCAACTTGCCCTTTTACGTCCCCCCCTCCATAGACGAGGCTGCACCAGCAGAATCCTTTTCCTGCGGTACACTGTGTGTACGTGTGTGCTCCTGCAGCACCTCCCACCCCTAAGATTCTGGGGGCCAGGACAAGAAGTCCAGGAGGCTGAGGCTGTGTGGCGGGGTGTGGCAGCACCACGACCTCCCAGTTTGGGTTTTGTGGCTCCTTGACGGTTTCTATGCCTATCATCAGCTTCTGCATTCTTATCAATCTGGTGGTCATTTGCTTTGCAACAAGCCATGTTTGCTTCCCACGTGCAAACCCCTTGCTTTTCCTCATCTTTGTTGGCCTCATAAAATGTGCCAGCACTTCACCCCCGATATCTTGCCCACCCTGCATTCTCACGGGCATGCAGGGGTCCCTGCCTGTCCTGGTCCCACTTCCGTGTGCCTGGGGAAAAGGGTGGTTGGATTTCGCACCTGCATTTTGGCACAGGCAGAAATCACTTCAGAAGTGGTTGTGAGTTTTATTTTGTTTATTTTGTTTAATAATCAGAAGAGGCTGTTTTGGCAGAAGCAAGTCCGGAAGGAACAATTCAGGGAAAGGCTAACTTCATCACCTTGAATATAAAATGAGGGACTCAGAGTGAGACTGGAATAAATGGGCTTGGAAATACTGGGCTTTATGAAGAAAATAAGGCTTCTGCTCTCAAAGTGCTATGAAGATGAGTCATTTTTATCTACTGTAGCTTGGCTCCCCGTTATAGTTATTAGAAACCCCTTATTTTCAAATAATAGAACCCTTGGAAACCATCTTAAGTGAAATAATAGGCAGGCCTCATAGAGCCCCCAAGGGACTGCTCAGAACTCAGGCAGGGAGGAAGCAGGAGCTGGGGGTACACCTGGACCCACTGTCTCCTTCTCTACTCCCTCCCTCCCTCTCTTCCATTCTCTCCCTCCCTTCCCATCATTTCATTGCTTTCTACTCTCATTGTTCTCTCCCTGCACAAAAATATCTTAGTCCATATGGTCTGCAGGATATGGCTGATGGTAACTCCCTGGGTTACATATTACGAAGACCAGCCACAAAATCCCAATTCTAAATTTCCAGAGAGAGAATCGGAATAGCCTGACTCAGACCAGGTGTCTACTATGCTCAGATAAGTCTGGCCATAGAGGTCACCCCCTCCCCGTAAATACACGGATGGGGCTATAGGATGTCTGGAGGATGGATGGTTCCCAGGTTATGTGTGCATTGTAACTCCCAGCTAGATAGCCTGGAGATGTCAGCTGTAATCCTTTCCTCCTTGTTTTGAAGAATTGCACTTAAAGTTTCACATCAAAGTCCAAATCTTTCCACTGGGTTCTGCTTGAAGGAGGTCACGAAGCTACTCTGAGCCTCGATGTTATTATTAATATCAGTATCTGAGAGCCTGGGCATTCTGCAGCACAAGTTAGTCTTGTCATCTGTTTGGGTATAAGGAAGAGTCTCTATTCTTTTAGTTCCATCTTTTACAAAGTGTACCCGTTGCTGTTGTGCCATTTTGGAGCTAGGACTAGCCCTCAGCAAACCTGGGAAGTAAATGAGGTTTGTGTCTGGCAAACTCTCCACCCTCTTCCCCTGGATTGGTTCTCCTGCCCCCCTTCCATTGCTCCTATCTGCCGAGTTACTCCATGGAACCTCCCTGCTGAGACCTGCCAGCCCTAGTTTCTAGATCTTAACTTCTCCTTCTCCATGTCATCTGGAGGCTTTGCATTCTACAAATTGGCTACACATGAGGGTTAATTTGAACTATCACCTGTTTCCTGACAAAGCAACCTGGTAGGTTGCACGAAAACCCTTTCTTCTTTGATTCACCAAGATTTACTATTACTCCACAGATAGTACGTGCTCATTTTAAAAAGGGCTTGTTCATGAAAATGACAGCTAAATTAATCTAGTAGTCGTGTTTTAAATGAGTCCTCTTGAGACAAGCGGCACAATGCCTTTCTGCAATGGAATTTCATTCATGGCAGGGATTTTGGCCAAGTGAGGAAACAAGTTTTGGACGAGGCTCTCACATAGGTGAGTACCTTCTCTGCCTGCCAGGGTCTGACCTAAAGCTTATCTTATACCTCCTTGGCATGTTTTTATGTAAATACTGGGACACTGTCATTGTAAATCCTTTACAAACCAGCAGAGCCTGGTAGAAAGAAAATAGGCTTTGACAGCTAACCCAACAGAGACTCCTTGCTTAGGCCACACACCAGGCAAGTGGCTTGGCCAAGGTGTTCCACAAATGTAAATCATTTACTAACAAGTCTGGCCCATATAAAATGCTCAGTTGTTACTAATTTTATGTTGAGTTTTTTTTATGCCAAAGAACATTTCATTCCAAGGGACTATTCTAAATGACTAAATGGCTGATTCTGGCTTTTTAAGTCTAGAGAAATACTCCTTTTGTGTTTTGTGGAGAGAAAAAAAAACACCAGTGATAACTGTACGTATTAGTTGGGTATAAGTTCTTAGAAGAGCTAACTATTTAGACATTCTTTTTTTTATTCAGCAAATACAGACTGAGGGCCAATTATGTGCCAGGCACTGCCAGGTACAAGAAAGATGGTGGTGACGTAAGAATGTGAGCTCTTGGGCTTCCCTGGTGGCGCAGTGGTTGAGAGTCCGCCTGCCGATGCAGGGGACGTGGGTTCGTGCCCCGGTCCGGGAAGATCCCACATGCCGCGGAGCAGCTGGGCCCGTGAGCCATGGCTGCTGAGCCTGCGCGTCCGGAGCCTGTGCTCCGCAACGGGAGGGGCCGCGGTGGTGAGAGGCCCACTTACCAAAAAAAAAAAAAAAAAAAAAAAAAAAGAATGTGAGCTCTTCCCCTGCTAGGTGGTTCTCAACCAGAGCGGTTTTGCTCCCCAGGGGACATTTGGCAATGGAGACATTTCTCATTCTCATGACTGGCATCTAGCAGAGGCCAGGGATGCGGCGAAACATCCTACAAGGCCCAGGACAGTCCCCACCACAAAGAGTTATCGGCCCCGATGTCAATAGTACCAAGGCTGAGAAAACTTGCAGTTGACAGTGGGGGGCCCTGGCGGTCTTTGAGCAGGGAAGTGTCAAAGGATGTTGGTGCTGATGCCCTCATCAACCTGAGAGGAAGTCAGCCAGCATAAGGATATCTCATTATATGCAATGAGGAGAATCCCAAAACGCTTTGTGGCAGTCAGTGTTTTAGAAATGAAATCCTGTCTTAAATGTACTAGAACAGCTGCTGAATAGACGCATCTGGTGGAGGGGTGGGGGAGGGGTCAGTGGTGCCACGGTGGAGAAACCCGGCCGTCCCACGGCGTCTGCTCAGCAGCCCTCACAGGAAAACCCGGAGTCTTCAGTCACAGGCCCAGTGATTCCCCTTGGCTATTTCCCTACATCTGAAAAGGTTCACTTCAAGGCCAGTATTTCATCTGATCTTGCAAGAGGGAGAAGTCCAAAGTTTAATCTAATTTCTCACACAAGTTCAATGTCACATGATGATGGGAAATGCAGTCGATTATAGGAAAAACCCTTGGCTGAGATCAGGAGGCCAAGTGCTGCTGACCATCTGGGTGACCATGGACAAGCCACCTGTCCTCCAGCCGCCCAGGTAACTGGGCAAAAGCTAGACTAGATGAGCCCCAAACCCAGAGACTTGTAGCTGAAAATGACTTTAGCCATCTCCAGCCCCTTCTTCTCTGAATAGAAAGCAGCTAAGAAAAAATTGCCTTTGATCCAGAGTCCTTTTCATATCAAAGTAAAAGAATAAAGTTCTCATTTTATTAGGAGTAATAAAAATGACAAACTGAGGTGATGTGGTTTTAGTCTATACCGGTGACTCTCTATCAAGGTTACTTTGTCCCCAAGAGCATATTGGGCAATATCTGGAGACATTTGTGGTTGTTCCAGCTGAGGGGTTGCTACTGGCATCTAGTGGGTAAAGGCCAGGGATAATGCTAACTGTCCTACAATGCGCAAGGACTTATCCAGCCCAAAATGTCAACAGTGCCAAGGTTGAGAAACGCTGATGTACACTGATAAGGAAAAGCAAAATTTCTCAACTGTAGCACGTCGTAAATAGCACTTTCTGTTTCTTATGGTCTAGAACCTGGGCTGAGCTGATTATACAGTTGGGCGGTGTCTACACTGACCCATCAAAACATATTTGTTATGAAACCACCAGAGAATACTGCGTTCCAGATTCAGCAGATGTGAGACAAATAACATCCTGCTCACTTAGAAAGTCAAGTTGGGGGATACTTGCTAAACGCCTGAGATTTTTCTTGACAACTCTTCTTGCTCTTGTTTTTCCTAAGTGGCTATTCCTGGGCTATTTGTCAAACAGACTTTATCTCCTGTAATATCATCTTTTTCTGTTTGGTGTGGTTTTTGAATTCCAGGCAGACCAGGCCCAGTATAATAGTCTTGGACAGACATTCTTCCTGTCTGGGGTATTTTCTTCCTGTCTGGGGTATTTTAGTTACTGCCCTAAAGTTTGCAAAATGTTCTTTTTTCTGAAAAGATACTCTTGAAAATCAATAAACTTCAGAGAATGGAAAAAACTGATCAGTGACTTTTCAAGATATGGGGCATTTCATTGGGAGAGTAAACATAATAACTCAATCCGAAATAAAATGGATCCAGAGAGTGTACCCTCAGCATTTACATATAGCCTCCTGTCTAGAGATTGTCCTTGTGAACCCAAAAGAAAATTGAACGATATATCAGCTGTGAAAATAAACGTCGCATCACAAAGCGGAAATTAGGCAGTGGACCTAAAATAATGTTTAACTAACTTTACATTGCCTTGTGTCCCCATTTTGCTATATTTCTGGGGAATGTGTATTTGTGGGGACAATAAGTGGAGCTATTTGCTATTCAGAAATGTCTGCCTGCATTTGTTTGGCTGAAGAAATGAGATGGAAGGCAGTGGGGAAACACTGATGGGAAAGGTTGTTGGTAAATATGAGCAGGGCTAATAAGCATTAAATGCAATCTTGATATGCTTAATTATTTTTTAAAATATGGCAAGAAGTGAAATTTTAGAAAATCTGTGATTAGCGTATCCTGTATTTCCTGAAGTATCCGGTAGACCAGTTTCCATTTTGTCAATGTATGGTAAACACTGTAGCTACTCTCCTAATTCCTAAATATTGCAGTTTTATTTTTACCCCAAGGCATGTTATTTCCCATGTGATTTCTTCATCCATTGGAGATGTTCCAGATAAGAATTTTGCCAATCCTTTTTTTTTTTTTTTTTTTTTTTTTGCATGACCTACACGAAAAGAATGCCTTTAAAAAGCCAAACCCACCTTCACTGGCCTTTGGTTGTGCTGTTTCCTCTTCTTGGAATGTTCTCCCCGAGTATCTGCCTCTCCAGGTCAACATCATCAGCTCCCCATCAGCCTAATCTTTCCCAGTCTAGTGAACTCCTATCCATCCTTCAAAAACCCAGTTCAAATACCTCTTTCCCCAGCCTTCTCAGGAAGAATTGATTATTCTCTCCAGTATCCTACCATAGGATAATTATTTATGTTGCCTGTTTATTCTTGTAGATGAGATCCTTGAGTGCAGGAAGGTTTTACTCCCCTGATCTATTTTGACTTTGTTATCCAAGGACTAGTATAGTGCCAGGTTAAAAGTAGGCAATCAGCATGTAAGTATTGAATAAATGAGTGAATAATGAGTGGGTGAATGGGTGGATGAACTAGGAAATAGTTCCCCTCTCTGACATCCTTCCCGCACCAATTTGTAATGCCATTTCTGAGATATACCAAGTATCCATATATGTGTGATTTGGTTTCTGATCTTTCCACTGTGTACCCCTGGTCTGTTTGTCCATCCTGCATGGTGTTTTACTTTTTTTTTTAAACTATATAAGTCTTGATATATAGTCGGATGTGTTTTCTTATGTTCTTCTACTTACTTAAAATTATCGTCGCTATTTCTTTCTGCTCTATTCTTCCATATAGATTGTAGGGCCATCTTGTCAAGTTTTGTGAAAAGCACCATGGAGACTTTGCTTGAAATTGCATTGAATTTAAAGGTTCATTTGGAGGATAATTGATATATTTACAGTATCGAACGTTGCCATACATGAATATAGAATATCTCCTTACTTATGAATATGGAATATCTCCTTACTTACTTAATTTAATTATTTTATAATTAGATTATTGCTGATGCTATGAATGAAGTCTTTAATTTTTATGATTTAACAAAATGAGTTATTGCTGATGTATAACGATGCTACTGATTTCTTCTTATTGCTCTTATATTAAGTAAACTTGATGGGCTTGTTCTTTCTTCCAGCCATATATGATGTATTTCTTTGTCTTGTTTTATTATGCTGGCTAAAACTCTGAAGGATAATGCCCAAGAGAAGCACTTATAGCAGGCAGCCTTTTCTTTCTGCTGACTCTAAAGGAAATTATTCTAATATTTTATCTTTAAATGTGATGTTTATTATATGTGTATCATAGATATCTTTAATCAACCATTTTTAGGAGAGTTCCCTCTATTTCTAGTATGCTAATAGCTATTACTATGAACAGGTGTTGAATTTTATTAACTGTTGGTATTCTAATTTTTTTAATGATTATGTGGTTTCTCTCTCTTGTTTTATTATTGTTATGAATTCTAGTAATATGTCAACTACCTTAAATCCCGGAAATAAACCCTCCTCGGCCATGACATTTAAATATAATGCTACACTCAGTAGGATTTTTATATTTATGTTCATATTTGAAATTGAGGTATAATTTTACTTTTATGTACCATTCTTGTATGGTTTTTGAATCAAGATTACATTACCTTCATTAAGTGAATTGTGGAGCTTTTTTTTTTCCTCTCTGCTCTGCAGTAGTCTGTATTGGCTAGAGATTGTTCTTTAAAAATTCGATTAAACCTAATAAGATCATTTGGGATCAATGACTATTTGAGGGTAGATGTTTTACTGCAGATTTAATTATTTAATGGGTATAATTGAATTTAGGTTTTCTATATTATTTTGAGTCATTCTGATAATTTATATTCTTTAAGAAAATCATCCATTTCATATAACTTTTAATTTTGTGGGTAGAAAGTTAGCATTCTCGAGGTTTTTGTTTTATATCATTACTGCATCTGCATTCATGTCCTCTCTTTTATTGTTTGTGCCTTTTTTCTTGATCAATTGCTCAAGGTTTGCCTATCTTATAAATCTTTTTAAAAATCACCTGTTAGTTTTTTAATCCTTTTTCTTTTATTTTTCTATTTCATTATATTCTACAATAATCTTTTTTGTTTCTTTGTTTTACAGTTTGAATCTTCCATATCCTTTTTTTCATCCTGTTTTTCAGTCCTCTGAAATTAGTCATCTTGTTATTGTTTCATAAACAGGCTTGATTAGATTGGCCTGTGTTTCCCAGTTTTCTTGCTCACCCTGGCTTCTTGAATCCTGTCCTTTTCCACTAGGTTCAATGTACTTCTTACAGAACTATATTATCCCTAAGTGTATCTTTGAGTGGGACCTGTGAGTGGAAACTCTTGGCATTTGTCTGAAAATATCTTATTTCACCCTTGCTTTTGAATGGTAATTAGCTGTGTATAGAAGTTAGGTTGGCAGTAATTTTCTCTGAGCACTTGGATGAAATCTGTAATCTACTTGTCTCGTTTTTGCTGAGGAGAAGTCTGTTTTCATCCTAATTGCTGTCCTTTCGCAGGTAACCTGTTTCTTCAGGATTTTGCTTGTCTCTTTGGTATTCTGCACTTTCACTCTAATCTGTATAGGTCTAAATTATTTTTTATTCATCAGGTTTGAGGCTCATTTAGCTTTTCTTAATCTGAGGGTTTTGTGTCTTTTAGCAATTCTGGAAAGATCTCAACTGTTTCTCTTTTTGAATATCGCTTCCATATATGCCCTTAACCCCATCATCTCTCAGCTTTTCAGGATCATCACTCCTTTGCTTCTCTCTCTTCTGCATCTCCAGTCTCTTCTACCTATTGTATCAATCTCATTGACAAGTCAACATGCCCTAATGTCTCCCATCTTTTATTTAAAAAAAAAAAAAAAATCCTCCCAGGGCCCACCCCTTATTTCCCTGGAGCTATCTTTGTTGCTCTGCTGGACATCACCACCAAACTTTTTGACGAATTTGCCTACACATTTCTCTACTTCCGTGCCTCCCAGTTATCCTTCAGTTCCCTCGAGTATGACTTCTGCCCTCAACAATCCAGAGACTGCTCTTGCCAAGGTTGCCAGTGACTTCCATGTGTCTGAATCACAGTTCAACCCTCATTTAACTGGACCTCTTTCCAGCATTCAACCTGGTTGGCCACTCCTTCCCTAAAACACGCTTCACCTCTTGACTTCTGAAACACTTTACTTTCTTGGTTCTCTCCAAATGTTGGAGCACCATGGGCTTGGAATTGAGCTCTATTTTCCTCATTTTCTATTCTCTATTGCTAATAGGTTTTTTAATTCCATTCACATGATTTTAAATACCATTTACTTGTCACAGATGGCCAAATGTATACCTCCAGTTCCACTCCTCCTCTGAGTTATTGAATTGTGTGTGAATTCCTGCTTGACCATAAAACTTGGAATCTCAGCAGTATTTTAACTTAAACTGCTCAAAGCTGAATTCTTGAATTTCTCCCAAAAGAATGTCTTCCATATCTCAGCAAGTGGCGTCACTATCCACCCGGTTTCTAAAGCTACAATCTAGGAGTCACTGTTGATTCCTCTCTCCTTCAAATACCCACATTTATTCTACTGTCAGGTCCTTTAAATTCAATCTTCAAAAGAGAACTCATCCATTCACCTTCTATCTCTTCCTCCAACATCCTGGTCATGGCCTCTATCATTTCCCAACTAGAAACCACTACCCAGTTCCTGACTCTTTTCTGCTATTAACACTCTCGCTTCCATTTTCAACACAGCGGTCAGAACATCTTTTTTAAAAAATCATCTTCCTACTTGAAGTCCTTCAAGAACTTCCTACTGGACCTAGATTACAACCAAATCCACACTCATTAATAAAGCCTTCAAGGCCCTGTCCTACCTTCAACCTCATCCCAATTTCTCTCCCCCTCACTCTGGTGTTCTGGCCACCCTGGCCTTCTAGTCCCTCAGTCACACCAAGCTCTTTTGCTCCTGCAGGACCTCCGTAGATTCCTTCTGCCTGAAATGCACGCCTCAATGCCCCCACCAGACTGGCTCCTTCTCTTCCTTCAAGCAGCTTGAGGTCACCTTTCAAAAGATGACTACTTGACCCTCATGGATAACACAGGGGCCTTTCTTAAATCTCTCTAGTAACAGCCTCATTTTTTTCTTTTTTTTCTTTTTTTTTTTTGTGTGGTACGCGGGCCTTTCACTGTTGTGGCCTCTCCCGTTGCGGAGCACAGGCTCCGGACGCGCAGCCTCAGCGGCCATGTCTCACGGGCCCAGCCGCTCCGCGGCATGTGGGATCTTCTCGGACTGCGGCACGAACCCGCGTCCCCTGCATCGGCAGGCGGACTCTCAACCACTGCGCCACCAGGGAAGCCCTCATTTATTCTTTTATAGCCCTTTCCGCACCTTTTCTTTTTTTTTTTTTTTTTTGAGATATATTATTTACATATTATTTTATCGACCTTGCAGTTTCAGCGGTATATTAGCAATCAACTTTGTTGCCATGATTAGCCAGCAGTCCCTTTAGAACACTTCTAGTAAAATATTAAGAAACCTTTGATCGCTGAATTTGTAAAATGTTCAGCTTTCAGTAGGACACTTTACTGAGGAATTCTTTTAGTACCACATTTAATGTGAATGGGCCTTTCAATGAATCATGGCATTTTGGCTCTGGGAGAATTCAAATGCTCCCTCGGATGGATTCTCTGCATTCCAGCAAGGGGTGCTTTGTCATATCTTAGTGTCATTTCCTTGCAGCACGATTCTCCATTTTAGTAAAAATAATTCTGAGAGGTTTTTTTCTCCCCCCCGATCATTTTTCAAAGGAGAAATTGTATAAGGGGGGCAGTTTGCATGTGACAAACTGAAATACCAAAAGACTATTATAACTTAGTTTTATTGCATAGAAACCGTGGTCAGAAGTTGCTCTTTTTGATGGGTTGATTGACTACTTTCTCTGCCTTGACAAATCTGTGAGTGCCATTAGGAGGGAACCAAGCTTGTTTCATTTGTCACTTTATGTATACCCAATTACTAGTATATATAAATAAATAAAGATCTCAAAGTGATGCCATTTTTTCTTAAGTAGAGCTCTGATGAACATCTTCCCAAATTGTGACCGTAGTTGTCATCCTGACTATACAGGCCTGTACAGGCCTCCCAGTCTCTTAAAAAAATAATATTGTCTGCATGTCTTTTATTTGTTAATGGAGGTTTAAAACTTTGAAGGTCCTTATAGGAGCCACACAGTCTCATAATATTTTAATTTTGTAAAAATTCAAGACCTCTTCACATAGATTGATATGCCCCCAAATAGACTGCCTGTGATGGTTTCTGGCTTACTTCAACCACATTTGCTTTCAAGGATTCCCCTAGCTCTGCTTCTTGCAGCTCATTGGTGCCCGGGAACATGTATTTTTGTTTTGTTTTATTTTTGTTTTAAATCATGACTTAATACATGGTCCTGTCACAGGTGGACCTGTACCTGAATAATGAGAGATAAGACCATCCTTACTTCATGATGTTCAAAATATTTAACAACTGACTTGGCCACCAACCAATGAGACTGGCACCTTGGCCAATCAGAAGGGACTTTCAACCTACACACACCCAGAGGTCACACCGGGGCCTACTGAATGCAGACACCTCTCTGGGGAAGGCAATTCTATAGACCCTATTGGTAGCCTTCATTTTCAGCCAACTCCCTCACTTTTTTTTTTACGGTGTGCGGGCCTCTCACTGTTGTGGCCTCTCCCGTTGCGGAGCACAGGCTCCGGACACGCAGGCTCAGCGGCCATGGCTCACGGGCCTAGCCGCTCCGCGGCATGTGGGATCTTCCCGGACCGGGGCACGAACCCGCGTCCCCTGCATCGGCAGGCGGACTCTCAACCACTGCGCCACCAGGGAAGCCTGAACTCCCTCAGTTTTTAAATGCCTCTTCTGAAAGTGGCTTAAAGCCTTGGAACCTTCTTATTTTCCCATAGTCATGTCTTATTTATACCTACCTGGATATTCTATAGATAGGGCAGCTTTGGTCAAAAGGCCACAGTAACTAAGGTCTGCCTTCCAGAACTTGCTGAGCTCAATGCAGGTTATAGCAACCAGCTCAGGCTCTCTTGGGTTTTTCCATACAGTGCCTTGTTTGGGGTAGGGAGAGTCTCATTCCTTAGCTGATGGCATGGCCCTGTCCTCTTACTGTTTCTCCACATTCCTTTCTGGCTCTGGTGTGGGGCATGGAGGCTCAGTGGAGGATTTTCAAAAATCAAAGCACATCTCTGTTTTTTCCAGGTCTGTTCACAACTCATCCCCACTGGAAAGACAATGCCCAGTGAGGGATGCTCACTCCCACTCAGGCCTTTGTTCCTTGGCGTCTGTTTGTTTCATGTCCAAGGCCACCTGCCTCCAGGTGACTGACTTCTCTAACGCTTTTCTTCGTCTTGGCTCACAGGTCCACACGTTCCGAGGCCCGCACTGGTGTGAATACTGCGCCAACTTCATGTGGGGGCTTATCGCCCAAGGAGTCCGATGCTCAGGTAGGCACGGAGCTTTCCTTCCCCTTTTCCATTTACATCAAGCGCCGCAATGATGAGCTGGAGGGCATCTCTCCAGAGCGGGGAAATAGGCCCAGATTAGCTCAGAAGTCTAGCTTTCTGGAAGATTCAAGGCATCTCTGTGCTTAATGGAAAAACTCCTCTAGGTGTTTGCTAGAATGAAAAGGATTATCTCTGTTTATACAAGAAAAGAAAAAAATCCAGGAGAGTATATTTTCTTAGGTACCTACCTGCCATCCAAACTAGGTAGCTGTCCTTAAAAGAAAAAACTAAATCAATTCCAATGGAATTGCATAGATAGAAAAGTTACATTGGTTTCCCATCTTCTATTTATCATGCCATTTAGCCTCACCAGTGAACCTTCGGGGAGATGCAGTTATTCTCCCCATTAAATAGATGAAGAAACTGAGCCTTAATGATCATCATTAATTTCCCCTGGCCACATAGTAGGTGGTGGAACATTGATTTGGCTCCAGAGCCCATCATGCCCAGTATTTTTCTGCCATCAGATTAGCAGTGAAAATACACACCTTGATTTGATATCACATATTTTCAAAGTGCTTTGAAACCCTAGGTGCTTTTCCACCTAGAACTAGACACACACACCCATTGCTAAGAGCACACAGCACACCTTATTAAGATACATCTAACAAAACAGCAAAGAATTGCCAAATTAATGTGTAACCAGGCTTCCTACTTCATCATGCCATGCTTTTTCTGGCGAACAGTTCCGGCCGGAAGCAAGGATAGCCTCCTGTGATACATTGACTGGGTTTCCACTGACAGCATGACTGATTTCTTTCTTGCTAGGGTATGATTTTAAAAAATAATTCTTATGAAGCTTTTAAAATAAGCTAATGACACTACATTAAGATGATCTGTTTCCCACAAATGAACTTATTTACAAAAAGAAACAGACTCACAGACACAGAAAACAAACTTACGTTTACCAAAGGGGAAAGGTGGCGGGGGAGATAAATTAGGAATTTGGGAGCAACGTATACACACTACTATATGTAAAATAGATAAACAAGAAGGACCTACTGTATAGCACAGAGAACTCTACTCAATATTTTGTAATAACCTATATGGGAAAAGAATCTGAAAAAGACAGATACATAACTGATCACTTTGCTGTATACCTGAAACTAACACAACACTGTAAATCAACTATACTTCCATAAAAATTTAAAAAATTAAAATTAAAAATGATGATCTATTTCCCCATACTGCCCATTTTGGTTCACAGGATCATGGGACCTTAAATCCTTTCTCTGCCTGGAAAGGGCTATTTCAGCTTCTACTATATAGATACAGCAATCACCTATGGTGATACCTGGACAGGTCCAAGCGTGCTCATGTATGTCAATTCCTCTACCTGCCCCCATCCCAGATCCATGAGGCAAGCAGTAAATGTAGGTTTGGAGGCAGACTCTCCAGAAATGATCTAGATACCCTGATTACCACAAAAGTTACAAAGTATCTCACAGTTCAACCACTGAGAAAAGTGGTGGAATATCTGAATTACTCAGTGGTCATTAGTTCAACCTGTTCAGATTATACCTACCAAAAATATCCCTAATTG
Source organism: Tursiops truncatus (assembly GCF_011762595.2). NCBI lineage: Eukaryota > Metazoa > Chordata > Mammalia > Artiodactyla > Delphinidae > Tursiops > Tursiops truncatus. Next base: position 59,052,668 of record NC_047042.1, read on the forward strand.
CTTCTATTATCCAATTTCAGCAGGAAACTGGTCCAAAGTCAATATTATGAGAACAAAACTCGGGATTCAGATTAGCTGTGAACAGCAACTTGCTCTGGGATAAGAGAGTTTGGGTTTTTTGGGTTTTTTTTTTCTGTGTTTGTTTTTTTTTTTAAATAAAACATAATTCTAAGGCTATGTTACTATTCTCCAATGGCCACTGTTTAACCTCATACTTCCTCTGAGCAGCAGGAGAACTGAAAACTGATCATTAAATGTTTGGAATATCCATCATTACCTCTCAACTCTCCATATTTTACATAATTTAAATATTTTTAAAATTAACTAGACTTTATTTATAGCATATAGAATTGTATTCGTTTGCAAAAACTGAATATTTTTATACTTGTTAGAAAACATCTTCATTTTAATGACATATCAGTATTTAACTCGACATAAAAACACTGTCATTTCAGACCTTAAAATGAAGTTTATAAAGAAATTAAAAATAGAATTATCCTATAATCCAGCAAGTCCACTTCTGGGTATATACCCAAAAGAACTGAAGGGAACAGCCCTTTGTACACCCACGTTGATAGCAACATTGTTCACAACAGCCAAAAGGTAGAAACAACCCAAGTATCCATCAGTGGATGAATGGATAAACAAAATGTGGTATATACATAAAATGGAATATTATTCAGCCTTTAAATGGAATGTTCTTCAGGAACTTCTGTCATGGGCTACAATATGAATGAACCTTAAGGACATTATGCTAAGTGAAATAAGCCCGTCACAAAAGGACAGATACTGTGTGATTCCACTTCTATGAGGCATCTAACGTAGTCACATTCGTAGACGCAGAGGCAGAATGTGGTTGCCAGGGGCCGAGGGGAAGAGGGTCCAGGGAGTTACTGTTTTATGGGTACAAGTTTCAGCTTTGAAAGATGCAGAAAGCTTTGGAGATGGGTGGTGGTGGCTGCACACAGTGGGAAGGTACCTAACGCCCCTAAACTATACACTTAAAATGGCTAAAATGGTGAATTTTACGTATATTTTACCACATTTCTAAAAAATTGTTTTAAATGAAGTTTGTAAGAATTCAGTGAGTAAAAATGACGAATGAAATAACTTAAGCATAGCTGGGCAGGTATCCTTATATTTTCTATCACCGTATGTGCTGTTTCTTCTATTTAACGCTCACGTAGTGTTCCCACACTTCAGACTTCACATATAGTAATTTATTTGATCCTCATGATAACCCTAGGAGTAGGTGCTATTATATGCAAACAAGAAAACCAGCCTATTCTATTTAGTTCAGTTCACCAACATCTGTATTCACTAACTAGATCTATCAAATGTTATTGAAGTTTACTTGAGCTTTGCTGAACTTCTCATGTTGATAAAGCTAGGATAATTAGAACTGGTTTTGTCTTTCAAGGCGGATAGACAGAACTCAGCCAGTAAACATGACATGAAAACCATGTAATGACAAAAATCGTTTTCTGATGATTTTACAAAAGTTTAGATCCTCTCAAATCCTTGGTGTAGTTAAGTGCTTTTATTTAAAGCAACTGATTACAATATTCATTATCGTGTGTATAATATGTATATAAAATATAAAAATGATATTATTATTCTTTACACCTATAAAAACATTCAGTATTAGAAGGTACTTTGAATAGATACCAAATCAACTTTGAACATCTTCAGCATTAAATTTTTATTTTCCAGAACGCAGACTGTGCCTTGTTATTGTTAGAGAGATTCCATCAGTGGATGACAACTGCTAATAAGGCTTTTAATGGGCACATTGAACTTAAAAGCACCTTTTCAGCTTTGGATTTGATATGAGCTTTATAAATAATTAGTCTTATCCTCACATTACATGGCATTGTTCTAAATTGTAAACTCTCGGGTACTCCCACCGGTGGCCAGTTAGACAGTATTTCCACTCAACAGGTGTCAAAATAAGGCAGGTAGAAAGGAGAACGGCCTACTGAAACTGCCCAGCAAGGAGGACAGGGGTGGAAAGTATGGGCAGCTCTCCAGGAATGCGAAAGAGGATGCCAATGGTCATGGGTCTCTCAGACCAAAGATTAGAGATTCCTACAGAGACAGTCATCATGTCTTCCGTAAAAGGAGTGTCACGAACTTAAGGGAAACAACCTCGCAAAAGTCCTAGGTGCCCTTTATGAGACACAATTTGCTCTGGGAATCCAAACCCAAAAGCCCTCATATGGACTCAAAGTTTCCAGTTCCAAAAGGGAAAAAAAACATACAAATAACCTGGCTAATTACCAAAACTATCTCCATGAGATGTTCTATTCTTATGGTCCAGCCACAGAGAAGGCTTACTGAGAAAAATGGAATTATATAAGTTTCATGAGTAAAGATAGATTTCATACTCATCTGTGGACAGCATCACCTCTAAGTGGGATGGATGTTTCAGAGAGATATAGCAAACTCCGGGTGTTTTCATTTTTATTTTTGGTAACATATAATTTGTGTTGAGCTTTGACAAAAGGGCCAGGCAAGCATAATGTGGCTTCTTTGTTTACAGACTGTGGATTGAACGTACACAAACAGTGTTCCAAGCATGTTCCCAATGACTGCCAACCTGATCTCAAGAGGATCAAGAAGGTGTACTGTTGTGACCTGACAACACTCGTGAAGGCTCACAACATGCAGAGACCCATGGTGGTAGACATATGCATTCGGGAAATTGAAGCAAGAGGTTTGGAAAAAAAACACCTGCTTATTATAGTGATTTTATTTTTACTGTTGTCAAGGAGACTTTCTTATAATTGTTAAATTGACTCTCCAGTACTGATCTTGGGGAAATGGTCTGCCCAGGCCCATGCACGTGTGCACGCGTGCACACATGCTAAATCCAACCAACGACATCAATTTCTGTGTCACACATAAATCATGCATGTACTCATTTAACACACACTTGCTAAGCATTTAGCATGTGCTACACACTGGGGATATAAAAGTCACAGTTCACACCTTCAGGAAATTCATAGCATAATATGCAGAATCAGGGGTTGGGGGCAAATAGATAAATGCTGTGAGTACATATATTCAAAGCACTATTTAAAAAAACCACGGAGTCACAGAGGAAAACATTTTCATCTTATCTGAGGAGAGTTCAGAAAGGGTTTATGGCAGAGGTGAGGTTTGAATCGAGTCTTTGAAAGTGCTTCTATTAAATAAGTAAAGAAATTTTTGGTCAACACATATATTTTCTACCATATAGAAATTCACTCCTAGTATTGGTTCTGTTTATTTCAAAGAGGAGAGTTAAAAAATTGAAAAGATCTATTCATTGAAAATTGAGAAGGCAAGGAAGATAGAAACATTTCAAAGAAGAGATTCTTTATATTATGCTTGAGTCATCTTTCCTTTATTTGTGTTTCGGCCACTTTTCAGTATCAAAATGCTCAGTGATATAGTGGATAGAGTCTGGTTAGGGAGAACTGGATTGTTGGATGTAATTTGGGTAATTGGAAAGGCTTTTACCATTGTAGCCATGTATTTACCCTGCTATAGTTGGTATCCATCATTGTGTCCAAAGTGGCTTAATATATTCTACAGGTATTTATGCATTCGCCAACCATCCCATTCTTTCCAAAACAAAGCAAAGGAGGATATTGTAACTTGTTATCCCAAAGCTTTTAGAGATAGGAAATTATTCCCTCTTCCATACAGGATGAAAACGATAGCTATTCTGTTCCCTTAAGACTTGCTCATTTCATCTCAAATTGTAAGAAATGCCTCCTGCCTTTTGACTGCTGTGTCTGTCAGAGCTGAATGGGAGCTTTGGAATCTGGTGAAGGTGTCGATGCAGGGGCTGAGCTGAGTATGAGTTGAGGGGGGTGCCCTGACTCTGGATGAGTGGCTGGGAAGAGCAGCCCTGGGTCCTGCTGTTTAGAGGACTCCGCGACCCCAAAGGGTCAGCTCATCAGCCTCTCCAGAGCCTGCAATCAGTACCTGTGCTTCTCTGAAGAAGCTGGGATCATCCCATAGGGATCCTCATCAGAGACTACTAATCATTTGGGCAAAGTCACTACCACATCTGGTGTCTAATGTGTCCACGGGGAGCACAGCACTAAGCATGTCTAGTACAAGAGCTAGAATAGCACAAGTGAGGAATTTATACGGAAGTCACAGCAAAGGGACTGGAGCTACAGGCATAGGGGCCTGTGCAGGTGAGCAGAACCAGAGGATGGGCTGGAAGAAATTCACATGATGCTGCCATTCCCAGCTTCATTGCCACCACTGCCAACATCTTACCCTGTCTTCCACCCATAGCAAACTTCTTATTGTTCTCCAAATGCTTCTACCACCACTTGTTTCTGCATGATATGGCAGAGTGAAAAGATCATGAACTTGAAGTTAGATTCCCAACCCCTTCTCATATTAGCTATAGTATGACCTTGGGCAAGTTACTTACTCCATTTGAATATCTGTTTTCTCATCTTTAAAGTAACAGAATCAGTTGTACCTCCTAAGGTAGTTATGAGGGTTAAAATGAGTTGATCCATATAAATGACCTAGTACAGGGCCCAACATAATAGGACTCAACTGTGTTATTTCTTTTGGTTTTTTCTTGGAATGACCAACTCCCCTAACTCCACCTCCAAATCTGTGTGTCTAACCAATGTACTTAACCCATAGCTTTCAATGCTGTCACAGAGACTCCAAATAATAGTGTCTTCAAAAAGCTAGAAATCTCTCTCTCTGGCAGCAGCCCAGGGCTCATGGAGCAGCTGCCCAGGGCTCATGGAGCAGCTGCCCAGGAACAGGCACCCAGGCCCTGCAGGCTGTTGCTGTGTCATCCTTGAGCGCTGTCCTCACCTGCATGGTCCCAGATGGTTATCACCATCTCATCTGCATTCCAGCCAACGGCAAGAGGGCATACCCTTTCTCTTCAAGTCCATGACCCAGGCACTATACACATCACTTCTGCTCTCTCCACACTGGCCAGGAGTTAATGGCCTCTGCGGTGGATGTTGTTCTAAAAACCAAGGGTTTTATCACAACAGAGGAAGTGGAGAACTAGTATTGGACGGGGAGCTGGCAGCCTCTGCTAACTCTGGCAAACTCCAGCCTGTCCTTCATGATGTCCTTTAAAGATAGCTCCTCAGTAAGACCTTCCCCATGGCCTATTCTGTCAAAAGGCAGTGTTAGTGTCCACTGCACTGTACTCCCCTGTGCCACTGTGTCCTTGCCTCTGTTGCCATGCAGGTTACAACTGGACTGGAGCATGCTTACATGCACCACCAACTAGAACAGGATGACACCGGGCCCCATCTTGTGGGCCCATTCAGTAGATCGGTAGTGGCATCCTAGACAACTGTCCTGAGACGGATTCTGAAACTGAGTAGGGCTCAGTGGGAGAAAATGCTGAGGTCAATTAAGAATGTCTCCTCTGGTCACAGGAGAGAGGAGGGGTAGGATTTATGCCATGCATTTGTTGTCTCTGATGCAGACCCCATGTCAGCCCTTACATATGGCAGATAGTACATGTGAAAAACAGAAATGCATGTCAGTTATCAGGAGTTTGATAGAGTATACTGTAGCAGCAGTAGAAGCTATTTATTTGCTTATTTATTATTGCTGTAGCTATAGTTTGATAGCAGCTAGTTTTTGACGTAAAAGGTCTGAAATCTTGTCCTCTATCCCTTCAGATACTTTGGAAATATCTTAACAAATCAATGAGATCTAGGAGCAGAACCCACATCTTTTTTCTTAGACTAAATATACAGTGATCAAGTTTCCAGAATCATTCAATAGAATTTTATTTTCCTGCATCCGTTTGTATGATCATTTATTTGAAGGTATACCAATCAAATCAATCGTGTAGTTAAACATTTAACATATTGTCATGTTTATGATGAAACATATAAGGCTATAAAATCTGGATAGTTCCAGTAAAATCAGGATAATAGGTACCACACACATGCATACTTGTACTGTGTACCTAGTACACTGCTACATGCAGTACGGCATATGGATTGAGATGATGCTGCGAGGAAAATAGTTTGCTGCAGTGAAATCACATCCAGCTGTCAGATGAACAAAGGAAGCAGGAGACCACGGTTGACGAGAATCTTGACCACGGGTTCACTTTGCAAAGCCAGGCAGGAGGAATACCAGATTGCTGAGGTCTCCACTGCCACACAAGCAAATGAAGACAGACTTGCACAGAAACCAAGATGGACAAGTTCAAGTTCTGACGTGACAGCATGTAATACATAAGAGCACTGACGGTGTTTGCTCATTTCCTGATGGCGCGCAGTGTAGACAGGAAATCAGATTCTCTTTTAGATGCTTTAGGAAGCTAAAGTTAAAATCTGTCTGTCCCTTTTTTTAACAGGATTAAAGTCAGAAGGGCTTTATAGAGTGTCCGGGTTTACTGAACACATCGAAGATGTCAAAATGGCATTTGACAGAGGTAGGCTTGCACGTTCTTGAGTGCCAAATGACTTATCCTTAGCGTCCTCTCTTTTGGAACCAGATTTTACTCATAATGGAAATGGGTTTTTAGAGCTACTGAGAGCTGTCCTTTAGGAAGCCAAGGAGTAACGGTTTACAAATATCATAGTTCTCTGCTTCTCTGGGGAAAGTGTTTTTTTAAAAGTCGTGGACAGTTGACCATATGGAGAAGTGAGTTTAAAATACTACTTGAAAATGATCAGACAGCATTCGGTGCCATTAAGGTTCTTGACTTGGTTGCCCGACATTTATGGTCAGTTCACATGGCACCAGGGTACCTTCTGCATCCTCCATCTCAGATCCCTTTGATTTCTTCTCCCAGAGCTCCAAAGAAGAGAGCATAGGGATGGGGTACCCCTGGCAGTGAAGCAGGGGAAGTTTAGGAGGTAACTCCTTTTGTTCTTTGTGACTGTGCCACACGTCCTCTGGGCCATATGCTTTCTTAGGTCAGATATCATGAGCCAACTTGGGAACTTATTAAAAATACAGATCACCAGGGCCCACCCTGGGGACTCATTCAGGAAGCTGAGTGAGCCCAAGAATCTGTATATCTGTTGAATGATCCAAATACTTCTGGTACAGCCAATCAGAGATGGAACGTGTAGCCCACTAGCTAGGACCTGCACTCTGCAGAGTGGTAGACAAGGTCTCTGATGATCTAGCTGCCCTATCTGTCCAGGCTCATAGCAGTTCCTCCTGTCTGTATACTCTGTACCCCAGCAATACTGAAATACACCCTACCTCTTTTCACGAACAAGCACCTGGGCTCACGTTGCTCTGTCCATCTAGAATGTGTTCACATCTCTGCCTGGCAAGCACTTACCTATTCATCAGGTGTCAGCTCAAGTCTTTCCTGTCACGACTCCTCCCCAACCTCCCCAAGCTGACCTAAGAATTCCATTTCCTTTTCCTCTGCCCGCCCCCTTGTTTCCACGTCTCCAGCACAGCAGTCTTCTTATTTCCTTGTAATTGTTGAGTTGCAGGCCTGACTCCCAGTCTAACTAGAGTTATATCTGAAGGGAGTACAGTTGGCCTTCTGTATCTGCAGGTTCCATATCCATAGATTCAACCAATCATGGATCAAAAAATTTTTTTTGAATTCCAGAAAGTTCCAAAAAGCAGAACTTGAACTTGCCACATGCTGGCAACTCTTTATGTAGCATTTACACTGTATTAGGTATTGTAAGTAATCTAGAGATGAGTTAAAGTATACTGGAGGATGTGCCTAGGTTATATGCACATACTAAGCCATTTTACATAAGAGACTCGAGCATCCCTGGATTATGGTGTCCACACAGTGGGAAGTTCCTGGAACCAATCCCCCTTGGATACTGAGGGACAACCGTATGTCTTTTCTTCTCTGATGCACTAGGGCTTAATAGTGCCTGGCACGTGGTAGACTCTCAATAAATATTTGTTAAGTACATAAATAAGGGGATCAGATGGCATATCTGCTACACTCTTATTGTTTTCTGTACATTAGGAGCTTTTTTAATCCTCAGAACCAAATTTGCTGAGGCATTTGTTCTTTCAATTCTTTGTATAAAGGAAAATGCTAATAATCCCTATATGATTGAAACATTTTTCTATCCAAAAAGTTTTATAGACTGCAACAATTAAATTGGACTGGTATTTACTAATGGTAAAACAAAAAGTCAAAAAATGTCTTCAGAATGATTGTAAAAATAGTAAGAAATATAACATTACCTATACATGAGGGAAGGTTAAAGTTTCCCAGATTAAAGTCCTAGGGACTAGGGGAGAAATAATCAAGTGAAAAGAAACTTCAGGAAGCCTGAAAGAGACATTAGAAACTGAAGATATTCAACCATTATTTTCTGTATGTGATCTTCAAATCCAAGTCCAAAGAATACTAAATAAGAGATTCTTGATTTTTTTACTTCAAATTAGATTGTTATTCTGTTATGAACCTTGGTGTGTAGAATGTAAATTACTGTGCTAGATTTCTATTTAGCAAATTACCAGGGGCTGGGACCCAAAGAACTATTTTAAGTCTATTTCACTACTTTTTTGGCTGCACTTACCCTCAGACCCAAAATCCCTCTCACCAAACTTCTTTTGTTACTTCCTGCATCTCAGTGTTATTAGAAGCCAAAGTAGTCAGCTGAAACTTGTAAAGGAGCATTCATTGTTGGATCTTTTTTTTCTTTCTGGGCATGCTTTAACTTGGTGAAATAAGGTCCTAATTAGGAATTGGATCATTGATTGTTTTTCAGATGGTGAAAAGGCCGATATATCTGCCAACATCTATCCAGACATAAACATCATCACTGGAGCCCTTAAACTGTATTTCAGAGACTTACCCATTCCTGTCATCACCTATGATACCTATTCCAAATTTATAGAAGCAGCAAGTAAGTATGGAGAACTAATTTTCTAATGGCACCAAAGTTTTAAGTGCAATGCTTTTGCCTTCAAGAAAATTAAAACTCAGACCTGATTAAATTATTGCATGAGGATTTGCTTTGCCAAGCGAGAGCACAATGGTACAGTTAAAAGAAAACCAGGCGTAGTTCACCAGCTGAGTTGACCCAGTACTAAGCCAGCTCTACTCAGCTGAAGCTAGGTGCCAGGCAGTTCTGTCTCTCCCCATCGTTTCTCCTATGCTGGGAACCAGCACAGTCAGGCTTACTCTTATATGTTGAAAGCAGAATGTTTCTGCAGCAAACAATCAGATGTTCTTCAATGAGGACTGTATAGATGAACTACTTTCATCTATTAGGCAGAATCCCATTGCTAATCAATTAAAGTCATACCCCAAGTTTTGCACGTGGATGCTGTTCAAAATTAGTAATAGGCCCAGAATATACTGTGTCAACTACTATACTAGGAACTCTCACCAATATCTTCTTGTTTAATCTTCCCATTTACCTGATGAATCACGTACTCTAATCCCATTGTACAGAGGAGGAAAGCTAGGCTTGGAGAGCTGAGCTCACAGGTCCAGGGATGGCACGTCAGCATTGGACTTCCATCAGTCCATAGCTGCTCATTCAGGGTTTGGCACTTGGGTCACCACCGTCAGGAGAGAGAACCATAGTGTGTATATGTGTGTTGGGGTGTGGGGGGAATTGCACTACACTTTGTCCAGGAGCACAGCGAGGAAGGGGAGATTTAGGTGCTAGAATGAATGACGTAGAAGTCAAGCACACCTCAAGGAACTTTTTATTAAAAAAATATATAACCTTTAAAGGTATGTGTTGCTAAATATAATAACAAGATGCCTGATGGGGAGAGATGGGGGCAGGCTGGGATTAGTGCAAGGTGTACTTTCCAGATGAGCTGTGGCCCTACTCCCTGGTGAGAGCATTCTTTCCTGGGTCCTGGTGGTCTTGGGGGAGAAGGTTCTGGAAGCAGGGTGCCCTCTGCCCCAGGAGGAGTGACCAGGGGAGCTTTCTTTGAGTGGCTGCCAATACCTATCAGAGTCCTAAAAGGCAGAAGCATGCAGGCTCCCTCCCATTGTTAATATACCTACTATCTACTTCCTAACCTGGACGGCACACTGGGCTTAACCGTGCCAACATTCTGGTGAAAACTGCCATCAGTGCAGACTGAGCTGGCTGGCTCACCTGCCGGTGCCCTCGCATTGTAGAGTGTGTTCCGTCATGGAAGCCTGCCACGGAAAGAGCTGGTAGACAGCTTCAAGAGAACACTCCCAGGTGTGGTCCAATTTAAACTAAAGCTGGGGATAGTGAGTTTTCTAGCAAATCCAGTGTTCAGAAGATGGGCAAAACACAGTCGGTGCATACGCCACCAGCAAGCATCTGCAGGTCTGCAGGTTTCTGGAGGGCAAGGGGCGTGGGCAGCCTCCTGCCACACAGCCAGTGGACGTTCAACACACACGTGGTTCCCAGCCTCAAAGCCTTTTCTGGAATACGGCAAGACACGGAACACATCGATTACTTTAAGTGAAATGTTAGTAGACTGCCCCTTTTTCTGCAACCTGAACAAACCAAACTTCTTGTTACTTCCCTGAAAACTTTAATGTTTCAACACTGCACGAATATTCATTACATGTGATCTTCACAGAAATCTCCAGTGCGGATGAGAGGCTGGAAGCGGTCCACGAAGTGCTGATGCTGCTTCCTCCTGCCCACTATGAGACCCTCCGGTACCTGATGATCCACCTAAAGAAGTAAGTTCACACCTCCTCGGCGCTGCTTCTGCAGTCCCTACCTGCCCTGGGCAGTTAACGCATCAGGAAAAGTTCACAGCCTCCCCAACCCGCTGAGCAGACAGCCCGCCCTTCAGAGTGAATTAGGCCGCCTTCCCCAGTCCAGCCCCTTTCATAACTGCCAGCCACTCACTCTGTGGCAGGGGCTGCTCCGCGCTCTTTAGATGTGTTCTCTCTATGAGGGGGGTACTGTTAGATGATATTGCTGAAACCTGGGGAGGTTCAATAAGTGATGCAAAGAGATGCAGTAAAGCCAGGACTGAAACCCAGTCTGAGCCGTGGCCCTTACTGTGTCTTAACCATTTGCCTGCACTGCCTCCGCCTCTGCATCTTCCTCCCACACCAGCCTTGTGCTCTGTGTTCTGTTCGTCCTCCTGCTTACGAGAGTCCCAGATTCCTGAGGCTGCCTTCCTTCTGGACAAGCACATTCCCACTCTGATCTCTTGTTTTACTTGACATGTTAATTATCTACCACTGAGGGACAAACTGCCCCCAAACTTAGTGGCTTAAAACAATAACCATTTGTTATCGCGCAGTCTCTGTGATCAGGAATCCAGGTGGCTTCACTGGGTGCCTCTGGTTCAAGGTTTCCGATGAGGTTGCAGTCAAACTGACAGCCAGGCTACAACCTCCTCTGAGGCTTGAGTCGGGGAGCATCCACTTCCAAGGTCAGTCACATGGTGTTTGGCAGGATTCAGTTCTTCAGTGGCTATTAGACTGCAGGCCTCTCTTGCTGACTGTTCTCTGGAGGCCACCCTCAGTTCCCTGTCCTACGGGTCTCCCCATAGGCAGCTCACCCAAATGGCAGCTGGCCGCCCTTACAGCAAGCAAGCGCGAGCGCCCAAGATGAAAGATAGTCTTTCTGTAACCTAATCTCAGAAGTGATATCCCGTTGCTTTTGCTATACCCTGTGTGCTAGAAGCAAGTCACTAGGTCTAGCCCGTGCTCTAGGGGAAGGGGTTACAAGGGTATGAATTCCAGGAGGCAGGGGTCACTGGGAACCATCTCAGAGGGTGCCTGCCACAGAGGGCTGCACACCAGGTTATCTGTGTGAGAGCACGCGAGACAGATGGAGATGGGTGTTCACAGGATACGAAGTCTCTGGTTCCAGACTCTTTTACCTAAACCATCGATCTCTTTCCTTCACTGTACTTGTATAGTGAAGTCAATCAGTTGGTCTTTTAAAAAAAAATTGTCTATACCAACTTACAGATCCATTCAGTAAGTGAAAGGAAGCAAGTGGAGAACACTGTAGAAACAATAAGGTATTGAGGCTTTAACTCTTCTACCTTTAAAACATATAAACTCTTGCTCATATTCAACGTGATCAGGGGTGTAACATGTAGCTTAGAAGAGTCCCATTTTGACTAATTTATTTTTTAAAATTTATTTATTTTATTTATTTTTGGCTGCATTGGGTCTTTGTTGGTGCACGTGGGCTTTCTCCAGTTGCGGAGAATGGGGGCCACTCTTCGTGGCGGTCTGCGGGCTTCTCATTGCAGTGGCTTCTCTTGTTGTGGAGCACAGGGTGTAGGCGTGCGGGCTTCAGTAGTTGTGGCACGTGGGCTCAGTAGTTGTGACTCGTGGGCTCTAGAGCGCAGGCTCAGTAGTTGTGGCGCACGGGCTTAGTTGCTCCGCGGCATGTGGGATCTTCCCGGACCAGGGATTGAACCCATGATCCCTGCATTGGCAGGTGGATTCTTAACCACCGCACCACCAGGGAAGTCCCTGATTAATTTATTGAATTTAAGAGTACAAGTAATTTTGGGATTAAAAAAAGACTTGTATGACAGCATGGCTTTTAAATACCTCTAAGTTATTTCTTTCAGTGCCCAACTGTTACACTTTGGAAGGCAAAGTATCATTATCAGGAGAAATGCTGACGTGCCAATTATTTAGTATTTTTACTATGGTGGGTTTGCTAGCCATCTTGTTTGGTCAGGTGTGGTGCCTGACGTAGTGGGGAAATACGAGCACTTTGAAAGTGAAGTATGTCTTCTTTCTTACCTCCCTCTTAACTTTGCAAGGTGAAGGTAATGCAAGCTGAATTACCCTTCCTAAAATAATGCTAAATGGCTAGTCTTAATTAGCTTCAAGAGAATAAACACAAAGGGATGGCTTTCTGTGCAAAACCTAAGTTAATCCTATTTTGCTCTTCTTTGGAGAATGTAATCCTTTTTAGATCTGTTAGAAACGTCCTAAAACCTAAATCCTTAAACCAAAATATCAGAGAGATCATAGTTTTATTCTACTTGGAAGGTATTAAGCCAACTTTGGAGTTTGAACTTCATCTTTTAAAGGCTTTGCAGTTCTTGAACATGGATGTTGAAATGATGATTTTCTTTTTTTTTAATAATATTTATTGTAGTTTTTTTTAACATCTTTATTGGAGTATAATTGCTTTACAATGGTGTGTTAGTTTCTGCTGTATAACGAAGTGAATCAGTTTTACATATACATATGTTCCCATATCTCTTCCCTCTTGCGTCTCCCTCCCTCCCACCCTCCCTATCCCACCCCTCTAGGTGGTCACAAAGCACTGAGCTGATCTCCCTGTGCTATGCGGCTGCTTCCCACTAGCTATCTATTTTACATTTGGTAGTGTATATATGTCCATGCCACTCTCTCACTTTGTCACAGCTTACCCTTCCCCCTCCCTATATCCTCAAGCCCATTCTCTAGTAGGTCTGTGTCTTTATTCCTGTCTTAAACCTAGGTTCTTCATGACATTTTTTTCTTTTTCTTAAATTCCATATATATGTGTTAGCATACAGTATTTGTCTTTCTCTTTCTGACTTACTTCACTCTGTATGACAGACTCTAGGTCCATCCACCTCATTACAAATAGCTCAATTTTGTTTCTTTTTATGGCTGAGTAATATTCCATTGTATATATGTGCCACATCTTCTTTATCCATTCATCCGATGATGGACACTTAGGTTGTTTCCATCTCCAGGCTATTGTAAATAGAGCTGCAATGAACATTTTGGTACATGACTCTTTTTGAATTATGGTTTTCTCAGGGTATATGCCCAGTAGTGGGACTGCTGGGTCATATGGTAGTTCTATTTGTAGTTTTATAAGGAACCTCCATACTGTTCTCCATAGTGGCTGTACCAATTCACATTCCCACCAGCAGTGCAAGAGTGTTACCTTTTCTCCACACCCTCTCCAGCATTTATTGTTTCTAGGTTTTTTGATGATGGCCATTCTGACTGGTGTGATATGATATCTCATTGTAGTTTTGATTTGCATTTCTCTAACGATTAATGATGTTGAGCATTCTTTCATGTATTTGTTGGCAGTCTGTATATCTTCTTTGGAGAAATGTCTATTTAGGTCTTCTGCCCATTTTTGGATTGGGTTGTTTGTTTTTTTGTTATTGAGCTGCATGAGGTGCTTGTAAATCTTGGAGATTAATCCTTTGTCAGTTGCTTCATTTGCAAATATTTTCTTCCATTCTGACAGTCGTCTTCTGGTCTCGTTTATGGTTTCCTGCTGTGCAAAAGCTTTGAAGTTTCTTTAGGTCCCATTTGTTTATTTTTGTTTTTATTTCCATTTCTCTAGGAGGTGGATCAAAAAGGACCTTGCTGTGATTTATGTCATAGAGTGTCCTGTCTATATTTTCCTCTAAGAGTTTCATAGTTTCTGGCCTTACATTTAGGTCTTTAATCCATTTTGAGCTTATTTTTGTGTATGGTGTTAGGGAGTGATTTAATTTCATACCTTTACATGTACCTGTCCAGTTTTCCCAGCACCACTTATTGAACAGGCTGTCCTTTCTCCACTGTACATTCCTGCCTCCTTTATCAAAGATAAGGTGACCATATGTGCGTGGGTTTACCTCTGGGCTTTCTATCCTGTTGCATTGATCTATATTTCTGTTTTTGTGCCAGTACCATACTGTCTTGATTACTGTAGCTTTGTAGTATAGTCTGAAGTCAGGAAGCCTGATTCCCCCAGCTCCGTTTTTCGTTCTCAAGATTGCTTTGGCTATTCGGGGTCTTTGGTGTTTCCATACAAATTGTGAAATTTTTTGTTCTAGTTTTGTGTAAAATGCCAGTGGTAGTTTGACAGGGATTGCATTGAATCTGTAGATTGCTTTGGGTAGTAGAGTCATTTTCACAATGTTGATTCTTCCAATCCAAGAACATGGTATATCTCTCTATCTATTAAAACCAAGATACTTTATTCTATTTGTTGCGGTGGTAAATGGGAGTTTTCTTGATTTCACTTTCAGATATTTCATCATTAGTGTATAGGAATGCAAGAGATTTCTGTGCATTAATTTTGTATCCTGCTACTTTACCAAATTCATTGATGAGCTCTAGTAGTTTTCTGGTAGCATCTTTAGGATTCTCTATGTGTAGTATCATGTCATCTGCAAACAGTGACAGCTTTACTTCTTCTTTTCCGATTTGGATTCCTTTTATTTCCTTTTCTTCTCTGATTGCTGTGGCTAAAACTTCCAAAACTATGTTGAATAAGAGTGGTGAGAGTGGCCAACCTTGTCTTGTTCCTGATCTTAGTGGAAATGCTTTCAGTTTTTCACCATTGAGGATGATGTTGGCTGTGGGTTTGTCACATATGACCTTTATTATGTTGAGGAAAGTTCCCTCTATGCCTACTTTCTGCAGGGTTTTTAACATAAATGGGTGTTGAATTTTTTCGAAAGCTTTCTCTGCATCTGTTGAGATGATCATATGGTTTTTCTCCTTCAGTTTGTTAATATGGTGTATCACGTTGATTGATTTGCGTATATTGAAGAATCCTTGCATTCATGTAATAAACCCCACTTGATCATGGTGTATGGTCCGTTTAATGTGCTGTTGGATTCTGTTTGCTAGTATTTTGTTGAGGATTTTTGCATCTATGTTCATCAGTGATATTGGCCTGTAGTTTTCTTTCTTTGTGACATCCTTGTCTGGTTTTGATACCAGGGTGATGGTGGCCTCGTAGAATGAGTTTGGGAGTGTTCCTCCCTCTGCTATATTTTGGAAGAGTTTGAGAAGGATAGGTGTTAGCTCTTCTCTAAATGTTTGGTAGAATTCGCCTGTGAAGCCATCTGGTCCTGGGCTTTTGTTTGTTGGCAGATTTTTAATCACAGTTTCAATTTCAGTGCTTGTGATTGGCCTGTTCATATTTTCTATTTCTTCCTGATTCAGTCTTGGCAGGTTGTGCATTTCTAAGAATTTGTCCATTTCTTCCAGGTTGTCCATTTTATTGACATAGAGTTGCTTGTAGTAATCTCTCATGATCTTTTGTATTTCTGCAGTGTCAGTTGTTACTTCTCCTTTTTCATTTCTAATTCTATTGATTTGAGTCTTCTTCCATTTTTTCTTGATGAGTCTGGCTAATGGTTTATCAATTTTGTTTATCTTCTCAAAGAACCAGCTTTTAGTTTTATTGATCTTTGCTATTGTTTCCTTCATTTCTTTTTCATTTATTTCTGATCTGATCTTTATGATTTCTTTCCTTCTGTTAACTTTGGGGTTTTTTTGTTCTTCTTTCTCTAATTGCTTTAGGTGCAAGGTTAGGTTGTTTATTCCGTATGTTTCCTGTTTCTTAAGGCAGGATTGTATTGCTATAAACTTCCCTCTTAGAACTGATTTTGCTGCATCCCATAGATTTTGGGTGGTCGTGTCTCCATTGTCATTTGTTTCTAAGTATTTTTTAATTTCCTCTTTGATTTCTTCAGTGATCACTTCGTTATTAAGTAGTGTATTGTTTAGCCTCCATGTGTTTGTATTTTTTACAGATCTTTTTCTGTAATATCTAGTCTCATAGTGTTGTGGTCGGAAAAGATACTTCATAGAATTTCGATTTTCTTAAATTTACCAAGGCTTGATTTGTGACCCAAGATATGATCTATCCTGGAGAATGTTCCATGGAACATTCTGAAATGTTCAGAACATGAAACATGTTCATGTTTCTCAAGGATACACTTGAGAAAAATGTGTATTCTTTTGTTTTTGGATGGAATGTCCTATAAATATCAATTAAGTCCATCTTGTTTAATGTATCATTTAAAGCTTGTGTTTCCCTATTTATTTTCATTTTGGATGATCTGTCCATTGGTGAAAGTGGGGTATTAAAGTCCCCTACTATGAATGTGTTACTGTCCATTTCCCCTTTTATGGCTGTTAGTATTTGCCTTATGTATTGAGGTGCTCCTATGTTGGGTGCATAAATATTTACAATTGTTGTATCTTCTTCTTGGATTGATCCCTTGTTCATCATGTAGTGTCTTCCATTGTCTCTTCTAATAGTCTTTATTTTAAAGTCTATTTTGTCTGATATGAGAATTGCTTCTCCAGCTTTCTTTTGGTTTCCATTCACATGAAATACCTTTTTCCATCCCCTTACTTTCAGTCTGTATGTGTCTCTAGGTCTGAAGTGGGTCTCTTTAGACAGCAAATATATGGGTCTTGATTTTGTATCCATTCAGCCAATCTGTGTCTTTTGGTGGGAGCATTTAGTCCGTTTACATTTAAGGTAATTATCGATATGTATATTCCTATTCCCATTTTCTTAACTGTTTTGGGTTCGTTATTGTAGGTCTTTTCCTTCTCTTGTGTTTCTTGCCTAGAGAAGTTCCTTTGGCAGTTGTTGTAGAGCTGGTTTGGTAGTGCTGAACTCTCTCAGCTTTTGCTTGTCTGTAAAGGTTTTAATTTCTCCATCAAATCTGAATGAGATCCTTGCTGGGTAGAGTAATCTTGGTTGCAGGTTTTTCTCCTTCATCACTTTTAATATGTCCTGTCTGTCCCTTCTGGCTTGCAGAGTTTCTGCTGAATGACCAGCTGTTAACCTAATGGGGATTCCCTTGTGTGTTATTTGTTGTTTCTCCCTTGCTGCTTTTAATATGTTTTCTTTGTATTTAATTTTTGACAGTTTGATTAATATGTGTCTTGGCGTGTTTCTCCTTGGATTTATTCTGTATGGGACTCTCTGTGCTTCCTGGACTTGATTAACTATTTCCTTTCCCATATTAGGGAAGTTTTCAAGTATAAGCTCTTCAAATATTTTCTCAGTCCCTTTCTTTTCCTCTTCTTCTTCTGAAACCCTATTATTCGAATGTTGGTGTGTTTAATGTTGTCCCAGAGGTCTCTGAGACTGTCCTCAGTTCTTTTCATTCTTTTTTCTTTATTCTGCTCTGCAGTAGTTATTTCCACTATTTTATCTTCCAGGTCACTTATCCGTTCTTCTGCCTCAGTTATTCTGCTATTGATCCCATCTAGAGTATTTTTAATTTCATTATTGTGTTGTTCATCATTGCTTGTTTCATCTTTAGTTCTTCTAGGTCCTTGTTAAATGTTTCTTGCATTTTGTCTATTCTATTTCCAAGATTTTGGATCATCTTTACTATCATTATTCTGAATTCTTTTTTAGGTAGACTGGCTATTTCCTCTTCATTTGTTAGGTCTGGTGGGTTTTTATCTTGCTCTTTCATCTGCTGTGTGTTTTTCTGTCTTCTCATTTTGCTTATCTTACTGTGTTTGGGGTCTCCTTTTTGCAGGCTGCAGGTTCTTAGTTCCTGTTGTTTTCTGTGTCTGTCCCCAGTGGCTAAGGTTGGTTCAGTGGGTTGTGTAGGCTTCCTGGTGGAGGTGACTAGTGCCTGTGTTCTGGTGGATGAGGCTGGATATTGTCTTTCTGGTTGGCAGGTCCACGTCTGGTGGTGTGTTTTGGGTTGTCTGTGGACTTACTATGATTTTAGGCAGCCTCTCTGCTAATGGGTGGGGTTGTGTTCCTGTCTTGCTAGTTGTTTGGCATATGATGTCCAGCACTGTAGCTTGCTGGTCGTTGATTGGAGCTGGGTCTTGGCGTTGAGATGGAGATCTCTGGGAGATTTTCGCCGTTTGATATTACGTGGAGCTGGGAGGTCTCTTGTGGACCAGTGTCCTGAAGTTGGCTCTCCCACCTCAGAGGCACAGCACTGACTCCTGGCTGCAGCACCAAGAGCCTTTCATCCACACAGCGCAGAATAAAAGGGAGAAAAAGTAGAAAGAAAGAAAGAGGATAAAAGAAAAGAAAATAAGGTAAAATAAAGTTATTAAAATAAAAAAATAATTATTATGAAAAAATACCTGTTCTTTGCTCAGACAGGACAGGGTTAAAGGAGCCACTGATTCGGGGGCTCCGGCTCACTCAGGCCGGGAGGAGGGAGGTGTACGGAGTGTGGGGCGAGCCTGTGGTGGCAGAGGCCGGTGTGACATTGCACCAGCCTGAGGCGCGCCGTGCGTTCTCCCGGGGAAGTTGTCCATGGATCCTGGGACCCTGGCAGTGGCGGGCTGCACAGGCTCTCGGGAGGGGAGGTGTGGAGAGTGACCTGTGCTCGCACACAGGCTTCTTGGTGGCGGCAGCAGCAGCCTTAGCATCTCATGCCCGTCTCTGGGGTCCGCGCTGAGAGCCACGGCTCACGCCCGTCTCTGGAGCTCCTTTAAGCGGCACTCTTAATCCCCTCTCCTTGCGCACCTTTTGGGAGGTCTGAGGACTTCTGTCAGTGTTCATTAGGTGTTCTGTAGGAGTTGTTCCACATGTAGATGTATTTCTGATGTATCTGTGGGGAGGAAGGTGATCTCCGCGTCTTACCTTTCCACCATCTTCCCCTAGATCTTGGAGTATAGTTGATTTACAATGTTGTATTAGTTTCAGGTGTACAGCAAAGTGAATCAGTTACACATATACATCTGTCCACTCTTTTTTAGATTCTTTTCCCTTACAGGTCATTACACAGTATTGAGGAGAGTTCCCTGTGCTATACAGTAGGTCCTTATTAGTTATTTTATATACAGTAGTGTGTATATGTCAATCCCAATCTCCCAATTTATCCCACCCCCCTCACTTTCCCCTGGTAACCATAAGTTTATTTTCTACAACTGTCATTCTATTTCTGTTTTGTAAATAAGTTCATTTGTACCATTTTTTTTTAGATTTCACATATAAGTGATATCATATGATATTTGTCTTTGACTTACTTCACTCATTATGACAGTCTCTAGGTCCATCCATGTTGCTGCAGATGGCATTATTTCATTCTTTTTTATGGCTGAGTAATATTCCGTTGTGTATATGTACCACATCTTCTTTCTCCACTCCTCTGTCAATGAACATTTAGGTTGATTCCAGGTCTTGGCTATTATAAATAGTGCTGCAATGAACATTGGGGTGCATGTTATCTTTTCGAATTATGGTTTTCTCCAGATATATGCCCAGGAGTGGGACTGCTGGATCATATGGTAGTTCTATATTTAGTTTTTAAGGAACTTCCATACTGTTCTCCACAGTGGCTGTACCAATTTACATTCCCACCAACAGTGTAGGAGGGTTCCCTTTTCTCCACACCCTCTCCAGCATTTATTGTTTGCAGATGTTTTGATGATGGCCATTCTGACCAGTGTGAGGTGATACCTCACTGCAGTTTTTATTTGCATTTCTCTAATGATTAGTGATAAAATGACGATTTTCAATTCCAACAATAATTACTGCTCCAGACCTCATCCTGTGGGAACTAGAAATAATATCCAACTGCTTTTTCGTTTGGCCACATTCCAGCCATTTCCCAGTCCCATGATGATGGCTTGACCTCTCTCCTCAGGCACTAGCCCTGCCAGCAGACAGGGAATCTGCCCTCAGCTTCCTGGTTTGCCAGCATACAGACCAGTAGACAGCGACAAGAGGGAAAGAAAAGACATCCATACAAGCCTAGACTAAAGCTGTATGCACTATGGGCCACCTAATAATCTAGTGCCCCTTCAAACCAATATTCCCTCACTGAGAGTTCCACGTTTATTTAGTAAGAAGGACTGATTTTATAATTTTAAAAAGTGTGTCTACACCAGATTGACTTAGTAGTTCACTTCTACTGGCTGAAGGCAATGTCAATAATCTAAAACTTTTTTTAGTCAGAAAATTACCTTTTAAGAAATACTTCTGTATACTTCCAATTCTCAATTTTCTTTTGCAAATTCCCAAACCAGAGAAGTTCATAATCAGTATACAAATCCACCCTCGAGTCTGTATAATGCCTCTGTGTATATGTCTGTCTTGCAGGGTGACTCTGAATGAAAAGGACAATTTCATGAATGCTGAAAATCTGGGGATCGTATTTGGGCCCACCCTGATGAGGCCCCCTGAGGACAGTACCCTCACCACCCTCCATGACATGCGGTACCAAAAGCTGATTGTGCAGATTTTAATAGAAAACGAAGATGTTTTGTTTTAATCCACCAGGGAAGTGAGCTGAATGGCCCGAGCCCCATCTAAGTTGATAAGGCTAAAGAAATAAAAACATCTTTTACACCTGGTTTTCCAAACAAGTGGTAGAATTTCCTAGACCACAGAGGATCGCCATGTCGGCTACTGTGTCTCATAGACACTGGCCCCCTCCACAGGAGAACAGCAAGGATGAGGGTGAGAAAAAGCCCTCGCCTGGGTCTTTGCTGTGCCTCGTATGTCTGTTTTGCTGGAAGAGTGATTAATAAATCTTTCTTTAACTTATTAAAAAACAACGTAGACCTTTAAACTTCAGTCTTATCAGTAATAAAAGGGAACTTAATTCATAGAGGTACTTGATACAGTTATACATTTTCCACTTACAAAAAGAAGACAATTCTATATGTTAAATGTTAAATGAAACTTATATTGTAAAATGTATTTTTATTTTAGCTGCAAGAATGTTACTTTATTTTAGCAAATAGAACTCAATGCAGTGCATTGATTATTACCCTGTGTACCTTGTCCTGCCTTCTTGCTGCGATCCCTGAAAAGTTTACCATGAATGCAGTATTATCTTGACATACCTCTGTCCTTATCAGTGCTTTGCAATGAAATTTCACCTCCCACCTCTGTCCCTGCTTTTGATAGATTTGCTGTTAAGCACTGGCATTTTGCTGTCTTACGGTGTATGTTTATAGCAATTGTAGGATGGTCTGAAACATCCACAAATTTTCTTTCCATAAAAATTTTGTGAAATCCCAAAGTATGTTCTATGAATTGGTCATAGTCTTTCCATATCGTGTGTACATCACAGAACATGCAGAACGTGGTCATTTTACATAAAATAATTTGGAAACACTGGTTATAGCTGGCCCATGTAAAAAGTTAGCACTTCTTTCTTTTCAGGCAAGCATTCTGAATTCATCTGTTAATGTCAAGTTTCATTTTTGCCACATTTCTATTTATGAGAAGTGAATCTGCAGAGTCATTGTTGATTTTTTTCATTTTTGTTTTATAAACAAGCCTGTTTTTTAAAGTAAGAATGAATGTTTGGTTTTTTACAAATATGTGTTCCTCCTTGATCAAAGTAACTCTGATGGATAATAATTTAATATGATTTGATTGCTACAGTCCTATCTTATTGGTTATATTTATCTTAGCATGAGCTTTCCACACCAAGATTTCTATATTTTGTAACATAGGTAAAATATTTAAAACGTCAAAAACTGTCAATCTAAATTTTTTTCTTAACCCCAACTACAAAGTCTTTTCCTCTCATTATCTGAGATGATTCATGTCATTACTCACTAGTCTTGTTTCGGAGTGACCAGAAGAGAATTACTGTGTGATGAGCCAGCTGAGAGGGGAGAGGGCAGTGCAGTTGTTATCCTAGAAAGTCCTGAGGGCTATGTGGATGGACTCTGCTGGCACACGGGGGTCAGAATGGTTCTGCTTGGTCCCTGCTAGTATCGTTCCTCCCAACTGTACAGATTTGTTTGTTGTAGCTTATGTACTTCTTGATACTGTCAAAAAACTATCTGGAAATGGTTTTATTTTGTGAAGTGAACAATACTTTGTAATTTATGATAGTGTAAATGGAAGGAAAAGCATTAAATGTATTAAATTCTTCTGTCTATCATTTTGGAAGACGTGTTGGGGGAAAGGGGGGCAGAATATTCAAAACACTGCTCCCAGATGGATTGTGGGCAATAAAGTGTCTACCATCACCAAGACACGATGAGAAAACAAACACCCCATGGAGTCCACACCTCCTGGCCCCTCTCCCTCCTCCAGCTTCCTCCTGAGGAGCCTGCCTGCAGTTAAGATTCCAATACTCCAGCTTCCCTTTCTATAAAGACCCATTGTGTTTGTCCTTCATTGAGAGATGTGGTGTTTAGAGCAGATCACCCTAGGCAGCTTGCAGGAGGGCAGAAAAAGAGTTTTGGAGCCAGAAAGACTTGACTTTGAATAGCAGATCTGCCTCTTATCAGCTGCATATGACCTTGGGAATGAGTTCGCTTACCTGAAAAACTGGGTTTGGAAATATTCTGATTGGGACACCTTAGATGAAATGATGATCTAAAGTAATTAGTCATAGTTACTTCTTATTATCATCATTATTTTAAGAATGATGACTTAGGAGGGGAAAGGAAGACACATGAGAGAAAAGGATTTGTCACGGGTTAAATCCAAGTCCGAGTAGTAATAAGGGGTATTATTATAACAGGGCTCTATAATGTGTAATGAGGTTCACTTGACTCCTTTTCTCGAATGTGATTACAACACCTGATCCCGTCTACCTGCCTTTAGTCTGAAGCCTGCTCTGATACCCATGCCTATCTTCCCCACCATCTGGCAGCCTGACGTGGCTTCTCTTACCTGGCTTGAAATTCCTGCCATTGGAATAACTCTAGTAGTTAGACCTGAAAGGAGGCAGTGTTGTTTCCAGAACCCACTGTTAAATTGCCCACAGGTGGGTTGTGGGAGACGGGACGGGGCAGTGTGGGTGGGGGAAGACCTTTTTCTCTCTCCCGTTAACATAAATGGGCACCTGGTCTCCAAGCTCGGAAGGGGCCTGGTGCAGAATTTCAAGGACAGCAGCCTGGAAGGGACGAGGGAGGGGAGATACGGGGAGTTGAGGAAAGTCACATACCACTACAGGTGTGCTGCCTGGGCCATCCTGCCTCCAACTGAAAACCCAACTCAGGTAGCTTACAAATTCCCAAGATCTATCAATCCACAAATTTACAGTCAATCTTTTGATATTTAAAAATGTAATGTTCATTAATTTTCAACCAACATTTATCAAGCACTTATTAATGGGCCAGACACTGAATACTGGCAAGGAAAAGGTTTGTCTCACTGGAAGAATTAAATAATAAGTTTAGTTTGGCTGGAGAGCAAAAGCTGGTCATGCTAAGGATTTTGGACTCTAACATAAAAGGCGATGGTGCTACAATTTTTTTTTTTAAATAAACTTAATTTTGGAGTAGTTTTATATTTACAGAAAAGTTGCAAAGATACTACAGAGAGTTCCTGTGTACTCCCCACCCACTGTCCCCTAATGTTATCATCTTATATAACCACAGTACATTTATTTAAACCAAGAAACCAACATTAGTACATTACTATTAACTGAACTCCAGGCTTTTTTCGGATTTTATGAGTCTTCCGCTAATGTCCTTTTTCTGTTCCAGGATACAATCTAGGACACCACATTGCCTTTAGCATTAATTGCTAAATTATTTATATTAATTTATAATATTTTATTATGTTATTTTTTATTATATTTTTATTATAATATATAATATAGATAATATATATATAAATATATATTATATGTGTATAAATATATATATTTATATATGTAAATGAAAAAATATATATTTATATATATCTATATTATAATTATATATAATTATATATGATATATTATATTATTTTTATTTTAATATAATATTATAAATTATAATTTATATTAATGCTATTATTAAATAGCATTAATAGCTAATTAATTTAGCATTGCCTCTTAGCAAGAAACAAATGACACAATCTTGTTTACATTTTTTAAAGATCACTTACTTGACTGTGGATCCATCAGAGAATATGCAGGCAGATGGGGGTAGTGAAGGTAGATGCAGGGAGTCACTTGGATGTTCGTTGTTGTCATTGTAAGTCTAAGGTGATGTAGCCTGGATCAGGTGGTAGCAAGGCAGAGAAAAACAGACAGAACTGAGTTATATTTAGGAGGCAGAGTTGAAAACGTCTGGTTATAGATTGGATTAGAGAATCAAGGACGACTCCCACACTGCTTAATTTGACAACTGGATAATATTTCTTGAAATGAACACAAAGAGAGCCAGAGGTTCTTGAGGGGTGGAAAAAGTAAGGAGGATGATGAGTTCCATGTTGGACATGATGAAATAGGGATACCTGTGAAATTTCCAGGAAGAGATATTTCATGAGCAATTGCACTAACAGACCCAAGCTGGAGGTAGGAATTTAGGAGCGACACCAGAGGTAATAATTGGAACCAAGGTAATAATTGAATAAGAGTGCCCAGGGACCCAGAGCAGAGAAATACAGGAGAGGCCTGATTCAAAGTTCTCTACAGCACCAACATTCAGGAGAGGGGATGAGAAGGAGGAGAGGGCAAATGAAGTCCATTTTGATAAAATATAGAGGGTCTCATGAGTGTGGTTCAGAAAGACTCTTTCTTTGTCTTCAGGTTCGTTTCACAATGTCCTAGTCCATTTCGTTGTTCCACTTCCATGTATTTTGCTACACGCGAGGCACCATGTTAGACCCTATGCTTTGGAGCGGTTTGCTTCATTGGATGCTTTGTAAATGCAAATAAGCCAGGGTCATTTTTTTTCCTGAGTTGAAAAGATATTGTCACACTCAAGGACCTCCTTCACTGCCTTCTACTGCCATTTGTACATACGTCTAATCCATCGGTTATCACAAAGTACTGCAATTGTGTGTCCATCTGTCTCCCACTGAAGTACAGGCTCCGTGGGATCAAGAATGGTGGACACCATCACCCTGATACCAAAACCAGACAAGGATGTCACAAAGGAAGAAAACTACAGGCCAATATCACTGATGAACATAGATGCAAAAATCCTCAACAAAATACTAGCAAACAGAATCCAACAGCACATTATACAGATCATACTCCATGATCAAGTGGGGTTTATTCCAGGAATGCAAGGATTCTTCAATATACGCAAATCAATCAATGTGATACACCATATTAACAAACTGAAGGAGAAAAACCATATGGTCATCTCAATAGATGCAGAGAAAGCTTTTGAAAAAATTCAACACCCATTTATGATAAAAACCCTGCAGAAAGTAGGCATAGAGGGAACTTTCCTCAACATAATAAAGGCCATATATGACAAACCCACAGCCAACATTGTCCTCAATGGTGAAAAACTGAAAGCATTTCCACTAAGATCAGGAACAAGACAAGGTTGGCCACTCTCACCACTCTTCTTCAACATAGTTTTGGAAGTTTTAGCCACAGCAATCAGAGAAGAAAAGGAAATAAAAGGAATCCAAATCGGAAAAGAAGAAGTAAAGCTGTCACTGTTTGCAGATGACATGATACTATACATAGAGAATCCTAAAGATGCTACCAGAAAACTACTAGAGCTCATCAGTGAATTTGGTAAAGTAGCAGGATACAAAATTAATGCACAGAAATCTCTGGCATTCCTAAAGAAAAGAATAAAATATCTAGGAATAAACCTATGTAAGGAGACAAAAGACCTGTATGCAGAAAACTATAAGACACTGATGAAAGAAATTAAAGATGATACAAATAGATGGAGAGATATACCATGTTCTTGGATTGGAAGAATCAACATTGTGAAAATGACTCTACTACCCAAAGCAATCTACAGACTCAATGCAATCCCTATCAAACTACCACTGGCATTTTTCACAGAACTAGAACAAAAAATTTCACAATTTGTATGGAAACACCAAAGACCCCGAATAGCCAAAGCAATCTTGAGATCGAAAAACGGAGCTGGAGGAATCAGGTGCCCTGACTTAAGGCTATACTACAAAGCTACAGTAATCAAGACAGTATGGTACTGGCACAAAAACAGAAATATAGATCAATGGAACAGGATAGGAAGCCCAGAGATAAACCCATGCACATATGGTCACCTTATCTTTGATAAAGGAGGCAGGAATGTACAGTTGAGAAAGGACAGCCTCTTCAGTAAGTGGTGCTGGGAAAACTGGACAGCTACATGTAAAAGTATGAGATTAGATCACTCCCTAACACCATACACAAAAATAAGCTCAAAATGGAATAAAGACCTAAATGTAAGGCCAGAAACTATGAAACTCTTAGAGGAAAACATAGGCAGGACACTCTATGACATAAATCACAGCAAGGTCCTTCTTGACCCACCTCCTAGAGAAATGAAAATAAAAACAAAAATAAACAAATGGGACCTAAAGAAACTTCAAAGCTTTTGCACAGCAAAGGAAACCATAAACAAGACCAAAAGACAACCCTCAGAATGGGAGAAAATGTTTGCAAATGAAGCAACTGACAAAGGATTAATCTCCAAAATTTATAAGCAGCTCATGCAGCTTAATAACAAAAAAACAAACAACCCAATCCAAAAATGGGCAGAAGACCTAAATAGGCATTTCTCCAAAGAAGATATACAGACTGCCAACAAACACATGAAAGAATGCTCAACATCACTAATCATTAGAGAAATGCAAATCAAAACTACAATGAGATATCATATCACACCAGTCAGAATGGCCATCATCAAAAAACCTAGAAACAATAAATGCTGGAGAGGGTGTGGAGAAAAGGGAACCCTCTTGCACTGTTGGTAGGAATGTAAATTGATACAGCCACTGTGGAGAACAGTATGGAGGTTCCTTAAAAACTACAAATAGAACTACCATATGACCCAGCAATCCCACTACTGGGCATATACCCTGAGAAAACCATAATTCAAAAAGAGTCATGTACCAAAATGTTCATTGCAGCTCTATTTACAATAGCCCGGAGATGGAAACAACCTAAGTGTCCATCATCAGATGAATGGATAAAGAAGATGTGGCACATATATACAATGGAATATTACTCAGCCATAAAAAGAAACGAAATTGAGCTATTTGTAATGAGGTGGATAGACCTAGAGTCTGTCATACAGAGTGAAGTAAGTCAGAAAGAGAGAGACAAATACCATATGCTAACACATACATATGGAATTTAAGAAAAAAAAATGTCATGAAGAACCTAGGGGTAAAACAGGAATAAAGACACAGACCTACTAGAGAATGGACTTGAGGATATGGGGAGGGGGAAGGGTAAGCTGTGACAAAGCGAGAGAGTGGCATGGACATATATACACTACCAAACGTAAGGTAGATAGCTAGTGGGAAGCAGCCTCATAGCACAGGGAGATCAGCTCAGTGCTCTGTGACTGCCTGGAGGGGTGGGATAGGGAGGGTGGGAGGGAGGGAGATGCAAGAGGGAAGAGATATGGGAACATATGTATATATATAACTGATTCATTTTGTTGTGAAGCAGAAACTAACACACCATTGTAAAGCAATTATACTCCAATAAAGATGTTAAAAAAATAAATTAAAAAAAAGAATGGTGGACACCATATGCTGGTCAGGCACACTCCTACTCATCCTACAAGTCTCAACTCGAAGTTTCCTCTCTGCTGAGACTTTCCCTGGCTTCCCCAGGCAGAGTACATAGGTGCCAGCCGTAAACACATGAAAGCATGGAAAGTTCAGAGTACTCTCCAGAGTTGGGTTAACCAGCACATGGAATGTGAGGGAAGAGGAGGGGGAATGAGATTAAACAAGCAGGTCTGCGCCAGGGAATAAGGAACCTTGTGTGCCAAGTATGAGTCAAACTTAGAAAGATTGGTCTGGTGACACGTGGAGGAGAGGCCAGAGGATGTAAGATTAGAAAGACAGAAGCTAATCAAGAAGATGTTATAGGCAATGACAAACTGAACTTGCCTCCCAGCAGGAGGGATGGAGAAGAGTCATGATAAGAGAGATATTTAGGGGGTTGTCAAGACTTACTGATTTGATGCCAAGATTGAACAGATGAAGTCACAAATGACACGCTCATTTCTGGTTTTTACAATTAAATGACTATTTAGGAAGATAAGAGAATACAGGAAGGAAAGGGGGTTCAGCAGGGAGAAATCATGGGTTCAGTTTGCAGGATGCATTTGGTGCTAATGGTTTACCCATGTAAAAATGTCTAGCACATGCCTGAATACATGGTTTTGGAGCTCAAGAAAGAAGGATGAGATCAGACTGTATAGTCAGCTGAAATAAAGAAGACCAATAATAGGTCCCTGGGTAACAATAAAGTCTAAGGAACATGCAAAGTTAGAGAACTTTGAAAGGAAGGTCAGAAATGGCCAGAGGAGGAAGCAGAGAGTCAGGAGTGTAAGAAGAAAGCAGAGAAAGATAGAACTTCAAGGATGGAGAAGTCATCAGGGTCAAATGCTGCTACAGATGATAAGGTGGGGCTTCCCTGGTGGCGCAGTGGTTAAGAATCTGCCTGCCAGTGCAGGGGACATAGGTTCAAGCCCTGGTCTGGGAAGATCCCACATACCGTGGAGCAACTAAGCCCGTGCGCCACAGCTACTGAGCCTGCACTCTAGAGCCCGCAAGCCACAACTACTGAGCCCATGAGCCACAACTACTGAGCCCACGTGCCACAGCTACTGAAGCCCATACACCTAGAGCCCGTGCTCCACAACGAGAGAAGCCACCGCAATGAGAAGCCTGTGCACCGCAACACAGAGTAGCCCCTGCTCGCTGCAACTAGAGAAAGCCCGCTTGCAGCAATGAAGACCCAGCACAGCCAAAAATTTAAAAATAATAAAAAAAAATTTTTTAAATAAAGTGACTGTTATAGTTTGTTGGACTTATAAATTGAAAATAATTTTTAAAAAAAGATGTTAAGGTGATGAGTCCCCTTTGGATATAGCGACTAAGGAGTCCCTGTAACTTAACAGGAGCTTTTCAGTGAGGACAATGTGGTGCATGGCACATTGCTAAACCTTTACAGTGAACTGAGTTAAAAAAAGAAGATAAAACCTGTATTTTTAAAGAAAAACCCATAAAGCTCTCCTTTCATAGGCTTATAAACCTCATATGTATGATAAATCATCCACGGGAGCAAATTTTTCATCGCTGCCGAAAATTTATAACCTTAACAGACTTTCTTGAAAAATTGTGTACTTCAAAATGTTCTTCAAGAGTTAAGCAAGTATTACTGGAATAGATGTTTGCTCACTTAAATTACCTGATTTCTTCTATGTCCTAATTTACACAATGGGTATAATCTTGGTTTGTTCTAGCTCCCTAATCTGAAAGTGGGCATAATAACAGAGTACCTGATCTCCCCTTCTTGTCAGAGTGCTTCTACGCAAGGATCCATTGAGATCCTGAATATAAAAACTAAAAGCTCAGTATAAACTGGACAGTAATGTACAAATGTTGATTATTGTACGCAGGACCATCCTTAGGGAGGGCAAACCCAGGTTAGTCCATTAATTGGCAGGTTTGGAGGATGTGGAGGCATGGGACTGGAGCAGGGCATTACTGTCAGGGGCAGCGCAGGGCTGCAAGAATCAGAAGCTCAGGCCAAACAGCCCACCAAGGAGAGATGCTCAGACTCCAAAGCAGAAAAGACGTGTGACGAGGCAAAAATAGACCTCTTTAGGCCAGGAATTCAGCAATTGAGCGCCACGGATCAAGTGAGGAATAAGCGTGTGTGTGTGTGTGTGTGTGTGTGTGTGTGTGTGTGTGTGTGTGAGATGGGTTCTTTTCCACAGGGGTCACATGCTAAAACCCATCAGGTTTTATGGGCCAACAGGTTCTTGACTCTTGGAATGGTCAAGATGATCACCTTGGAACAAAATCAGGAACAGTCACAAAGTCCCAAGTCCCAAGTCCATGGAAAGGTCAATATAATACCAACAGCCCATACAGACCGCTGCTTGAGCATGGATTACTGACTTCTAATAGTAAGGAGATGATCATTAACCTTTAAGAAGCACTAGATTCATCCATCAGGAAAGTATCTGTTGCACATAATATGAAACTATGATGCAAAGGGCTTCAACAATAGGGACATTAATTATCTCAACAAGAAATCCAAATGTAGGGCATCTCCAAGATTGGTGCTTTCTATTGGTTCTTTCTATTCCATCATGCTCCGTTTGTTGGCATTCCCCTCAGGCTTTGACAAACATCGTATAAGAAGGTGGCTTCAAGGAGAAGCAGGACAATGTCTTTCTCATCCTGCATGTCCCATTTAATAGCTAAGAAATCCTTCCCTCGACATATATCCCCTCACAACACCTTGGCCAGAATTGCATAGCATGTTTATTGCTAAACCAGTCACTAGCAAGGGGAATGAGATTCCCATGATTAGTTCAGGTCAGTGTGGCACGAAGTATAGTCCCTTGGCCAGCAACACCGTGGCCTGGGACTTGTTAAAAATGCAATTTCTCAGGCCTGAATCACTGACTGGGGCTGGGGCCTCACAATCAGTTTTTTGTCCCAGTTTACTCTCCTTTTTATTTATGCATCATTCAAAAAAATATTTATTTTGTGCCTACTTTGTGCTAGGCACTATCAACACAATCATTATTAACATATCAGAGACAGTTTCTGCCCTCGCAGAGCTTACAACCAAAATAAAGAGACACCCACACATACCTCATCACAAATTCTTCATGATAAGCTGAGGTAAGCTACGAAGGAAAAGTACAGGGGTTTTCAAAGATCACAGGAACTTCAGACTAACTTGATATAGCCTGAAGGGTCTGGAAGAGTTTCCACAGGGAGAATGGTTCCCAGTGGGGGGCTAAAGTTTTCTGTCCTAAATCCTATGAAACCAGGTTGTTAGAGAATCCTGGCTAAAATAGTCTAAGCAAAGGGAGCAGCATGGACAAAGCCCCTGAGAAGGGAAGAGATGTAACCAATTTGAAAAAAATGTAAGCAGCTCACTGTAGCTGAGGCACAGAGGTAGTGGAAAGAGGAAGCCAGACCACACAGGCCCTCCACAGCAGCAGACTTTTCCCGACCGGTAAGGCCAACTTTCAACACCCATCGGCGAGAACAGTCACATGGCAGTCAACGCCTAAAGAATTAACAAGTGAATAATGACACAGTACACCATAAATCAGAAAAAAAAAAAAAGGATGTAAATAAACTTATCCTGAATAAGGAATGCACTTTCAAGCTGTTCTAAAACTTTTAAGCATACAGTGTTACACCATGTACTTCAAACTAAGACAGGCTGGGCCCTGGGCCCTGGGCCCCTTTGCTGCAGCACTTGTACCTGGACACACGTTTCCTGGAGCAACAGAATACAAAGAAACTATAAGGGACTAAAAATAACTGTGTGCATGTGCAGTTGGGGCACATGATGGACGAGATACAAAAAGACCAAAAAAAAAAATCCCTTCTACTCCCTCAAAAGCTTTTTTTTTTTTTTTGCTTTAAGATAAAGAAAAGGCCATATTCCTATGATACTCTTTGTGAAAATTATCTCAATACGAGATCCAAAGATTTCCATTATTCAGTGTCCGTACTCGAAATCACCCACATGTACCAGGTACAATTTTCTGAACTTCACCACTGATGAGCCTATCCCAAAGTAGAATTCTTCAGCAATACAAAAGACACAGGCTAAAACAGTCCTCAGAATTATACTTTAAAATAAGTGTATTCAAAATATAAATATAACAACTCTCCAGACCATTATTTTTCCTAACAACTAAACTCTAAATTTGAAAAAAAAAATAAAGGAGTTTTTCAGACTAATGATGTGTGCAGCCCATTCTCATGACACATTTAAACTTCTCATTCTGCATGAGAAAGTTTTGTTTCTTCCCTTTGTCTTGCAGAATAATTTAGGTTCCCACCTTGGATATGATTCAACAAGTGGAGTAAGACCACAGATAACAGTGACAAAGAAACACAGGCAATGAAGAAAACTTCTAAAAACAAATATCCCCGAGTATCCAATATCATGCCAGCAATGATGGAAATGATGGCCAACCCAAGATTCTGAATGGACTGCATGAAGCCATATGCGGTTCCCAGTTGATGTTCAGGAACTACAAATGCCACCATTGGCCACAATGCACAGGCAAGCAACGAATAGTAGAGTCCCAGGAGACACATAGCAAGCCAAGTGTTCCACAGCATAAAGGTCAGCATCATGTGGGAAGCAAGCAGGGTCACCATTGCACACAGATGATGTTACTTCCCGTTTTATCCACCGGGAGCCCAAACACTATACTGCTAATATCACTCGCTGTCTGGGAGAAAAATCCAAATTTCTCTGTAAAGAAATCTTTGTGAAGTCCAATGAAAGGGAACACGGCAACATAATAGCAGACACAGGTGATGAATATAGCCACAGGGGTAAGGAGAAGTCCTTCACATCAGTCAACTTAATAACTTCACCTGTTTTGCTTTGTTCTTTATGAAGGATTCTTTCTGCTGTCTGATCCAAACAAGCAAGGGCCAAGGCACAGACTAGTGAAAGAATACATGTTATACCCCCAGTCATAAGTGTGACCCCAAGTGTTGTGTGACCAGCAGAACCCAAGGAAGCTTAAACCTTAGAATACAGCCATCTCATGAGGTTCACGTTTACTGTTCTTCCAATTCCAGCCATGCTAAGCTGGAGTCCAACTTACACCAAACACCAAGTTTAATTCTTTGCCTTTAAACCAACTCACAGCATACGTATTCTGGGCAACTGCTAAGGAGTCCCCACCCAGCCCAAACATAACCATCCAAACTCCATCAGCCAAAAAGCATTAAATATTCCACCCAGGGCAAAAACAAATAGCAACTAAAAATAATGGTGCCCCATCGTATTCCAAATGCTTGCTCTATCAAAAAGCCACCAAAGAGGGGCTTCCCTGGTGGGCGCAGTGGTTGAGAGTCCGCCTGCCGATGCAGGGGACACGGGTTCGTGCCCGGGGCCGGGAAGATCCCACATACCGCGGAGCGGCTGGGCCCGTGAGCCATGGCCGCTGAGCCTGCGCGTCCGGAGCCTGTGCTCCGCAGCAGGAGAGGCCACAACACTGAGAGGCCCGCGTACCGCAAACAAACAAAAAAAAAAGCCACAAAAGAAACACAAAACTACATTGGGCCAAGAATACCAGGCATACCGCAGCATGAATTTCGTGGTATTCACCTGCATATCCTTGTAACCTGAGTCTGAGGTCGGCAGGATTATCATAGCCGAAGCCAAGGAAGAAAGCAACAGCACCAAAAGCCTGTGCGCCAGGAACTGGGGTCGCAGAGGTCCGGCGGGGCAGCGGGGCGACGGGGGCTCTTGTGCTGGCGTCGTCTGGGCCGCCTGGCAGCGCCCTCGCTTCCTCCCCGCCTCCCCCGGGCCGGCGGCGGGAGACCGAGAGATGACCGTGACCGCAACTTACCAGAGGAAGCCGCCGCCAGAGCCCCGCGAAAACTGTGCTCACGTGACCGCGGTCGTTCATGTGATGCCTCACAATCTTTTTAACAAGCCCTCCAGGTGATTCCAATGCAGGATAAATTTGAGAAGAACTTGTTTAGAGCAGAAAGGGTTTCACCTGAACTGCGGCTAAATCCACCCATTCCGAAGTGTTTGGATACCTGAAGAAACTCAGGATTTATTAATGAAGAAGGGGAAATAGTTTTGTAGCATTGGGAAGGATGTTCAAACTTTCAGAGGCTGAATAAGACCCTCCACATCCATAGACCAAGGTCCCCAAAGGCCTCTCACCTCCATAACTATGGAACCACCTCTATCTCTAAAATGACAAGGTCTGACCTGTAAACTTCATGAAGGCAGGAATTGGTCTACTTGGCTCACCAGTCTACCCTTGTCCCTAAATGGAACTTTGCCTGGCATACAGTAGGCACTCAAACACTTTCTAAATTAATAGAAGAATCCTTCTACAAATATTCAAATATCCTATAATATTTTGGTGTCATGGAGGAGGGGGTGATTCTAGAAGCAGAAGAATCTGAAAATGCATATTGACTCTTGTCCACCATTTAGAGTTCTGTCCAGTATCTGAACCCTTCAGTTACTGAAGCTTTCTTGGAACTAGTTATCCAAAACTCACCTAATCTTCACCATATTCTTTCTCCTTCTATCCAGTAGGTATGATTAAGCCTCAAAATAATTCAGGTTGGAGAATCTGAAGATCTAAGTCTCTAGTTCAATTGCCTGTTACACAAGTTCAATTGCAGGTTACAACCCCGTTGTTTCAATCCTGCCTCTTACCACTTTCTGATAGTATAATTTGGGAAAGTTACTTTACTTCTTAGGCCTCAGTTTCCTTGTCATTATAATGAACTAGTGTCGGTACATATTCCGTGAAGTAATTGTGAGGCTTAAGATAATCTATGTACAGCACTCAGTATAGTATTTGGGGCACACAGTAAGACAAATGTGTGTCTAAAAACTCAAGAGCTGTGGGAAACTTTTATGAGAATACTTACACTAAGTAAGCCTTAGTAAACTTTCTTCAGAGTTACAGGACATCACATTGCTGCCTAGCAAATTATAGGGGGATTCTAGCAGTTGACTGTCCAATGGGTTTTTGAAGCCAAGCCACACCTGCCCTGTGCTGTGATGTGGTGGAAAGCCATCATGGGAGCCCTACCAGAGCACTGAGTTTAGAGCCACAAGACCTGGCTCGGTCACAGATCAAGGCTTCCAACATTTCTGAGCCCCAGGTTTCTCCCCTCTGAAACTTGAAAATTAATGCCTGCTTGTCTGCCCGACCCACCAAC
The DNA here is from genome assembly GCF_011762595.2 of Tursiops truncatus. Taxonomy (NCBI): domain Eukaryota; kingdom Metazoa; phylum Chordata; class Mammalia; order Artiodactyla; family Delphinidae; genus Tursiops; species Tursiops truncatus. Next base: position 59,087,905 of record NC_047042.1, read on the forward strand.
CTCATGGGTTATCACTGAGGCCAGATGGCACAGGAGCAGGTGTGGAGGTGCTGCGACACACCTTCATACCACCAGGTCAAGCTTCAGTGCTTGTGCTCCCCCCACAGTGTGCTCTCCCTGGAGCCCCATCAACCTCACTGCAGCTTCGGGTCTCTGCTTACTTGGCTTCTCGTTTGCTGGCACAGTTGACCACTCCCTTCTTCTCCAACCCCCTCTCTCTCGGCTGCTGTGCCACCACCCTCGCCCCCATCCTCTGCCCAGGCTCCTCTGCCCATTCTCCCTCTAGAACTCTCCAAGCCCCTTGGAACACTCTCCAAGGCTGCCTTCTTGCCGTACTTTCTCTGTAGGCAATCACATCTACTCCGCCTTCCAATGCTATCCGTCAACAATTCCAAATGATTGCTAAGATTCAGTAAGCTATCCTTTACTATTGCTGAGAAACATTCCATGGTATGGATTTACCACAGTCTGTTTTGCCTTTCACCCACTGAAGGGCATCTGGATTGTTTCCAGTTTGGAAAGGGTGCAATTTCTGGGTCATATTTGCATGTTTAGTTTTTTTAAGAAACTATCAAGCTGTTTTCCAGAGCAGCTGGACCATTTCACATTCCCACCAGCAACGTGTAAGTGATTCAGTTTCTCCACAGCCTCACTAGAATTTGGTGTCATCGTTATTTTCTATTTTAGTCATTCTGATAAGTTCATGTTGATATCTCACTGTGGTTCGCATTTGCATTTCACTAATGGTTAATGATGCTGAACATCTTTTCATGTGGTTATTTGTCATCTGTGTCTCCAATTTAGTGAAACAACTGTTCAAGTCTTTTGCCCATTTCATAATTGATTCTTTTTCACTATAGAATTTTGAGAGTCCTTTATATATTTTAGGTATATATGGTTTGCAAATATTTTCTCCTAGTCTGTAGTTTGTCTTTACATCCTCTTAACAGAGTGTTTTTCAGAGCCAAAGTTTTTCTCCGTTTTGATGAAGCCCAACTTAGTTATTTTTCCTTTTATGGATCTTCGTTTTAGCCATGTCTATGAACTCTTCACTTAGCCCTAGGTCCCAAAGACATTCTATATTTTCTTCTAAAAGTTTTATATTTTTACATTTAAAATCCATGATCTAATTATTAATTATACTGTGTGATGTTTACGTCAAGATTCACTTTGCACCTTTGGCACAAAGGGACTGTCCAGAATAAGGGTAGAAGGATCTCCCAGGAGGATGACGTGTGCGAGGCATGGGGGATAAACAGTCCAGATGGAACTGTGTGGCTAAAGAGACAGCCACGTTGAAGACGGCCACCATGACACCTTCTGCTGCTGCCCCATCTGACAATGTGCTCCAGCAAAACAAGCAACTCCACCAAGAAAGAAGGAGACTCAAGGCATCCCCAGGAGGAGACTGTGCAACAGACCGAGAGAGGTCAGTCCCTATGGAAGGAGAAGGAAGTGTCCAGGAGGGATTTTTTTTTTTTTTTTTTTGGTGGTACGCGGGCCTCTCACCGTTGTGGCCTCTCCCGTTGCGGAGCACAGGCTCTGGACGCGCAGGCTCAGCGGCCATGGCTCATGGGCCCAGCTGCTCCAGGGCATGTGGGATCTTCCCAGACCGGGGCACGAACCCGTGCCCCCTGCATCGGCAGGTGGACTCTCAACCACTGCGCCAGCAGGGATGCCCAGGAGGGATATTTTTAGGAAAAACAAAATGGAACACATATATACTGATATGATAGCACTTGTAGAAAAGTGCACCAAGAAGCCATTGGAAAGCGTAGAAAGAATTAGAAACAGGACTAAAAACAAGCAGATTGAAAGGGTTGAGGTGGGGGGAGGGTGGGCAGGGAGAGGCCATTATTAATTTTAGGAAAAGACAAAAAGTAGGAAAGCAAATATAATGTTCTGTACACTATAATGCTTAGCCTGAACAATATTTACAAAGGCACAATAATATCAACATGGAATTGTCAATTCAACAAAGGCTGTAATATGACCACTGTACTGGGATAGGAGAGAAAGGAAGCAGAAGGCATGGTGGTATAAGAGAACAAAAGGCTCAAATACCATAATAAGAAATTAATAGAGGTTAAATATCGATAAATCAAAAGAGAGCATAATACACAAATTAATTAGAAATATAGAGATGTGCACATGTCGGAAACAAAAAGCCAAAATTGTTGAAGGTGTTTGGGGAAGAGAACTAAGGGAAGGAATGAGATAAGAAACCCCTGTGATATGCTATAATCGCCTTAATAACATTTGACTTTGGAACTCTGTGTGCATAGATTACTTAAATAAAATAAAAACTAATTTTTTAAAATAATTAATCATGCCGTGTCTACATAGCAGAGACATGATGCTCCTGTTCTTTCCCTCCTTTGGGTCTGATTCAGTGATGTGGATTATATATTAAGATTCCAGGAGCTAAAGGGGCAACACATATTAAACATATTCCTTGGCTCGTGCCTCAGCCGCATTGTGGTAGTGACCTTACTTCTAAGGATTCTGCCTTACGATTTGTTAATCCTTTTCTGGTAACATTGTTTTCAAGCTTAACTGAGCACACTTCCTCCTTCAATGACAGGTAATGCAATTTCGGTGCCGAAAGGATGAAGAGCGTTCTTGAATCACATACAGAAAACTTCTGCTTGATTTGATTTAATCATTAAGTATGTTCCTGAAAAAAAAGTTAGATTCAGAGCAAATTGTTGTATATTAAATACTCTCCAGTAAATTTTAACCCGATGTTCTTGGGGGGGGGGGGGGAAGCAATGGGCCCTAACCAACAGTAATGACAGTGAACTTTAAGATTCTCTACCCATTATTTTCCAAAAGCACTTGGAAGTGATTGATCTGTGGAGTCTGTTTACATGATTTTCCTACACAGCCAATGAAAGAAATCAGTCAAGGAGAAACTAACATTTACTGAGTGCCTATTGCGTGTCAGGCACTGTGCTGGGGACTTTAATAAATGTATTGTCTGCTTTAATCTTGGCAACGATCCAGAGAAGTAGATAGTATTATCCCCACTTTACATTTAAGGAAACCGGAGCCTAAAGATATTAAGTAATTTTCTCAAAGCCACACAGCTCGTAATTCAAACCAACCATCAAGTCTTTTCACAAGAAATGTATATAATTACAATTCCCAGTGTTAATTTGAGCTTTGAGTGCTCTGTGATTCCATAGGGCTTTAATATTTAAGCAACCACATATGATTTAGCATTATTCTAAGTGGGAAACTTAGAAGACGATGACCTAATTCGAATCTTTTAAGTATGACTACCTCTTTTGATGTAATAGCCTGGATACCAACAACTATTTATTGATCTAATGATTAACTAAAAGGCAATATGAGATTCAAATATCAATATTAAAAGAACATTGTACTAGGGAAAGAGTAACTCAAACCGAATCAAAATAACTGCACCTCTTCTGGTCCTGTGACTTGGAGCAACTTGCTTCAAATTTCTAGGATAAAACTGTAGAACTTGTAATATCTCTCTCTCAGGGTTGCTCTACCATTAAAACAGTAAGAACACTTTCCACTTTTGGATAAGCACATAGTAAAGTGAAAGCCCAGAGTAAGAATTTAAAATTTGCCATTATTATAAAAGTTTTATAGCTGCAGCTGAAGTAGTTTCCCCCAGTAGGTAAGTGAAATGACATCAAGTAGATGAAACTGAATGTTCACTGGAGTGTACAATGGGAGATTTACCTGTGTTGGCACCGAACAGAAAGCTGAGTGCCAAAACATTGGTGCACCTCCCCTGACAGCCTTTGACTTAGGAAAGCAGCTATTTCTTATGGATTTCTAACTATGTTTTGACACTGGCCTTGATGCAAATGATGAAACCAAAAGATTCCCTTCCTGCATCATGTTACCCTTCCATCAGATATCCACCTCCTCCCTGTGCACATGTGACGTAATGAGCTGACACATCGACAAACCATAAAGAGAAAATATAACCTGGCGAACGGAGCATAACCGAATCAACCCTTTGAAAATGGAAATGAACAACTGCAGATAGCAAGTCACCCTTTACAGGATCTAGTTTACCCTGGGCCTGACCTGGAACCAGGTGACCAGCCAGAGAACATTACCTTGTGTGGTAACACATGACTTTTATTTACATCAGTGATTTTCTAATAAACAATAAAGTAGAATTATCTTTGTTTCCTGAGAGAGTCAAGATGTGCTGTGGAGCCCTGTTCTGAAATGTCATGTCCTCTAGATCATTCATTTATTCCCCAAGTACAATATTTAATAAAATCTCATCAGCCATCCTCTGGTATTACTTTATTCTTCCCCATCCGCATTTACCACCTAACCACATCTCCTTCAAAGGGTATTGCAACATGATAGTGCTCTTACAATTTTAAGAAAAAAGCAAACATTTATCAGATAATTTGGTCCACCTACTGTACTCACTCCTCAGAATTAAAGAAAATCAGGCTATTATTACCTGTAATGACAGATTGAAATTTTATTTCATTGCCACTTTTAGTACATTTCTTTTTACAAGTTGGTCATATTTTAACCAAGAAAGCACACATTTCTGCATTGGATGGTCGTGCATTCAACAATAGTAAGAACTGTTATTGTCAGGCAGATGCCAGGTCCTAAAGACTCATTAGTGACCTGTCCGAGTGCTCACGGAGAGACACAGCACAGAGAGGAGTTAGTCCCTGGACTCTGAAGCCAGTTTTCCTGGGGTCAAATGCTGGCTCTAATACTTACTGGCTGTGTCACCTTGGGCAAGTAACTTAAGTTCTTAGTGTCTCAGTTACCTCATCTATAATAATAATAGTACCTATTTCACAGGGCTTTCAGGAAGATTAAATGACTTAATATTTATAAAGCAATTAGAAATGTACCCAGTACACAGAAAGTGTTCTGTTAATGATCATTAAATAAAATGGAACTCATTTTCTAGTGAGGGAGTCAGACAATAAATAAATAAGAAAATTATAATCTAGTCGCAGGGACAAACATCAAGCAAACAATTGACAATAAAATTAAAACACACCCACTCCTGTCAGTGGCAGCTAGGTTATTTGGCTGAATTCTCTTGCTGGAAAAAATTGGGCACGAAAACAACTTCAGTTTTCATAGCCCTCTGGAGCATAAGGGACAGAATTATAAGTGAGTGTAGGGCTCATCCAAAAAAGAGCAATTAATAGAAGATTTTTTCCCTTGATAAGTGTCAGACCCCAAAGGGCCATACCCTCAGGCTCCGGGCAGCCCAGAAGTAAACTATACCCATCCCCCCAACAGGTCTTCATGGACAATTAAGTTAATTTGGAGCAGAAAAGATGGGGAGGCGGGTAGGGAGGGAATGGACTTGTCCCTGGAGTGTGACTATAGGCTAATGGTCCTGTGGCTCTCTTGTTTTTGGTTATCCCAAATCCTCAAGCCATGAACTGATTGTAAAGTGGTCCTGCCTGGTAGTGTCCCTAAACTCTTGAAAATCCTTTCTAGAAAAAGTGACTTTTGTCTTAGGTCTTAAATTTTCTTACAAATAATTTTTTAAGGAAAATGAGGAACATACAATGATATCCAAGAATACTAAAGGAACCAGATCCACAAAAGGAGGAGGTGTGGGAAGTTACAAAGACTCAGCTGGTGTTGACTGAATTTTGGAGGGAGGTGGAACTGTACAAACCAGCCTTGCTTAGGTCAAGTGTGAAACTGACATGATTAGTCATATTTTGTGACTGTAATTTTCTTTGTTTTTGTTTTTTCTTTTTTTGCGGTACGCGGGCCTCTCACTGTTGTGGCCTCTCCCGTTGCGGAGCACCGGCTCCGGACACACAGGCTCAGCGGCCATGGCTCACGGGCCCAGCCGCTCTGCAGCATGTGGGATCTTCCCGGACCGGGGCACGAACCCGTGTCCCCTGAATCGTCAGGCGGACTCTCAACCACTGTGCCACCAGGGAAGCCCGTGACTATAATTTTTATACTTCTAGGTATGCATTCATGTTAACCTGACAGGGCACAGGATGAGATGATGTGAACAGTGGAGTCCAAATTCAGGCACAGGTGCAACACCCTCTCTTTAAAAGTTTACAGACTAGGGACTTGCCTGGTGGTGCAGTGGTTAAGAATTTGCCTGCCAGTACAGCGGACACAGGTTCTAGCCCTGGTCCAGGAAGATCCCACATGCCCCAGAGCATCTAAGCCCGTGCCTCACAGCTACTGAAGCTCACACGCCTAGAGCCCGTGCTCTGCAACAGGAGAAGCCACCACAATGAGAAGCTTGCGCACCACAATGAAGAGTAACCACCGCTCGCCAGCAACTAGAGAAAGCCCACGCAAAACAACGAAGACCCAAGGCAACCAAAAATAAATAAATAAATAAATTTATTTTTAAAAGTTTACAGACTACATCCAACAACACTGATGTGCATACACAGAAAGGAGAAAATAAATATTAAACTACAAGTACATGGGTGACTATAAAGGAAAAGGCCATAGGAGAGACAAATCTAATTTTCAAAGAATGGAAGAGTCCATAAAAGAAAGGGATGGTGGAAGGGAGGGAAGGGGGATAGGGAAGGGGTAGGATGAATGGAGTAAATGTGAAAATGTGGGCCATAGTTATCCTTGGGTGAAGAGAATATCAATCACCTTTATTTTCTTCATTTTGATTAGCTGTATTTTTTTAACATCTTTATTGGAGTATAATTGCTTTACAGTGGTGTGTTTCTGCTTTATAACAAAGTGAATCAGCTATACATATACATATATCCCCATATCTCCTCCCTCTTGCGTCTCCCTCCCACCCTCCCTATCCCACCCCTCTAGGTGGTCACAAAGCACTGAGCCGAACTCCCTGTGCTATGCAGCTGCTTCCCACTAGCTATCTGTTTTACATTAGGTAGTGTATATATCTCCATGCCACTCCTTCACTTCGTCCCAGCTTACCCTTCCCCCTCCCCGTGTCCTCAAGTCCATTCTCTGCGTCTGTGTCTTTATTCCTGTCCTGCTCCTAGGTTTTTCAGAACTTTTTTCTTTTTTTTTTTTTAGATTCCATATATATATGTGTTAGCATATGGTATTTGTTTTTCTCTTTCTGACTTACTTCACTCTGTATGACAGACTCTAGGTCCATCCACCTCACTACAAATAACTCAACTTCGTTTCTTTTTATGGCTGAGTAATACTCCATAGTATATATGTGCCACATCTTCTTTATCCATTCATATGTTGATGGACAACATAAGTTGATGGACAACCTAAGTTGTCCATTCATATGTTGATGGACAACCTAAGTTGCTTCCATGTCCTGTCTATTGTAAATAGAGCTGCAATGAACACTGTGGTACATGACACTTTTTGAATTATGGTTTTCTCAGGGTATATGCCCGGTAGTGGGATTGCTGGATTGTATGGTAGTTCTATTTTTACTTTTTTAAGGAACCTCCATACTGTTCTCCATAGTGGCTGTATCAATTTACATTCCCACCGGTAGTGCAAGAGGGTTCCCTTTTCTCCACACCCTCTCCAGCGTTTATTGTTTGTAGACTTTTTGATGATGGCCATTCTGACTGGTGTGAGGTGATACCTCATTGTAGTTTTGATTTGCATTTCTCTAATTATTAGTGATGTTAAGCATCCTTTCATGTGTTTGTTGGCAATCTGTATATCTTCTTTGGAGAAATGTCTATTTAGGTCTTCTGCCCATTTTTGGATTGGGTTGTTTGTTTTTATGATATTGAGCTGCATGAGCTGCTTGTAAATTTTGGAGATTAACCCCTTGTCAGTTTCTTCATTTGCAGATATTTTCTCCCATTCTGAGGGTTGTCTTTTTGTCTTGTTTATGTTTTCCTTTGTTGTGCAAAACCTTTTAAGTTTCATTGGTTCCCATTTGTTTATTTTTGGTTTTATTTACATTTCTCTAGGAGGTGGGTCAAAAAGGATCTTGCTGTGATTTATGTCATAGAGTGTTCTGCCTATCTTTTCCGATTAGCTGTATTTCTTAACTTTTCTCATCATGTGTTTTCCTTTGCCCTGTTCCCACCATAAATGCTTTAAAGGAAGAGAATCAATTTCTCCGCCTCTGATACAATGCCAGGTTTGCTAGGATTGCAAATGCCAAGTTGAACTTCTAAAGTTCCTCTTTTAATTTCTAGTATGCAAATCCTGCTCTCTAGAAAGTCATTATCTATTGTCTTTTAGTGTAATCATTTATTGCACTTAAAGGGTCACCTGAGAAAGAAACAATTTAATTTTTTTTTTTTTTTTTTGCGGTACTTGGGCCTCTCACTGCTGTGGCCTCTCCCGTTGCGGAGCACAGGCTCCGGACGCACAGGCTCAGCGGCCATGGCTCATGGGCCCAGCTGCTCTGCAGCATGTGGGATCTTCCCGGACCAGGGCACGAACCCATGTCCCCTGCATCAGCAGGCGGACTCTCAACCACTGCGCCACCAGGGAAGCCCCAACAATTTAATTTTTTAAAAAAAGAAGAGAAGAAAGAAACTGTCCTTTCTCAAACCATCAACACATTTTTGAAAAGTAAAAAATGACAAGAAAAAAATATTATAAAGAAATGTACGCAATGCCCAATCTAAGCATATTTAAATTCTGTAACATTGAAAGTCACCTACTATTCACTGGGTAGATAAATCAACTTTTAAATGCATCTATACTGTATTCATAGCTTACCAACACAGAGGTTTAGGACAGTCCATGTTCTCCTTATAGAAGCAAACAGCAGGATTCCTAGATCAGTAGTTACAGAACACAACTATATTTGTTTAACACTAACTCTCTTTGTTGTTTTTTGGTTTGGGGTGGGTTTTTTTTTTATTTTTTTATTTTTTGGTACGCGGGCCTCTCACTGTTGTGGCCTCTCCCGTTGCAGAGCACAGGCTCCAGATGCGCAGGCTCAGCGGCCATGGCTCACGGGCCCAGCCACTCTGTGGCATGTGGGATCTTCCCGGACCGGGGCACGAACCCGTGTCCCCTGCATCAGCAGGCGGACCCCCAACCACTGCACCACCAGGGAAGCCCTGGGGTGGGTTTTTTTTTCATGGGATTGGTTATGAAAATTTTTATAGATTTAAACAGTTCTAGATTCAATAAATGGAGGAAAATAAGTCAATTGTTTTGATTTAAAATTCTATCTTTAAAAGTCAAACTACCATGAGATCTCAGATAATCCGATGCTCCTTGCCACCGTATGTACACATGTACACATACCTTTATCCACTCATTCCCTTAACTCCAAGCCTCTTTTTTTTTTTTTTTTTTTTTGGCCTTGCCATGTGGCATCTTAGCTCCCTGGCCAGGGATTGAACGCGTGCCCCCTACATTGAGAGTGTGGCGTCTTAACCATTGGACCTCCAGGGAAGTTCCAACTCCAAGCCTTTTCAGTGAAGTACCTTCTTTTGCAGATGCATTCGCCACCTCTAAAAACTTCCCCATCACTTAAACATTTCACTAAGCCCTTCTTCCAGGAAGAACTTTTCATATTGGTCAGGGAAAAAATGTGACAACACTACCTTTTTGCCTTTTGAACAATATATGTTTTTTCTATAACTCTGCTAGACTGTACCAAGAAGGAATGTTTGGGGCTGCAAGTAACAGAAAACTGTATTTAAAGCTGCGCTTAAATCATAGGAATCTACCTTATCTCACCGAACTAGTAGTCAAGAGATATGTCATCCCAGGGTTCTTCCAGGGGCTCACCAGTATCATGAAGGACCCAAACACTTGTCACACTCCCATGCTATCATCCTTAGTGTGCTGGGTTTTATTTCCATGTCTGTTGCCTCACTGTTGCACAATGGCTGCTGCACATCCTCACACTGTACTTAAACATAAGAATCAAGGGTATTGCAAAAGATGTTCTTCTTTCAGAAGGCTCTGTCCTGTATTTTTTTTTCAAATTTATTTAGTTATATTTATTTTTGGCTGTGTTGCGTCCTCGTTTCTGTGCGAGGGCTTTCTCTAGTTGCGGCAGGTGGGGGCCACTCTTCATTGCGGTGTGCGGGCCTCTCATTATCGCAGCCTCTCTTGTTGCCGAGAATAGGCTCCAGACGCACAGGCTCAGTAGTTGTGGCTCACGGGCCCAGTTGCTCCGTGGCACGTGGGACCTTCCCAGACCAGGGCTCCAACCCGTGTCCCCTGCATTGGCAGGCAGATTCTCAACCACTGCGCCACCAGGCAAGCCCTCTGTCCTGTATTTAGGAAGAAACATTTCCAGAAGTCTTCCTTATAGCCCCATAAGTCAGAACTAGATCACATGCATGCTCCTAGTTACAAGGAAGACCGTAAAAGCATCTGTTTTAAGCCTCTAGTTAAACTCAGGCTCCTCTTTTGTATGAACTGAATGAAAGCGTGTCCTGTTGATTTTACCTCCTAACTCTCTTTTGCATACATCTAATTCTTCTCACCTCCCCCACTGCCAGCACCCTCCCACCAGCCATCAAAATATCCCACCTGAACTACCCCAACAGTTCCAAACTGGTTTTCCTGTAGCCCCACCTTGTCCACTCTACCATCCACTCTTTACAGTTTCCGTGATATTTTAAATGCAAATCTTACCATGTCACTTCCTCTATAATGGATTATGTTCAAAACTCCTACCAGGTCCTGAAGGGTCTGGTCGCGCCCACCTTTCTAACTTTGTCTCCTGCAGTGCTTCAGCTCACTTTGTACTCAGATCACACTGACCACCTCTTTGCTCCTTAAAAATCCTAAGCTCCTTCACAGCTCATGGCTTTTGCACGTGCTATTCCCTCTGTCTGGAGGGACACCCATTCTCCACCTCCCTAGTCCCTTCTGCCTCATTTCTCCTTAGTTTTCATGTCTCCATTTAAATGTTTTTACTGCATGCAACGGTTATTTATAAGGTGTTATCAAGTCAATGAAATACAGAAATATTCAAAGTTGTTAAATACAAACGGGAGGGATGGAAGAGAATGAATTTTTTAATTTCAGCAGTTAGCTGATGTTCATCTATTTAGAAAATGCTGGCCCTTTGTTAAATCATGCTAGATGAGAAGCCATTTGCAGGACTCATTTTCTTTTCCTAAATGTCTTCCTTCTTTCACCCATTTGATCAAAAAACAACGTTTGGAACCCAGCTCCACCACTTTCTAGTGGTGAGGGTTCTTCAGACAGGACTTTCCTCCTTGGCACTATGACGATGTATCCCGTCCTCCTCTCATGGTTGGTGGCCTGTCTTTGTTCAGTTCTGGTGGTACGATTGCAAGTTTCCTCTCTAAAACGAATCCCAAGAAATATATGGAAATGTATCACTTTCAAATACACGCTGCTGTGCATATCATTTAAAAATCCAAGAATGCTAAACTAAGTTAAGGATATAAAATATTCATATTTTACCATATTTCATACATTGAAATACTCTATAAAAATTTCTTCCTATGAATTCCATATTGTAAGTTATGCAATAGGTAGGCATCATGTCTTTCACTACTTCACCACTTTAGAAAATCCTCAGAACAAAGATGCTGGGATGTCAGTTGCTCCATACGCAGTCCTTCAGAGGAGTTACACACGAGCTCAGTGAACATCAAAATAGTTCTTTGAAAAATAAAAGCATCCTAGAAGATGCAGCCGGTTGCACCTCTGCCTTATTAGTGAAAATGCCCTATGTCAAAACCTTTCTGTCCAGGTAATAAAAAGCACCCATATGTTCCTGGGAACAAAAGCCTCCTGAAACTTGACGCCATCCGCGGGTTCACTTGACTTCCAGCTCAGGGCTGGATCTGTACTCCTCAGGCGCGGTGGCTGTCCACGGACTTCTAGACCTGAGGGAAGGAAATTCACATCCTCACTGAGTCACGCTAAGAGACCGACACTGACTGGCAGGCTGCGGTATAAGGTGCCGGTTAAGACCGCGGGAGCCGGAGTCAGGTCTCCAGGGTACAAATCCGGCTCTGCCACACTCACCAGCCGTGCAACCTTGGGCAACCCTTTAGCCTTTCAGAGCTAAGTTATCCTCAAGTGAGGATAACAATAGTTCTTACCTCCTAGGGTTGCTGTGAGGAGGAGTAAATAAGTTAATCCACAGAAAGCGCTTGGTAGAGCGCCTGGCTGGCACATAACGAACTTGTTAATATTACAGCCTTTCAACTCAGGGCGCCTGCAACTCTGCAACACTGTGCCTGGGTATGGAACGGCTCCTGTAAGTTACAGAACTTGAGATTCTGGGAGCTGAGTGGCCACGGTTGGGGACGCGGAGAGGAAAGGAAAAAAAGAAATTGGGGTAGGGGCAGAGGGAGAGAGAGCTGCGACGTATATCCGCCGGAGCCCACCTGCAGCCTCGGTCTCCCGGCCTCCGGTCTCCTCTACCGTTTCTTCTTCAGGAGTCCGACTCGCGAGAGGCGCACGCAGCCTTTCTCCAATCAGACATCCCAAGGCTGGCGCCACGTAGGCGACCTGGTCCAATCTCGTCCCTGGAAGGCGGGAACGCGAACTTCCTACCTGCACCTGTGGCAGCAGTGGCCGCCTCCTGGGTTATTATTTTTTTCTTCCCGCTGCCCCGGGGCTCTGGTTTCTAGAATCACTTGGCGAATAACCAGCAGGTGAGCAGATGTCTTTCCCCGCGCGCAGGACCGACGCGGTAGGGAGCTTCAATGCATCAGAGTGAGCCCCTGAGATCCCATCTCCCTGCGGCTCCCGGGCGGCGCTATCAGGGAAAGGGAGAATGAAAGGCTACTAGGCGGGAGAGACTGCCTGGCCATTCACCTGGGGCAGTGAGCCTGGCACTCACTCGCAGGGGCGGCCTCCGGTCGGAGCCAACAGTACTTCGAGCTCCGGGCTACTGCCGCCGCTGCGCCAGGAAGCTGGAGGAGCCAGGGGAGACCAGCAACAGCAATCGGCTTAGCTGGACTGCGGCGATTTCGGCTAGCACACCTTCCAGAAAGAAACCTGACCTCTCCAAGACCGCGCAGAGGGACGCCGCACCCCGACTTCCAGATTAACCCAAGCGCACCCCCTCCCGACTCTGCGCGGGAAGAGAGGCGCGGAGCCGCGGGGTCCTGGGAAGCCTGAGCAGGTGAGCGATCAGGGTGATTCTCCGTCCGCCAAGACAGAGCCCATTCCGGGGTGTCACGCTGGGGCGCTCCCTCAGCGCCCGAGGAGAAGTTACTAGCTGCAGGCGTTCTGCGTAATTTGCAATCTTTCCCATGAGCAATTTGTGCAAAACCCTTCCGTGCATACAACGTTGATTGTGGAGAAGAAAGCGTAGGGTAGAAGACTGAAAGTAGCATCAGGAACACCCACCACTATCACCAGCACCACCACCACCAGTGAATAAGTTGGGGGTGCTTTTCCGATCTATAAAGCGGAGGGGGAATGGATGTTTGCAAACCCAACTGCAAACTGTGCCTGAGGGTGTGGGTGCCTTCTGTAAGGAAAGAACTTTTGGCCATTTTTTCTTCTATTGTTTTCAAGTCGAGTGTGCCCTCGGGGCGTTCTGGGGAGGAGCTGGTGCCAAGGTCTCCTTGCTCAGGGGAGGCCGCTGCGGCCGCCGGCGTAGGCCCTCCGGCTGTCTCCCCCCGGTTGGGGAAGGAGAACCTCCAAACCACAGACACCGCCGAATTTTCGCTCTCCAGAGCGGGCGAATCCCAGCAGCGCCGGGCGCGTGGGATGGGAAGGAGCCCAGCGGAAACCTGGAAATGAGCCGCGGCGCCAGCGAATCCTGCTCGTTCGTGGAGTTAGTGCCCAGCACAGAAAATGAGCAGAGGAGCCTCGCTTCCGATATTCGCACCTTAAGTGCTAACAAACAGCCTTTTCGCTCCGCAGTGCTATTTTAAAAGCTGGGAAGAGGCAAATTGGAGTTCTTGGTTGTGCGCTCTCTCCTTTGGAGGAGGGAATTGCGCAAGGAAAAGAACAGAAGCCTTTAATTTGTAACTTAAAATCCCATGAGTTGAGTTGCCGAGTACAAACAGACGTGGTGCATATTTTAATACAGAACTAAGGGAAGGGGACTTGGGCTCATCTCAACCGCAGGCAGCGGGTGGCTTCAAAGAAACGCAAGATTGGTCTCTGGGGAATAAAAGGAAGCGTTAGGATGGCGGTTTTCAAGGCAAGTTAGGTCTAGACATGCTTCTCTGAAGGTCATCAGGCATAAGTTTTGTCGAAAGCAGAATTTAAAAGAAACAAACACCATGAGCTTGTCCCTCGCTCTTACTGGCCTGTAAATCCGCCCCCCACGCCCCGCCCCGCCCCGCCCCCGAAGAATCACATCAAAAAGGATCCCGGGACAGAAGTCCAGGGAACAAAAACCTTTGAGGGAAATTTCGGAACTGTTTGACAGGGATCTAATGTTCATGGCTCACCTATAGCGGGGGCGCGCTTGCTTCCGGGCGCCCTCCTCGCAGGTGCCCTTCTGGACCCGGTGGGTCACCTTTGGGCTTCGTCTACAAACGGGTGGAATGACAGGACAGGCCATTTTCCCTCTGGGGCCTGGTTAATCCAGAAGCCCCGGCACCCACCCCTGGGTGGCCCTCGCGCGCGGACCACTGCGCTATCCTGGAAGCCAGACTAAGGCTGAGGCCAGGGAGTGCCAAGACTCAGTCTCGAGACCAGAGGGTGGCGCCCCGGAAGCCCTTGGTCCGCCTGCGCCCTGGCGGGGGGCGGGGGGGGGGGCGCGGCGGTGCCCTCTGCGGCCCGCGTGGCTGCGGACCCTCGGACCCCAGCCGCCCCGGTGCCAGACGGAGCCAAGGGGAGGAAGTGGGATTGAGGGGCACGTGACTTCGACAAACCCAGTAACGAAGTTTTGTTTTCCTCCCCAGCACAAGCCTCTGCTTCGGCGGCTCCCAGCCCGCAGCCCGCTTGCGAGAAGCCGGGGCAGGGCCGAGGTGGACGAGAGAGGCGCCGCTGCCGCTGAGGCCCTTCCCCGCTCGCCGCGCCCCCCGCCACTTGGCCCGCTGGCCATGGCCGACGGCGGCGGCACAGGCAGCTCGGGCTCCTGGTGGAGTTCGTTAAAGAACAGCAGGAAGAAAAGCAAGGACGCCGCGGGGGGTGCGAAGCCTCCCACCCAGCCTGACCCCGGGGAACCCGCGGCGCCTGCCCCGCCTGGCCCCGACTGGACTAGCAGTTCCCGGGAGAATCAGCATCCCAATCTCCTCGGGGGCGCCGGCGAGCCCCACAAGCCAGACAAGTTGGGCGGGGAGAAATCGGGCAACAGCCGCCGAAATTTGAAAATCTCGCGCTCGGGCCGCTTTAAGGAGAAGAGGAAAGTGCGCGCCACTCTGCTCCCCGAGGGAGTCAGGTCCTCGGAGGAGGCGAGCTTCTCTGGTGACCCGCACGAGGACAAGCAGTAGCCCAAGCGCTCCGGGACTCTCTTCGCACCACGCCTCCCCAACCCCCAGGTCTAAACCCGAGAATTCTGCCCCGCCCCTGTTCTTGGAGTCTCATCCCACCAAATTCAGAATATTCGCACAAGGCCTCCAGAGTTTATTTTCCTAGAAATTGACGTGACAAAACAACGTGTTCCGTGTATCACGACTCAAGGATGCATTAAATATTTATTCGTGGTAAGAGAAGATACCGCAGAGGAAGTTGGCACAATTTTTTTCAAAAAACTTCAGTGGCCTCGTTTGCGTCGCCCGTGGGAGTGAGAAGGGTACTTTTGTAAGAGACCTTAGCTCAGCTGGAATTGCGCAGCCCTCCACTGAGAACGGCATGCTCTGATTCCGAACTTGCTATTGGAAAGCAAATCACAGTGCTATCTTTAATGCCTGAGAAATGCACTTTAGGAGTACTTTTGTAGACACACCTTAAGTGAAGGGATGGAAGAGAGCAGGAAGCATTCTTAAGTAGAAGCATTTTAATTAAGGCAGGATTGCTTTTAATGTTGAACTGCAAAACTGTACTTGCCTGTTGTAGCGTGGACTATTAAAACTGTTGCACTGTAAGACTTAAGGTGACTTTTGTATTTTTTTTTCCATTGCAAGACTGAAGCTCATCATACTTAAAAGCAGGCATGCAAAATCCAGGGTGACAGAGTTAATCATTTGCCACATAACCTGACAGTTCCTCTTGAAAAGCTGCAGGGAGGAGACCATGTCTACAAACTACCAACACCCAGATAGGAAACAGCTAGCTGGATATCCCTATTTACAAACCAAGTTCGAGGAAGAGAGGGAGAGGTACCAATTAATTATTCCTAAGTTTTCTTTTTTACTTCAGTGCATCTTCATAGAGTAAGTCACAATGCTAATAATAATTCTTTCTGTATTCATTATTAACCTGATTCAGAATTGTCTAAAAATACTTATTCAAACAGGTGGACTGAACTCTCAGTTTGTGCAAAGCTGGCTTTTTTCCCACCCTCTTTGCTTCAAAAGCTAATTTCCTTAGTCTGAAGTAAGAATTTATCTAGGTGCAAGGCCTTAAAGATCTACCAACCTGTAGATTTTTAACAAAAATCTACCTGTTTGCTTTTGTTATGAACTTCAAGTAAAAGAGTAAATCAGTACTGAAATCACTTGCTTTCAGCAAATTACAAGAGAGTTATTGTAGTTGTTAAGATCCCTGGGACCTCTTCCCACCACAATTCAGTTCATTTATAACCATTTAGAAATGCATAGCGGGGAAATTATAATGATCAAAGTGTGTGTGTGTGTGTGTATATATATACACACACATTGTACATATATATAATAGATATATATTATATTAATATATTAATAACATATATAGTTATAAAGCAGAAACTAACACACCACTGTAAAGCAATTATATTCCAATAAAGATGTTAAAGAAAATAACATATGTAATATATATAATATATATAAATATATAAAATTCTGATTTCACTGAGTTGGGATTAAATCAGTGCATTCCTCCCACTGCATAATTAGGACTGCTTTAAAACTATGTAATTACAAACCTCAACTGCCGATTGTGCATTGCACTCATATATATATAATATATATATAATTTATATATGTGATGTCTACATTATATATATATATAATTATTATATATATTATATATATATAATGTGGATAATGACAGGCCAGAACTTGATTGGAGCTCCTGAATTTGTTATATATAGTTTTTGGTTTCTCTTAAATTAGTAATTTATAACAAAGTAATTTATAACAAAGCATGTTGATTGTCCAAAGAGATTTAACAAAGAAACTTGATGAAAATGGCTAAAGTGGATTTAAATTAGTGAATCAAGCTTGGATACCAGCAAAATCATAGAGTTTACCATTTGATACATGCACTTCCACATACTAAAGGCTTACTCCAAAGGAAATTGTTTACATGGGGATTATGAACACCTTAGTTTCTTAAAAAAGAGTTTGTGAGGGTTTTTTTTTTTTTTTAATCATGAAAAGTTTTTTTTTGCTTTGTATTCAGAATTGGGAAATACGTGACTGAAGTCTCATCAGGGTGAGCTTTCTGGATGAGGAAGACTTCACGTCAATTTTAAGTGGGTCTACCTACCATCTCTAGACTCTGATGAAGAAGAGGGAGTTGGGATCTTGGACTCAGAAGAGGTTCGTGCTAAGGGAGGGGACTGTGGGCTGACCAGCAGTGGGAGTGAATAGAGCAGACGCTGTCAAATCAGGCTTTGGAACACCTTCATACTATTTTAATTTCTGTAGAAGGTAATCAAAATTAGAGTAGATAACTACCCAAAATACTTCTCCCCTCCCAGGAAGACCAAGAGATTAGATCTGTACCCATTTATAAAAGTAAGCCAGCCATTGCATACTTTTAAAATCTTATACTAACCCTTTCATCCAGTTTTATTGTTTTAAAGAACTTTTTTTTCTTAAAAATTCCTTTAGATGCACAAAACATTGGCATTTTCCTGGGTTGTGTGTCTAGTTTTGGATCCCATCCAAGTCTATAATTGCTGCAGATAATCAATAGCAGACATATAGCAGTGGAACTTATTAACATGACATCTTTCCCCACTGCTCTGAAAGAATTTAAAACCATGCTAATGGCAGTTATGACAATGAATGCAATGCACAATTGGCAGTTGAGGTTTGTAATTACATAGTTTTAAAGCAGTCCTAATTATGCAGTGGGAGGAATGCACTGACTTAATCCCAACTCAGTGAAATCAGAAACCAAGAAAAATTGGTGGGATAAAAGGATCATGAGTAAGATGAGATAATTTGACAAAGTGTCTTGCTGGGATTTATGTGCTCTGCAGATGATTAATTACATTCCCATAACATATATACAGATTTTGAAAATGTTTAAACCTCTTGATATTTTATAGTAAATAAAAGGAAAATGTTGAATTAAATTTGGAGTTAATTAGGTTGGAGACTTTTGTTTTCTTAAAATCCCTTACAAATGAAATTTCACTCACAAATTTGGAAACGATTAAAGAAATTCTTATGCCATGCTTCCAAATTATGTGAAAAAGGGACAAAAGTCTAGCAGCGTGTTTGCTCAATATTTTCATACCCATGATAATTATATGCACAGGGTGGTTTTTACCTCAGGGACTGTCCTTGCAGTCGGTGGCTGAGCAGTAACTCATATTACAGGTCACCTGAACGTCCCTTTGTGTTCGTGCTTCTGTTGTTCATCCCATTCTGATTTGCATTTCAAGAGCAGGGACTCTATTTTGTATACAGTTAGGACATTCTGCTTCATATAACACTGGGAAATATTTTTCTCTGCTTTGAAATGTAATGCAAACTCAGAACACTGATCTTGCCGAGTCCTTAGAAGGGAACTATAAACCTAATGAACGGTAGCATGGGCTGAAGCTCTGTCAGAAATAGTTCTTCTCATGGGATACACAGAAGAAAATCTGGGTGTCTTGAAATAAATAATAATAAAAGTGGGCACCTTTCAAATAAAAGGTGAACTGGAAAGGAATAAGGGGGAAAATAGGGCACTAATATCCAGTGATCACAAGGCACCTTTTATGAGAAAAAGAGATAGAGAATATTATTTTTCCTTAGTTGAGCAGTATCAGCCAGACTAGAAACAAACACTAAAAAAAAGCTAGCATGATAGAGATGTAGGGGTAACTGATCTTTAAAAACTCTTATTTTATTTGCAGAGCATCTTATGATAATTACCCAGAAATGTAAGAGATCCTTTCTTGGGATAAGCATGAGTTTATCTCCATGGCAAGTAGAGGGTGGGACCAGAGATATTTTATACCCTTGGGTGTCAACATAACCAGTACCTTAGGCTAGAAACAAGTGTGCAGCCCAGGGTACACTGTCACTGACAAGCTGGCTGTCCCATCAGAGCTTTGTTCTTCTCGCCTGTTTCCTGTACCCTCGGCCCCATTCTCACCTCGCCTCTGAGCGATTACATGTGTGTAATGTATATGTAAAGGCTGAGAGACGTGGAAGAGGGGCCGCCCGGAGGGAGGCACAGGGCCCTTCCCCAGCCTCCTGCAGGCACAGTGTATTAACAACCACTTTGTCAAAAGATGGCCCCGTACATCTGGAACATGGGATGAATAGCATTCGTGGCGAGAGAAGATTATCATTAAGGATATAAATTGTAAGGAAACCGCACAGGTCTTGCCTGGCAGAGGACAATTGACCACAGTATAGAAGTGGTAGTAGCTAAAGATCACGATATATAAGACTGACAGAGGATATCATTGATCCTTCCAGGTATTCAAAACAAGGAATTCAGCCCTTCTTCCAAACCAAATTGTGCTGCGGATGACAAAGCGATGGATGCGTAACTGTCATGTCAGAGTTGTTGACATAACCTTGTGCAATAAAAAGATGGAGTATCTTCATCTCTGACATGTGTAACAAGACTGTTAACCCACGAGACAAAACTTTCCGGCCCTTAAACTAGAAACGTTCATGTTGAAGAAGATGAAGGTTCCTACCCCTGAAAGGAGTTGCTGACTCACCTGCCATTAAGTGGGGAATACGGGACCCATCCAGGACCTCCCTGTGCTTTTTCTGAAGGGATATTCCTTGAGTTACAAGTACCCTAGATTATTAATCTTTTTCTCGTGCCAGTCAACATGCATATCCTACAAAGATGGCAGCAAAGAGCTCCTGCAAAGTTTTCCAAGACACCCGGTCATAATTCTCTCTCTCCCTTGCTCTTAGATGAGTCTTAGATGATCCGGGTGTTGGTTTGCTCTTCTGTAAAATGATGGGATGGAGTCTATATTCCCACTTTAAAACTCTCTCTTAGGAATTTGCTATTTTGAACAACGGGCTGTGAAGAGTGCTCATTGTTTACTATAAAACACAAAGGCACCAACTGTCCAGTACTGATGGTCAGGTGGGAAGTTGGGAGGGAGGTAGAGAAGCATAAATTGCAATAAAGCTGCCACGTTATCCTATGGTGCTGTCACCACACTGTCATCTGGCCCAATAATCAGGGTAATTCTGCTGTATAGGAGCATGGAGCCTCATTATTCATGCCTAGAATCAAATTGCAGCAAGGCTATATAATTATATACATATTATTTAAAAAGTGTGTTTTCACAACTATAATCTCAGTTCCTCATAACTAGCCCTCGAGGGCCCCAAATCCCACCAATCTACCTGATTCTGTACTCTTGTTTAAACTCATCTTTTTCCATTCTCATTGGTGTTGTCCTTGGTCAAGAATTCATCCCCTCTAGGCCAGGGGCCTGGAAATGATCATTTTTTAACTCTTCTCTACACTGTCTTTTTTTTTTTTTTTTTTTTCTACACTGTCTTTAAAACTGTGAAGGATAAGGTCAGACTCCTTCACAAGGGCTGCCACCCCTATCCAGCCATTCCATATTACTGACAATTCCCGAGAGTACCTTGCCATGCCTGCAGGCTTCTGTCTGTCCTGTTGCCTCTGCTTGGAATATTCTTTCTCCACTACCTGCCTGGCAAAGCCTCAATCAACCGTTAAAATTCAAGAGTCTCTTCCCACGCGCCTGTCATGGTCCTCCTTCACTCTGTTGGGAAACACCTATGCATAGGACATTCAAGTGCATGTTACCACTCCCACTGACCATATTATATGCATGTGATCACATGCCTCACTGCCCTTTTAGTCGAGGAGCTCAGGGAAATTCCAAGGGCAATGTTCATTCTTCACACCCCTTCATGAACTCCTGGCTAACCTACAAGGTCATGGGCCCTCCATGCTGTACTTGCATGTAATTCTTGGTAGGGTCATAATCTTTTCTCTTCTAGGAAAGCAGGCTGTGTCTGGCTGATAGAAAAATTTAAGAGGGTTGTAATCAGTCAGAGCCTGATCAGGAGAGAGAAACCACACAGTAATTTGAACAGGGAGCATTTACTGTACAGAACTATTACCTGTGATACGGATTGCAGTGAGAAGGGATTGCCTGCTAAGAAGTAACAGGAACCCAAAAGAACACAGTAATAATATAAGGTGTAACTACGACCCCGGAGCTGAGATTAAGCGCTCAAAGGAGACCCCCTGTTCGCTCCAAACCCCTGCACCTTGTTGGAAAGGGCACGGCTAAGACACACTTGTAGGCAGAGAAATCACACCAGTGAAACTTGTTTGGAAATCCTCCTACCAGAACTGGTTTTTTTGTGCCAGTGGGCACTAGAGCACTAATCACTAAATTATTTGAACAGCATGGGTAAAAATACAGGCAATATTGCTGTGTTAATACACTATGGGAGGGAACTGGTGTTTCTGTAGGCTGGGCTACATTCATTTCAAGAGGGCAATTGCTTGCCTATAAAGTGCCTGTGAGAGTGAGAAAAGGCGGCTACTTCCTCTGGGTGGGCTTCAGCCCCCCCCAACACTCCCATAGCAGGCACCCTTGTCCAGTAACAACCTACACGGCCTTATACAGCAGCTGTGAGTCCAGGAATAGATGGAACTATGCCCTGAAGGTGATGGGCTTTGGTAAAGGACAGACTGGCCTGCCTGAAAGGAAGCCCAGGTTCTAGACCCATTTTTCTAACTGGTAGTTGTGTGGTCTCAGGCAAATCACTTAACTGCTCTGGGCTTTCATTTTCTCACCTGTAAAACAAGAAGTTCAGACACTTCAAGTTCAAAAATTCTGTTATTATAGTGTCTATTAAGAGAAGCAGTGTTTACCTTTATATTCAAAACAGACCAGATCTCCAATTACATGCAATAAATTTTACAGTAGGATTGTGGTCAACGTCATGTCCCTCACCATTGACATGGTATTTTTCTGGGCTGTGATCAGATCTACCAATACCAGCTCTTCCAGCTAACTTGAAATTTCCTCCTTTGCATATATATTATTTTTATATATTATAAATATATATATATTATAAATAGCCATAAACGCCTACTCTTCCACTAAGTTTTAACTGTGACATTGGTTGCTTCGCTCAGAGCCTCCAAGATAGAGTTAGATGCCCTCGTCTGTGTCCCTGCCGTGGACACACAGACTCCTGCCGCAGCCCATCCCATGGACAGTATTGTTACTGTCTCTACCACCAGATGGTAAACTCTTAAAGGGGAGGGACTCTAATTTATGCTGGCTCTGCTGTGGCCAGCGCAGCGCCTAGCACGTAGTACTCATTAAATATTTGTTGAGCGAATGAGGACTTAAATTTCTTGCAGGAGCAGTGAAGTAATATAGTAGTTAAGACAGAGGGTTCTAAAGTCAGATGAGTTAGATTTAAATCCTGGCTTTTCCATTTACTGTCTGTGAACCTATTTGAGTTATACAACCTGCCATGCTTTAATTTTTGTTGTTGTTATTTGTTAGTTTTGTTTGTGTTTGTGTTGGTTTTTTTTGGTCCCGATATTGAGATATAATTGACATATAACATTGTATTAGTTTAAGGTGGACAACGTAATGGTTGGATAGATTTATATATTGTGAAATGGTTACCACAGTAACTTTAGTTAACATCCACCATCGCACATAGTTAGTTTTTTTTCCCGTGATGAGAACTTGTAAGATCTACTCTCTTAGCAACTTCCAAATATACAATGTGATATTGTTAACTGCAGTCACCATGCTGTACATTACATCCCCAGAACTTACTCATCTTACAACTGGAAGTTTGTACCTTTTGACCACCTTCACCCATTTCCCCCACCCCCTCTGGCAACCACCAGTCTGTTCTCTGTTTCTATTCAGTTTGTTTTAAATTCCACATATAAGTGAGATCATACAGTATTTGTCTTTGATTTATTTTACTTTAATTTTTCTTTGTTTTTTTTTTTTTTACGGTTCGCGGGCCTCTCACTGTTGTGGCCTCTCCCGTCGTGGAGCACAGGCTCCAGCCTGTTGCGGAGCACAGGCTCCAGATGCGCAGGCTCAGCGGCCATGGCTCACGGGCCCAGCTGCTCTGCGGCATGTGGGATCTTCCCGGACTGGGGCACAAACCCGCATCCCCTGCATTGGCAGGCGGACTCTCAACCACTGCGCCACCAGGGAAGTCCTCCTCCCCCTCTCTTGCTGTTCTTCCTTCAGTGCTCTTAATTGCTCAAACCAGAAAACTAGAAGTCATTCTTGGTTCCTCATTCTTCCCAACTCACTGGCTCTCTTCATTGAATTGATCAGTCTGTTCTGTATTTTTAATAAACTCTTTCAAATCTGTCCACTTCTCTGCATTTTCCCTGCCACAAAGAGAATCTAAGGCACCAGTTTCTCTCCCCTGGCCCAGCGCAGCAGCCTGCTCTCTGGTCCTCTCTTTGTATCCACTCCTGCCCCTACTATAATCTGTTCCCCAACCCACCACTGAACTGAACTTCGTAAAAAGTTAGATTTCAAAACTTTTTAACATAGAAAGCTAATCCAGTACCTCCTTCCCCTGGTTAACACTCTCTGATGTATGATGAGACAGCATCCTCCAGATAAAATCCTAAACCAATAAATGTGCTTTAAGCACCTCGCTGGGTCCAACCTCTGCCCACTCCTCCGTGTCTCTCTCCCTGCCATCCCTTCCAGCACCCTCTATTCCGGCCAAAGCAGGCTCCAGGTCTTGCACTATGTTCTCCCCTCCGCCTTGGAGGTCAGGTTTTCCAAGGTCCCAAGAGCTTGATGAACCTCTTTCGACAGACCCTTTCTTTGCAGACCTTCAGTGCTTTTGAGGACATTGCTGCTGCGTGAGCAGCCGTGTGGAATGGAACTGCAGTGGAGTCATCTACCTTCTCCAGCTCAGGTTTCCTTGTGAATAAATGCAAATACCACTTCATGGTGTTTTGCTTGAACTAAGCACACATAAAAGCATATCTCTTAGAGATAAACTGCATAGCCCAGAGGAAGCCCTCAGTAATATCAGCTGTTTTTATTCTTGTTCCTGAGTGATGGGTTGAGATTGGCCTGAAGGAATTATTTCAGCAGTTTCCTTTAAACCCTGTCTGGAATGTGAAGGCTCCATTCCTTGGGGAATGCCAAGAGGCATTTTGGAAAACTGTGGTCATGTTTTTGTTTCAAAAACTCAAGGGCAGTTGGACATCTAGGAGATGGAGAAAAAGAAAGAACCTCAGGTCCAAGAGGACAAAAAAAAGAGAATCGGATTCCGTGCTGTCATCTATATGTTTAAGAACATACCCTGAATCTGGGATTATATGACGAATGTATTTTAAGGTGTTGTCAGACCCCCCAAAAAGGGAAGTAAAATTGGGAAGAAGAGGCAATTAGCTTAGTAGGGAAATGCAATGCTAAGTTTCAGGAATGCCTGGGGGATGGCTTAGGGATGTGGTGACACCACATTGTCAATAATAAAATCTCTAAAGCCCTGGGAGTGACCATCCTCCCTGCATTTCTGATCCTAGAGACGGTGAAGGACGAGAAAGCAGCTTCATCGCCATGATCCACATGCTTCCCTCTAGCTGTCCACTGCTGTATTACTGCAGGTGGGGACTTCACATGGGACAACTTTTGCAGATAGTGGAAATCCAAGGCAGCCTTAGGTAGCTCACTGTCAGTTCCGAGGAATATGTCAACACCTATGAGCCCTGACAGACCACTCTTTGCAAGAAATCTCTCTCAGCCTGAGTTTGCAGAAGGGTATGTTTTGATTGAAGGAAGCCACTCACATCTTCACCCTTGGACATATTCTAAGTTTCTTTTACACTGAAGCCAATTCTCAGGAATTAGATGGAGAGATTGAGGCAGAGGGAGCACAGGGGGAGTAGGAGATGTAGCCTGGTGAGGCTCCCAACAGGCATGGGTTTTGAAAGAAAGTTCCCTGTCAGTCCCCCACTGATTGTAATGAGAACGAGGGGCTGTAGGTGCCCCTGACCCTGGTATAGCCAAGGCTACAGGCACTAGGAATTTTTTGGAGGGAAGAAGGTAGTTCTTTCCAGTCTACAGGGGCACAGAGCTATGGCTTTTCAGGAATGAAGGGTAGAATTTTGCCCATTGCACCTTTTAATTGGGACACTTAGCTGTCTTATTTTTGTAATGTAATAATTAATTTGGGGGCTAGGTAACTTCACTGCAAATCAACAAGTATTTATTGAGTACATAGTACAAGGGCCTTGGGACAAAAAATAAAGTAGATACTAATATTTTTAGTCCTTCATATACTTTATAAATTTAAACCCTGACTGTGTCCTTCATTTATTTTGTATTGATTTATCAATTTATTGAAAAAATATTTATTGAGTTCATTCATTCTTGTATTTATTCAGTGTGCCTATTAGGTACCAGGCAGTGAACTAAACTGCAGATGCAGAAGAAAGTAAGATCTTAATCTATACCTACTTATAATCTTACTGCAATACAGTGTAATACAAGCAATAATAGTTTGGAGACAGGCATTGGATCATTCAGGAACCATTCAAGATGTTTTGATGAGTTAATTACATCTCAGGTATTGTGAGTGACCTGAAGGTGTTAAACGTGCTCCCAACCCCGGGGGGAAAATCACCCCCCCTGCTTCTGGACCAACATACCTGCCTACTTAAGCCAATACATAGGAGAGACTGCCAGCAGAGTGTGACGTTCTGCCTCTTAACTCCCCAAGTTTGCAGATTTCCAGAGGCTGAAGCCTCTCCCTTTATCCGCTCAACCCTTTTGACTTCTCAAGGCACACAGATCCACTTCCCAGGAACCACTACATCTCCATTGCAGTCAGAGCGCCATGTCTATCCTCACCAATGAAAGAATGATGAAATATGCTATGCTGTATAATTTAACCTGTTCGCAGTTGGAACAGAAGCACCAGCTTGCCGGACTATCCGTTCTGACAGAATAACCTCTCTTTACCACAACTGTCAGTAGGATTTCTGCTTGTAACTCTGCGCAAGGACAGGAGATGATCGGGGAGATGATCAGGGCAAAGGCTTGTGAACCTGGACACAGTCTTCAGGA
The DNA here is from genome assembly GCF_011762595.2 of Tursiops truncatus. Classification (NCBI taxonomy): domain Eukaryota; kingdom Metazoa; phylum Chordata; class Mammalia; order Artiodactyla; family Delphinidae; genus Tursiops; species Tursiops truncatus. Next base: position 59,114,129 of record NC_047042.1, read on the forward strand.
CTCATGGGCAGGTCTTTCGATGAGAAAAGAGTCTGATGCTGTAGCCACAGATACTCCTCCCCGGCGGGCTGCCTCTTTGACTCAGCAGCCTCGTTTTTCCCTTGGTCTCTCAGGGAGGTGGTGAGCATGGACGACTAAGTTCACTAAATCTGACCTGATTTGCATCCTTCTTTTCTACTATTCATCCAGCCATCAAACTTCCTGTTCCTGAACTCACTGAGTGGGATACTCATTCAAATACTTATTTTCAGGCTTTTCTAGCTATGAAAATGCAGTCTTGCTTTCCGAAACCATGCTACTTCTCTGGTTAATTATAAAAATTATAGGACTTCAAAAAGGACAAAAATAAATACACAAAAATTTGTATAGAAGATTTATAGGACTTCATTCACTAGGCAGCGACTTTTACTAACTCCCTGGGAACAGCGTACTACCCAGACACATCTATACAACCACATCACCTGGTAGTTAAGAAATGGTCACAACTGCCACAAAGCGCGACAGGCTGCATGCCATAGTTAACATTGCTATAGGGCTTTATGATTAAGGATGTGCCTTCATATCTGTAATTTCATGTGATCCATAGAAAAACTATGTGTGGCAGATGCTTTAGATTATTACTGCTATATCCATGACCCTTTGACAGGGGACTTTGCGGCTCCTCCCATCAAGATGTAGAGTCTATTTCCTAACGCTTTGTCTTTGAGCTCATTTCTAGTGTCTTGCTTTGGCCAATGGAATGCGGTAGAAGTGATATTTTGCCAACTCCAATTGTATTAGTCTGCTCAGGCTGTTATAACACCACAGACTGGGTGGCTTAACCAACAGAAATTTATTTGTTCACAGTTCTGGAGGCTAGAAGTTCAAGATCAAGGTACCATCAGGGTTGGTGTCTGGTGAGACCTCTCTTCCTGGCTTACAGAGCTTCTCACCTTAACCCCACATGGCCTTTCCTCTGTGCTTGTGCAAAGAGAGAGAGATCTCTGGTGTCTCTTCCTCTTCTTATAAGGACACGTCCTGTTAGATTAAGACCCCTCCTTTATGGTTTCATTTAACCTTTATTACCTCCTTATAGGTCTTGTCCCCAGATACAGTCACAGTGGGGATTGGGGCTTCAACATATGAATTTGGGGGAGGGGGACACAATTTGGTCCATAGCACCAAATCTAGACTCCAAGGGGCCTTATGAGCTTTGAGTCTCTCTCAGAAGCTGTCTCCCGCTTAAGACAAGTCCAGGCTAGTCAACTGGAGAAGAGTCCTCAGGAGCAGAGATAAGCTGTCTTCCTGAGGCTACCTGAGACCAGCTGGCTTGGCTGCTCACTGCAGAAGCAGGAGAGAGCCTAGATGAAACCAGAGCCACCCAGTTAAGCCAGGTCAAATGGTGACCTGCAGAACTGTGCATGAAATTCATTGTTTTAAGCCACTACGTTTTGGGTGGTTTGTTAGGCATCAAAAGCTAATTAATGTTGCAGATATTACTTTGACCCCCATTTTGTTGATGAGAAATGGAATCTCAAAGAAATTAAGTGATTGTTCAAGGTTCTATGGTTAGTGAGTCCTAAAGAGCTGCATCTTCTGAATTCAAATATTTGCTTTTTCCATTGTCCTCTGATTCTACGCCAGGAAAGATGGACTCAGGGTCTGGAAACATAAACATATTGATGTGGGGCAATTTATGATCCTTTTCCTGGCAAATTAATTCCTAATGCACTGGACTTTAGATTGGGCGAGTGTGTATGTGCATGTGTGTGCATGTGTGTGTGTACGTGTACATGTACCTGTATTTCCTCTGAAGGGTACAGACCCAGGGTTTATCAGGCTATTTTATTCCAAATGAATAGTTTTATTGGCTGTGATAGATCCAGGCCCTGCATGTTTATGTTAGCGTGACTGGACCAGCCTCCGGGTAAAAGTGGGCATGGGCCTCAATATGCCCCTTAGGTGTGGACCTCAATGAGAATGTTTCCCAAAACTTTGCATGAAATGCTGAACACAGTTGTAAAAACTAGGTCAGGAAGAAAGCAAGGCTGCAGAGAAACCCTTACTGGAATGGAAGATGATTGCTACTTGAGAAGAATGATAGACAAAGGCCAAGAAGGGGGGCTTGAGTCATGGGACCCCTGCTCCCCCATAATGACTTCCCTGGTACTGAGCCTCTACCTTCTTTAACAGTCATATTCCTCAGTTGCGCACTGCAAAATCTCTGGCTCATTTCCAATATTTTGCTCTTTAAGACAGTGCTATATAGAATAATTTGAACATAGATCATTTTGCACCTGTGTAAATTTTTTGGTAAAGTAACATCCTAGAAACAGGCATGCTGGATCAAAGAATATATACTTCACAACATTTTTATAGATAAATTTTAGAGATATCATCAAATCGCCACTGTCAGGGTTGTACCAATTTACACTTCACCAGCAATGTATGAAAGTGACTCTCTCCATAGCCTCACCAGGAGAGTATTACCAAACTTTTGGATTTTTGCTACATAATAGGTAAGAAATAGTATATATCCAAGGTAGTTTTAGTTTGCATTTCTTTTCTTATGAGTAAGCTTGAGCATCTTTTGGAACATTTAATTTCTACGTCTTTTATATGAACTCTCTGTTCACATCCTTTGTCTGTTTTTCTATCACGTTATTAGTTTAATTGCTCTTTAATCATGAGACATATGCTAGTCTTGTTTCTCTAACTAGATTACTCTTAATTATATTTTACATGGCATTATTGAACTATTGTGTTCTTTAACTTTCTTGTGTTATGTTTTATATGTGGGGGGTTGGGAGGAGAATTTATTGTGAATTTCCAACCACACTGTTGATTCTCTAAGTACAGGACCCATGAATTGCATTTACTTTTTACTTGCTCTGTTCTAGTGTGAGGCTAAGTAATAACTCATCGTCAGAACTACATGGCTTACTGAATGAGTGAGAACAGAAGAATCAAATGTTGTCTGGAGGTTGGAACCTCATTTGTCATGGGTTAAATGGTGCCCCTCCTCCCCAAAAAAGATATGTCCTAACCCTCAGAATCTATGAATATGATCTTATTTGGAAAAAAGGTCTTTGCAGATTCATAAATTAAGGATCTTAAAAACTGAGAAGAGGCCACGTGAAGAGGGGGGCAGAGATGGAGTCGGGCAGCCACAACCCAAGGAATGTCTGGAGAGGAAAGGAAGCATCCTCTCCTACAGCCTTCAGAGGGACTGCAGCCCTGCCAACACCTTGATTTCAAACTTTTGGCCTTCGGAATAAATTTGTGTTGATTTAAGCCACCAAGTTTATTGTAGTTTGTTATGGCAGCCACCAGAAGCTAATGGTCCTTCACGCCTTTGATCTTGTCTCTGCCGTGTTCACTGAATACGTGTTATTCAGTTGACTGTGAAGAGAGAGAGGAATGAAGGAGATACAAAAGCACAGGAGAGGAGGGAAAATACAGGTTTGGGGGTGTAGGGGTGGAGAATGAGAAGAGAAGAGAGAGGAGAAGAAGGAAGAGAGAAAGAAAAAAATGAAATAAAAAAAGAGAAAAATGAGGTAAGGATGGGTTGGCATCTGCTCAGACATTTGGCCTTTTTCTTGGTCCTCATCTTTCTCCACGTGGCATCTCTTCTACTCTCCCTCAGCCTCTCCGGGCCCCTCAGGCATTCGGCCACACTAAGCAAGTTTATTTTTATGCTCTTTACATTTTTTGTCCCATCCCACGTTTCTGGTTTCCAACCTGCAAGCACCAGTGGGCTGGTTAGAAGCCTGAGCAGAGACACACGCTCACCCAGAAAGCTCCCCTCCACTGTTCCATCAGTCACCCTTAGCAGAGGCCTGGGATCCCGGCCATTCTAGTATTCGGGGCCTCCCCAGCCCAGGCAGGGCATTGCAAATCTATAAGCACCCACTTGGAATGCTTCTGCGGTCACATCAGCCCACTATCTGCCGCCCACAATACAAGTGAGGGAACAAAGGAAGTAACCCAGAATTGCCAAGTGTGCCCTCTGAAAAATTCCAAAGGCGGGAAGAAGATTTTGATTAATTTGCCATTTATCTTCTGGGTTTGACTAAAGTGCTTTAGACATCTCTGTACTGCCCCTAGTGGTCGCCAGCCGTTGTGTTCTCCTAAAGGACCTCATGGTTTGTAAATTCCTCACTCACTTTTTGAAATTTTCTCTGTGTTTTAGTTAGGACCTTTATTTAGAATTATTTTTACATAGAGAAGATATCTAAATATTTTTAGAATCAATTCCATTTTTTTCTTTTATGATCTCTATTATTTTAAAAAAATATTTCAAAATATTCATTCTGTGAGTTTTGATAAATAATAGCATGGTGTAACAACCATCACAGTCAGGATACAGACAGTTCCTTCACTCCAAAAACTCCTCCGTGTTGCAACTTTATAGTCAAACCCACTCCCTGCCACACACACACCCTTAAATCATAGTAAACAACTTTTGATCTTATTTCTACTCCTACAGTGTTGTTTTTTCCAGATTTTCATATAAATGGAATCATGCAATATGTAACTTTTTGAGCCTTGCCTCTTTCACTTAGCGTAATATATTTGATAAACATAATGCATCAATGTTGTTGAGAATATCAATAATTCATTCCTTTTAATTCCTGAGTAGTATTTCATTTAATGGATGTACCTCTTTATCCATTTGCCCAGCTAAGGATACTTAGATTGTTGCAGGTTTTTGTAGTTATGAATAATGCTGCTACGATGATTTGAATACAGGTTTTTGTGTGAACCTAAGTTTTCATTTCTCCAAGGTAAATACATAGAGGTAAGAGTGTACATTTATATGGCAAGTGCAAGTTTAACTTTACAAGAAACTGACAAACTGTTTTCCAGGGTAGCTGTACCATTTTCCTTCCCATCAGTAGTGTATGAGAATTCCAGATACTCCATATCCTTGTACTGTATTGGACTTGGTATTGTCAGTTTTTGTTTTTGTATTAAACATTTAAAAAGATGTGTAAAGGTATCATATTGTGGCTTTAATTTGCATTTCTCTAATGACTAATAACGTTGAGCATCATATCTTGTGTTTATTTACTATCTATATATCTTCTTTGGTGAAGTGTCTGTTCAAATCTTTGCCCAGGTTTTTAGGGGTTTTTTTTGTTGTTGAGTTATGAAACTTTTTATATATTATGGATATAATTCCTTTGTCAGATGATTTGCAGATATTTTTTCCCAGTCTGTATCTTATCTACCACTCTCTTAACAGTGTCTTTCACAGAGCAAAAGTTTCTAATTTTGTGAATTCCAAGGTAGCAAATTTTTCTTTTATGTCTTGGACCTTTAATGTCATATCTAAGAACTTTTTGCCAAACCCAAGGACATAGAGATTTTCTTTAAAGTTTTCTTCCAAACTTTTATAATTTTATATTTCATTACATTTATTTTTTGCATATGTATATTCAATTGTTCTAGTACCATTTGTTGAAAAAACTACGGTTTCTCCAGTGAGTTATCTTGGCACCCTTGTCAAAAAATATATTGGGCGTATTTGTATGCATCAATTTATGCACTCTGTATTCTGTTCATTCATCTTTGTGTCTATCCTTTTGCAAATACTTCACTGTCTCGATCGCTGTGACTTCACAGTAACTCTTAAGATCAAGCAACATGAATCTTCCAACCTGGTTTTTCTTTTTCCAAACCATTTTGTCTATTCTAATTATGTTGGCTTTCCATATAAAGTTTAGAATGATATTGTCAATAGCTACTGATAAAAAGAATCCTGCTGGGATTTTTATTGGGATTGTAATATATCTATAGATCAATTTGAGAATTATCATCTTAATATTGTCTTTCAGTACACAAACACAATAAATGTAGTTCTTTGATTTCTTTCACCTGTGTTTTGTGGTCTTTATCATGCAAATTCTGCTAATATTTTGTTGTTTCCACCTAAATATTTCATTTTGGGGGCCATTGTAAATGATACTTCAGTATCTTTTACTTTTCCTTGCCTTATTGCACTGAGTAGTATGCTGCTAAATAGGAGTGGTGAGCATCTTGTCTCAGTCTTGAATCTTATTCCCATATCAAGGCAAAAGTATTTATTCTTCACCATTATGTATAATTTACTACATATAATTTATAATGTCTAATTATGTCTAATTTAGCTTTAAGTTTTAGTAGATGTTTGTTATCATATTGAGAAAAATTGCTGCTATTCCTAGTTTATTGAGAGTTTCTATCATAAATATATTTTTTATTTGTCAAATGATTTTTCTATAGATATTGATATAATTATGTAGTTTCTCCTTTTCAGTCTTCTTTAGTCAATGTAATCCACATTAATTTTGGAATGCTGAACTAGCCTTGCTTCTTGGTGTTCACCCCATTTTCTCATGATGTTATCTTTTGCATATGTTGCTGGATTTAACTTGCTAAAATCTTTTTGAGAATTGTTGAATCTATGTTCATGAGAATTATTGGTCTATAGTTTTCTTGTGTCTTTGTCTGGTTTTGGTATCAGGGTAATATGGGCCTTGTAAAATGAGTAGAGAGGTACTCTCTCCTCTTCAATTTTCCTAGAAGAGCGTTTGTAGAATTGGTATTATTTCTTCCTTAAATTTTTAGTAGAATTCACCAGAAAAGCCATATGAGTCTTGAATTGTCTTTGTTGGAAGGTTTTTTTTTTTTTTTCTTTTTTGCGGTATGTGGGCCGCTCACTTTTGTGGCCTCTCCCGTTGCGGAGCACAGGCTCCGGACGCGCAGGCTCAGTGGCCATGGCTCACGGGCCTAGCCGCTCCCCGGCACGTGGGATCTTCCCGGACCAGGGCACGAACCCTTGTCCCCTGCATCGGCAGGCGGACTCTCAACCACTGCGCCACCAGGGAAGCCCTGTTGGAAGGTTTTTAACTACAAATTCAATTTCTTTAATAGATATATGACTAGTCAGATTACCTATTTTTGTGTATGTGAGCTTTGATAGTTTGTGTCTCTCAAGGAATTGTTCCTTTTCATTTAAGTTGTTGAATTTATGAGCATAACGTTGTTATAGTACTTCCTAATTATGCATTTAATGTTCACCCCTTCTTTGTCCAGCTTTTGCTTCTGGTATATTAATTTGTGTCTTCTATCTGTTTTTCTTGGCCATTCTTGCTAGAGCTTTATCAATTATATTGTTCTTTTTAAAGACCCAGTTTTTGGTTATGCTGACTTCCTCCATTGTTTTTTGTGTTTTCAGTTTCATTGACTTTCTATTCTTATCTTTATCCTTTTCTTTCTTTGCTTTGGGCTTAGTTTGCTCTGCTTTTTCTTATTATTTAAGGTGGAAGATTAGATTACTGATTTGAGACCTTTTTTCCCCCCTAGTATAAGCATTTATTGCTATAAATTTCTCTCTAAAAATGGCCATCATCAAAAAATCTAGAAACAATAAATGCTGGAGAGGGTGTGGAGAAAAGGGAACACTCTTGCACTGCTGGTGGGAATGTGAATTGGTACAGCCACTATGGAGAACAGTATAGAGGTTCCTTAAAAAACTACAAATAGAACTACCATATGACCCAGCAATCCCACTACTGGGCATATACCCTGAGAAAACCATAATTCAAAAAGAGTCATGTACCAAAATGTTCATTGCAGCTCTATTTACAATAACCCGGAGATGGAAACAACCTAAGTGTCCATCATTGGATGAATGGATAAAGAAGATGTGACACATACATACAATGGAATATTACTCAGCCATAAAAAGAAACGAAATTGAGCTATTCGTAATGAGGTGGATAGACCTAGAGTCTGTCATACAGAGTGAAGTAAGTCAGAAAGAGAAAGACAAATACCGTATCTAACACATATATATGGAATTTAAGAAAAAAAATGTCATGAAAACCTAGGGGTAAGACAGGAATAAAGACACAGACCTACTAGAGAACAGACTTGAGGATATGGGGAGGGGGAAGGGTGAGCTGTGACAAAGCGAGAGAGAGGCATGGACATATATACACTACCAAACGTAAGGTAGATAGCTAGTGGGAAGCAGCAGCATAGCACAGGGAGATCAGCTCGGTGCTTTGTGACTGCCTGGAGGGGTGGGATAGGGAGGGTGGGAGGGAGGGAGACGCAAGAGGGAAGAGATATGGGAACATATGTATATATATAACTGATTCACTTTGTTATACAGCAGAAACTAACACACCATTGTAAAGCAATTATACCCCAATAAAGATGTTTAAAAAAAAAGAAACCAGTAAAAAAAAAAAAAAAAAAAATTTCTCTCTAAAAACTGTTTAGCTTCATTGTGCAAATTTGATGTGCTACATGTTTCTTTTCATTCAGTCCAAAATATTTTCTAATTTCCATTGAGACATTTTTTTGTCCCATGTGATATTTAGAAGTCTGTTGTTTAATTTCTAAATATGTGGGGATTTTCTAGATAAGTTTGCTATTAATTTTTGGTTTAATTTTATCATAGTCCTGATTTCAATTCATTTCAAAGTGTGCTAAGGTTTGCTTTATGGCCCAGAGTATTGTCTTTCTTGGTGAATGTTCTGTGTACACTTGAAAAGAATGTGTGTTCTGCTGTTGTTAGGTAGAGAAGTAGAGTTTGAAAATGAAAATATTTCAGTTCAATCAAGTTGCTTGATAGTGTTTAGGACTGCTATAGCTTTGGTGATTTTCTGTGTACAGTTACCCTTGAACAACATGGGGGTTAGAGGCACTGACACCCCACTGAGTCGAAAACACCAGTACTGCTATCTCTGCCTCAAAAACAAAGGAATTGATAAATGACTCACCCAAGGGCAGGAAGCTGAAACAGTGGATAGAATCAGGACTCAAACGCTAGTTCTTTTGATTCCACATATTGTGATCCTGTTGAACACAAACATTGCCCCACGTTAGTTAATTTGAGATCTGTAAAATGAAAATACAGGTACTATATTTATTTTCTTAAATCTGCGTATAAATGGACCTACACAGTTCAGCCTGTGCTTTTCAAAGTTCATTATCTGTCCCTCCCTACCAGAATGCGAGTGTCCCAAGTACAGGACTTTGTCTTATTCGCTGCTATATCCCGAGCATCTACATGCCTGATCTGACCCATAGTAAGTACGCAGTGAACATATGGTGAATGAAAGAAGACCTAGTGAGAAAACAAGCAAAAACACTATTCTCTTGTATATTTTAATGAAGTTGATTTGCAATGACAGAATTTTGAAATGTCTAAGAGCACATGAAAGACTTTGAGATCATCTTATCTGGAGGTTATCAATCTTTATTTCTCTGAGCATATCTGAAGGATACAGAACAAGCCAAAGCCATAGATCTCAACTTGAAGGGATGCCCTTGCTGGGGGGAATATCAGAATAGGAGGGAGGAGGAGGACCTAGGTAGAGTTTATGGTTTGAGGAACCTTTCCAGGTGATAGGCTTTTCTCGGGAGACATGTTTGTTCATGCTCTTCTTTTCTAAGCTCCTTCCACTCCTACTTCCAAAGCCCCTTTGAAAAATACCAGTCTGGTCCAACTCCTTCCTTAAAGACAGTGATTCTGAAAGGTTAATGATTTGCCCAGAGTCAAGAAGCTAGTGGAACAGCTGAAGTAGAAACCAGTATCCTGACACTGTCCTATAGGATCAAATAAGGAGCACTGAGAGTCCAGATTGTCAAAATCCATATCTCTAGAGAAGAGTTTGGCACAAAGATTTGAGAAGGGTTAACGGAATTTGGAGCCAGACCGTCATGACTCCAAATGAAGTTATTAACTTCATTCAGTTTCATTTCCTCATATGTAAATTCTGGATTTACTTGAATATCCAATAGCCACCTAAAACTCAGCACATCAAAAGTAAGTGCTCTCTTTTTCCTCACTCCAAAACCACCTCCTCCTCCTCTGTTCCGAATTTCATTAAATGCCAACTGCCTCTCCACAGAATCCCTTTCTCTTTCAACCTCCCTCACTCCCACCTTTGAGACCTACCAAATCTACGTCCTAAACGTCTCTCAAATCAAGTCACATTTTATCCATTCACATTGTCACTCCCCTGGTGTCAGACAATCATTTTTTGTTTTTGCCAAATGACTGCAACCTTTCTAATTCATTTTGTTGCCAACAGTCTTGCCTCTACCCCCATCATTCAACCACATGGTTGATTATGTTTTATTTTGTCCATGTTGGTCCTCTCTGCTCCCACCATATTGAAAATTTTTTCAGTCCTTTTGGAAATGTCATGCATATTCCACCCTTTGGATATTTCTTCATGCTCATTTTTATTCTGGGATTTTTTTTTTTTTTTGGTGGCCAATTCATCCTTTTATATCTGTTTGTGTGTGTGTGTGTGTGTGTGACACATACCTTCTCTTTATGCCTCAATAAAATGTGGGTCAGACACCCCTCCAGTGTGCTTCTGTAACACCCATACTTCTCCCACACAGCCCTCACCACTCTATATCATAACTGTTGATCTGTTTACACCTTGTCACTAATCTTAATCTCTATAAGGTCAGGGATTGTGCCTCCCATGTACACTATTATACCTCAGGTGCCTAGCAGGTACTAGGTACATAATGGCTGCTTAACAAATGATATCCATTGTCATCATCTTCCTTATCTTCATCACCATCATGATTGAATAGAGTCGTGATTTACGTAAAATGCTAAGCATGATGACTGGTTGACAGCAATACAGAGTAGCTTTAATTATTTAATATTCTTATTTTCTTCACCAAAAGTTAATATTTCTGAGCACATATAATAAAACTCAAAGCAAAACACAATTACATCCGTTTGGTATTTTATCATAAGGTAACAAGTAATAAAAATATAAAATACTTAGCATTTACATGTATACGTGGACGTACTAGTGATATTTTCTCCCCAAATTCACTGACGTTCTTGAGGAAGAGCAAAAACATGACTGGAAGTTCTCTTGCACTCTGCTGACTCACATAGTAAAGGTCAAATATTACTCTATGCGTTTAAAAAATCCTTTCTGTAAACAAATCATTTAAACTTTAGCCACACCTCAACTATTCCAAGAACAGATACATTCTTAGTAGATGAACAGCTTGTAATAGGCAGCCTTATCTTTCCTAATTCTCTAACTTACTTTTAACACAGTATTGAATGGCAAAGGTCTTATAATAAGAATTGTTCCCTCTTGTATAAAGTTGGGAGGAGCAAGTTAATTATGATTGAGTTTTCAGATAATACAAGATCACTAAGGGACTCAATTTAAAATACTGACTAGCTGAAACAGAAAAAAAAATCAGTTTAATCGTTTAGCAAAATTTTATTTTCCTTAGACTAATTCTAGAAATATACTTAAGGAAAATAATTTTCTTTCTATGGGGAATTAAAACTTGAAAGAAGTATTAATTTTCCCTCTGTTTGGGTAGATTCTAGGAGGAATTGTAGGTTTTAGATTCACAGTGAGCACCATAGTGTTTTTTTTTCCTAACTAGCAAAATTAAATGATAAGGGAATTCCCTGGTGGTCCAGTGGTTAGGGCTGGCTCTGCGCTCTCACTGCCGAGGGCTCGGGTCTGATAAAATCCCACAAGCCTCACAGTGCGGCCAAAAAAATAAAAATGTCATAAAAACCACTATTCTATACAAAACTTAGTTTATTTCACAACAAACATAGCATGTTGAATATTAACAAAAATTTTGGGTTTTATTAGTTTGATTCCATGAAGTTATTTACATAGATATTTCTACAGTGAAATCTCAACCTCTATATTTCAGGATTCACAGGGAACATTACTTATCAAAATCTTATATTTTTAGGTATGTCCCAGTGTAATAAACTGTAAGTTAAGAGAAGTTTGAATAGATAGAACAGATGACTTAGGGACAGAAGGCTTTTTTCATTACCAAAATTTTCTGCCAAAAGATTTGCCAAAAATATTCTTGAATTCAGAACCACCATAGTGCTTGTAGGTGCAGAAAAGACAAAAGGGAGAAATTCCCAAAATGAGACTAATGAAGCCCCAAATTGAAGATAAATTTATCAGCAAACAAAAATGGCTTGACTTTTAATGTAAGCTAATAGATAAATCTGATTTGCTTTGCCAAACATTGATTTATATAGGAGATAGTATAAAATCTATAAAAGGAAATACAGTGCTTTACGTAGCAGATTGTATGTTTGGAAGATTCTGCACCTTAAAACAAACAAACAAAAAACCTTTAGTTAGGGTTAAATATTAGCTAAATTGGTACATAGAAATGTCACAATGTTAATTAAGCCAATAGTTTATTTCTACCTTACCTTGTTTCACAGAGTGTTGAAGAGCTTACAAAAATAACAAAAACAATAAAATAAATATTTAGACACCCAGAAATCATGGTCTTATAGTAAGTTACTTAATAAACACTTTCTGATTTTATTTGATAACTGATTATCAAATGGAACAAAAAACAAAGGTTGTAATCTCCAGTGGGGGAGATGCAGCGGTGGGCAAGTGGGCCAGAGGTAGCCGCTTAGAAGGAGAGGGAAGAGGGGGGTTTTTTGGTGTTTTTTGTTTGTTTGTTGCTTTTGGCCACTGCCGTGAGGCATATAGGATCTTAGTTCCCCGACCAGGGAACAACCCGTGCCCCTTGCTTTGGGAGCACAGAGTCTTAACCACTGGACCACCAGGGAAGTCCTGGGAGCAGTTTTTATGGTTCCTAAAATATCTCTAGGATAACTATAAAACATGATGCCAATTAATTCGGCTTGCCATACACAATTTCTCTTATGGCAAAATATAAATTACTTTTATACCTTTGAGTTAAATAGAAAAACATTTCTCTTTGGTGCTGACATTTCCCCTTCTCATTTCTTAAAATGTTGAGCGTATTTTAAAAAACTAGGATATCAAATTATTAACCTACTTTGAGCACCAAGTTTTTATCAAACTGGGTTTGCACACATCTTGGTTTGGCTTAAGGATGGGGACCATATCTTGTTTTCAATGTGCTACAGCATTATAGGGGCCCAATAATATGTGTCGAATGCATGAATTAACAAATTAATGGTATTTGTAATCTCTGAAGATGACATGGAAAAAACTAACATATTCTTCAGCCAACCAGGACTGGATGGGACTATTGTCAGATTCAGTATGATGTGTTATACTCATTCATTTCCATTTTCAGGCTCTAAAGCACATTAGAAGTCTTTCTAATGACAAGATGATCTGGGAAACCTCAAGATTATCTTGAGCAGTCCAGCTAGAAGCATAGAGTGTAGGAACTTTTCACCTAAAAGGGACTCTAAAGGATATTTTGTCCAACTTCAACCTTTTCAGATAAGGACATTAAAGCCTAGTTGAGTCACTTGCCTAGATGACATAGGTAATTAACATTATCGATGAAAATAATACCCTGTTTCCCAGTCTAGGGCTTTTTCCACCATACAGGCTGCTTTTCCTAATTCAATTATGGAGATGATCAAATAAGGAAGAAAAATTTTGCCTTGCTTTTTACCATCTTATAAAATTTGATTTCTTTCCCAAAATCAAGATATGTTGAAACTGGATCTAGTCAAGGAGAGCCAAAGATGCTGGGAAGTTCCTGGAAGGCACTGCTGCAGAGAAATAAATGGACAGGAACTATCTTGCTCCACTCTCTGTGGTAGCTGGGAGGGGAGTGGATTGGGGAGGATTCAGGTCTGGCTTTCACAGAAGGGTAGCGCCCATCTCTGGCAAGATCTGACTCAGTTTGAGCGGTCGTTTGAGGGTATTGACTATGTTGACATGGCCAAAGAGATCTGAACAGAATATTATGTCCAAAAGTCGACTTACCAACTAGATAACAAACTCTTGGACAGATTTCTGGAGTGAAAATGTTGCTTGGAATGCAGTCGTATTCCAAGTAAGTGTTTTTGCAATAATATTCACAATTTTAGCCCACATACACCCACTCTTCCAAGCAGTGGTTAAGCAACATTATCATGCTGGTACAATCAAATGATTGCTGATCAAAAATATTGCTAGTGAAACAAAAGATGAATTGTAATATCTTTAAGCCCTAATTTTTAAAAATGTACATTTTGGAATGGTAATAGTTTTCTCTAAAAATCATTTATCACTGAATAACAGAATTACAATTCCAGGGCCTCACTGAATTAGCATATAAGGCGCTACACAAATACACATATGCATACATGCACATGCACAATACACCTATAAACATACAGTTGATTCGTACAGTTATTCATGGTAGTTATGTCCTATAAAGGTGCCACAAACACCGAATTGGCAAATATTGAACCACTGATGCTAGGGGAAATATAGAGTTAGGTCCTGTGAGTCTCTTGTTGCAACGCTTAAGTCCAACTGATGAATACATAACCTTATTTTGTGTGTTTTTGTGTTTAAAAGACCCCTTATTTAATATACACTGGTGTTTCATTAACACTGAACTCATGGCCAACAACACTATAAGTCACGCCTGAACGAAGCTCATCTAACACACATTTTCTCCATAAGGCACATCATAGCCTTCTGTGCTCAGGAACACTGCAGACACTTGGAGACCATTTGAACTAGGGAAATCACCAACAAACAGCACAAAAATGTGAGTAACATGGCATGATAGAGACCACGAAAAGGACACTGTTTATAGTATGAGAGTTGAGACAGGAAGCTAGAGAGTCACTTTGACCTCAGCGGGGAAAGTGCACATCTGGCAACTCAAATTTTCCACTGCTCTGTGCCTGTCTGTGAACGACACCAAGGTGCCCTGAGTGTGAATTTGAGGGATTACAAATAAATTTTTGCAAGTAGGCAAATTCACAAATATGGATTCTATGAGTAACGAGGACTGAGTAAACACATATCCTGTGTGTACATGCCTGTGTCTGTGTGTTCACATGGGCATCTCTCCAATGACCGAATAAGTCAGGCCAGTATTGTTGGCAGCTGTGACTATTTGCAGTCTCAGTGTCATTTCTAAAATGTAACACGAGCCTGTTATTCCTTCACAGCAGGTTGACTATGTAAGTCCCCTGCGTTTTGGGGGTGTTTAGATAGCTATAAAATTTCCTTTCTTCTTATTCCTGCAGTCTTAGAACTGCACCTTTTCTTGAACCTTTTTCTCATTGCTATGCTTGAAATGAGACAATACTAAGGTTCCTCTTTTTTGAAAGTAGAAGGAAATCTGAAACTTAAAAACTTCCTCTATCTTTCCGGAGTTGGGAAGCGTGCGAGCCTACACCCTTGCCCCGGTCAAGAGCTACCAGGGCTTTTTATGTTACTTGGCATAAATCCATGTAAAGAGGGAGGGGTCTACAGACTTTAGATCTATTTATTGACTGGCTCTTCTTATTTCCTGAGTGGTCTTCATCTGTGAAATGAGAATAATAATGTCCACGTCCTGGTGGTGTTGTAACAAATAGAAAGATGTATGTTAAGTACTTTGCATTTTGTTCTCATTATCATTAACAAGAGCAACAAAAATCATACCCATACTAAACATGGAGAATATTGCAAATTCAGCTCCAAAAGGGATTCAAAGGCAATTTAACAAGATAAACATCTCCCTCCGTCACAGTAAGGCTACTCTATGTCCCTATAAACCTTGTCGTGATTAGCTTGGACCTCTGGCAGGACTGCTCTCTCCAGCACACTCAAGTGCCAATAATTCCACGCTGTCAAAGCTGTCAGCTCTTCCAAGAGCAGTAATTGTTGCCCCACCCTCTGAAGAGCTCCAGTGTTCAAGGTCCATGTAAATGATTCCACCAAAGACAGCTGATCTTAGCTTAAGGCCACAGGAAGGAATGCTCAGTGCTAGTGAGGTTTCTTCTATGCCCCTTCTGTCTGTCCCTCACCCTTTGGTTTTGTCCTTCACCCTTTGGTCTTGCATCCACATCACCACCTCCCAGCTAGTAATTGTCATCTGCTATTGCTAAAGCATAAAGAATAGAAAATGTTGAAGAAAAAAAAAAAAAGAATAGAAAATGTTGAGACTAAGGAATATGATAGGAAAAGAAGGTTTTCTGAAAAGAGGTAGAAATCAGAAGAGAAATATATATGCTAGACAAATGTTAATATATATTTCACATTTAATATATGTATAATATACAAAGAGAAGTCCAGATATTTGCTGTAAACATTTATCAGAAAACAAAAGAAGAGTAAAATTATTTGAAATCAAAATTTTCCTATGCAAAAAATGGGAGGGATTCACAAAAAAAATCACCAGCAGCCTTGCATGATAACGAGTTTCCTATCACTTGAGATAATCAGAAAAGACCAGTGACAACTTGCGAAGTGCACAGTAGTTGAGGGCTGGCTCATTCCCTCATTGAACCAGTCATCAGTCATGGAGCATCTGTGGTGTGGCTGTCACTGTGGGAAGCACGTGGTCTTTGCTTTTTGAGGAATTCATTGTCTGGAGGCATCACTTAGATGATTTCTTTAGAGACTTCCAGTATCTCCCAACTCAGGGATTCTATAATTCTCTATCTTTACTTTCAGCACTGACACTTAGCAGGTACGCACTGATAAGACCCCGTTGACTATTAAAATATTAAAATACTTCCATACTGGTTGGTAAACAGCCACTGTGGACCCTACCATGTGCTCCCATCCCCCAGGAGCCCTGGATCTCTCCAGGACCCAGTAACTAAAGAGTTAACTCTGTCCCAGGATTCGAACTCTAGGATTTGGCTCCACCCTAACAGCTAGAGTCCTCCCAATTGATCTGTGCCCACGTTTTACCAATTGCTAAGTAGCTTTTTCTTAAGATTTATTTTTATTTGTTTATTTATTTTGGTTGCACCAGGTCTCAGTTGCAGCATGTGGGATCCTTGCTGATGCATGCAGGATCTTTAGTTGCGGCATGCATGTGGGATCTAGTTCCCCGACCTGGGCCCCCTGCAGGTTGGGAGTGCAGAGCCCTACCCACTGTACCACCAGGGAAGTCCCTACCAATTGCTAAGTAGTTTTAACATCACTTGTCCCTACATCAGTGTCTCTCAAACTTGTTAGACTTTGCAAAAGATCCCCTGCTCTTCTAGGCCACCTACTTCCACATCCTTTAGGAAAGGAAATCAATGAAAACAATGGAGTGTTTTATATGAACAAATGAGAGGGAGAACAATCATGTGTCTATCTATCTACTCTAACAGTAGAGGATTAGATGATTCTTACATGAAACACAATATAAGGTATCTCAAAAATCAAGTTATTGAAATATGATGGACCCCAACATTACTGATAAGAATATTCACCACTACCCACCGTTGAGTTAAACTACCTACAACAAAGTAAACCTTGAAGTTAAACTAAAAGTAATGTATAATTAAAAAGAAAAACATCAGTCAAAAATTACAATCACCTAAGACAGCAAGATGCTCACAAAGAATTCTCCCCCAGTTTGCTGAAATCACAGTATCTAGGTGTCCACATCCACAAGAGAAGCCTTTTATCTTTACAAGCCTTGTATGGCAGCAACTTTAACAGAGAAGTGAATGAGAGAACTCAGCAAACTCTAGAGTAGGAGGGGAAACCCTGCTGCTTTAAGGACCCTTTGCTGTTTATGCTCCTTACTTTGAGTGACTGCAGAATTCTTCTTTGGAAGAGATTTTATTTTTTTTAAACATCTAGATCAACATAACTCTTTTTCTTAATATAAATTTATTTATTTATTTATTTATTTTTGGCTGTGTTGGGTCTTTGTTGCTGTGCACAGGCCTTCTCTAGTTGCGGTGAGCTGGGGCTACTCTCGGTTGTGGTGCGCGGGCTTCCCATTGCGGTGGCTTCTCTTGTGGAGCATGGGCTCTAGGTGTGTGGGCTTCAGTAGTTGTGACTCGCAGGCTCTAGAGCACAGGTTCAATAGTTGTGGCGCATGGGCTTAGTTGCTCCGCGGCATGTGGGATCTTCCTGGACCAGGGCTCGAACCCGTCCCCTGCACTGACAGGCGGATTCTTAACCACTGTGCCACCAGGGAAGTCCAGAACAGATTTTTTTTTTTTAATTGGGAAAACACGTTAATGGGTGTTCTACTTACACTTAAGTAGAAAGGGCAGGAGTGGTTTGGACAAAACAAGGCTAAAACTTCTCTGTGTTAAAAAAGCTACTTTCTTTGGACAGAGATACACATCTGTTGTGCTCAGAGCTCCTAGGGTGTCCCCGGACTGGGTAGGAGGAAGCACTGGGGACCAAGGGGTGGGGACTCCCCATGGAGCAAAGATGGGAGAAGAGGCTCTGATTTGCAGAGAGTAGATGCCAGCCAGGGACAGGAGAGAGGCAGTATTCATGATGCTCATATGCCGTCACCCTCCCCCAAGCTTTCCTTTTCTGCACTGTGAAGCCTCCAATATTCAGTCTGTTAAGCCAGCAGCCTTGCTTGGTGATCCTGGGGAATTAGGAAGCGGCTGGGAGAGAAATCTTCAGTTTGCAGAGTGATGGCAAGAACGCCAGAGGTAACCAGTGGGAAACCAGGAACCGCCAAGCAAAACAAGATGGGATGGACGACAACCAGAAGGCCTTGGTAAGACCTTCCAAGATGAGGGCTGAGGCACTTATTTGGATTTGAATGGCTGGAAAATGTGTGGAAACTTGAATTGCCCTAGAAACACTGCAATTTCCTTTATAAATATCAAATTGTAATCATCCTTAATAATTTATTTAGGAGGTTACCTGTGGTACATAACTAAATCTTACATAAAAATGAAATCCTTGGATGTACATTTGAGTCACTCACAAGTACCAAAACCAAAACCAAAACCAAGACCAAGGAACTTGCTTTTGGTTTTATCGGTCAGTGGGCGGCAGAGGACACTTATGGCCCACCAGTGTGGCACGGACCCCATTTGGACTACACAGGGACAGTTAGTTGCCTTTTTTCTACTCACTCAGTCATCTTACAGACAGTTCCATCCTTCCTTTTTTTTTAATGGCTATATATTTTTTTAATTTTTATTTTATATTGGAGTATAGTTGATTTACAACATTGTGCTAGTTTCAGGTGTACAGCAAAGTGATTTAGCCATACACATATCTAGTTTTTTCCAGATTCTTTTCCCATATAGATTATTACAGATTATTGAGTAGAGTTCCCTGTGCTATACAGTAGGTCCTTGTTGATTATCTATTTTATATATAGTAGTGTGTGTATTTGTTAATCCCAAACTCCTGATTTATCCCTCCCCACCCCCTCCTTTCCCCTTTGGTAACCGTAAGTTTGTTTTCTATGTCTGTTAGTCTATTTCTGTTTTGTAAATCAGTTCATTTGTATCTTTTTTTAGATCCCACATATAGGTGGTATCATATGATATTTCTCTGACTTACTTCATTTAGTATGATAATCTCTAGGTCCGTCCATGTTGCTACAAATGGCATTATTTCATTCTTTTTTATGACTGAGTAATATTCCATTGTATATATGTACCACATCTTCTTTATCCGTTCATCTGTCGATGGACATTAGGTTGCTGCACCAATAGTGGCTGCACCAATTTACATCCCCACCAATAGTGTAAGAGGGTTCCCTTTTCTCCACACCCTCTTCAGCATTTTTTGTTTCTAGGCTTTTTGAAGTTGGCCATTCTGACGGGTGTGAGGTGATACCTCCTTGTAGGTTTGATTTGCATTTCTCTAATAATTAACGATGTTGAGCATCTTTTCATGTGCTTTTTGGCCATCTGTGTGTCTTCCTTGGAGAAATGTCTATTTAGATCTTCAGCCCATTTTTTGATTGGGTTCCATCCTTCCTTAAAGAGCCCCTGTGATAATAATCTCAGGTGCTGAGCACCGGTGCCCTTGAAGCACAGAAGAGTACAAGTGTTCGACGTCAGTCATATCACAAAACTATAGCATTTTTGTTCATTCTGACCACGTGAGTAAATGTGCTTTGTAGTAACTTTGGAAAATAACAAAATTTATGAAAAGAGTTTTAACATTACCTATAATTTCTCTCCAAATCACATGAATATATGTAGGCATTTTCTCCCAGGCTTTTTTTCTATGTATTTTTAAAAACAAAACAAGTATGATACATTACGTATGATTCTATATTCCATTTTATTTATGTATGACTTTATATTCCACTTACCATATAATGAATGTTTCCATCATTTAAAAATCCTTTGAAAATATAGTTTTTAATGACTACATAGTATTCTATTGCATGAAATATATTAAATATATTCAACAACTTAGTTACTTCCAAGTTTTTAGTGTTATAAATACACCTAAAAGAAAAATGGGTAAATAACATGAAACAGGAGCTCACAGAATTTGAAGTGCAAATATCCTACAAACATACGAAGATATCCAAGTTTATTAATATTAAAGAACTGCAAATTAAACAATAAGATGTTAGTTTCACTTATAAATCACAACACATTTAAAACACTTGATAATTCCTCACGCTGGTGAGGACATAGAGAAAGAAAACATTCTCCAAAACCAGATAGCGGTGTAAATTAGTATAGAATCTTCTAAGGGCATTATGGCAATTGCAGTATTGTTTGTAATATAGAAACTTTAAAACAACCCAGATGTCCATAGAGGACTAACCAGGAAAATTACAGTAAATTAATACAAAGGAATATTATCGAGTGTTTAGAAAGAATGAGGTAGATTATATATATGCTGACATGGAGAGATATCCAGAATATATTGATTTTAAAGTTAAAAATTAAAAGGATAATGCCAACATACTTTGTACTCTATACACATACTCTATTTAGTGTAAGGGACTAATCAGTTCCTGGAAATGGGAGATGTAGCTGAGTCAGCTGCTTATGCACGTCCTTACAGCCCTGCCCGTAGGGAGCTGAATTTCTTAGATTCTACATTGGCAACTGCTTTTCCCTGCTCCTCCTTACATTCCTTGAAATAATCGAATGATTCCAGCTACAGTTTATGTAATTGTAGGTCCATTCTTCCAGTCTAAGCTGTTGTTTATGATGACCTTTACGATGTCAAGAGCTCCTACAATCACTAATTGCCTATTAATCTTTAGCCTCTGTTTCCTTGACTGTTTTCATGGAAGTACCTTGAAGTTTCATAACACTTTTCATTTTAACTTCTAAGCATAATTGTCTTCTGTCTCTTTGGGCCGGGTGTAGCACCACGAAACCCCAGCAAGTGTTCAAGCACTCCCTGTAAGCAGTAACCCACCAGTAAACCCTCTGCTAGTAATAGTAGGTTAAACTGTCTTCCAGAATTCAAGATAAATAGCAGAAAAAGAAGCCATAGGTATTAAAGAAAACCTTAGGCTATGATACACACCAAGGGTCCACGGCACTGTGTTGCATAAATTAGTTACATTCTTGATTAGTTAGTTTGGGTGGAGATAACGGGAGCTATCAATATTTAGATCCAGTTCCATGATTGAGAAACTAAGGCTTCAGAAAATAATCCTGTGAAATTAGCAGTTTTACCACTACTTCTCATAGCTTCCATTTATCGAGCTCTTGCTAAGTATCAGGTATGTGCTAAACACATTTACATACGTCATTTAACCCTCAAAATAAATCCATCAGATTTGTGTTACTGTCTCCAGTTAAACGTAACGAAACAAAGGATCAAATCATTTAAGTATTTTTGCAAGTCATCCAGCCTATAAGTAGCAGAGGGGGAATTTGAGCTGTTCGAAGCATGACATCTCATAGGTTCTCTCTGGGAGACTATGGAAGCTCCTTAAACTATACTCCTACTTAATTATGGGGGAAACGATCTGTAATGGGGGCTCCGTTTTATGTCTGGGTCCAAATACAGTTGAATAAAATATAGTGCTTCCTAAAAGTTTGTCCACGTCAGGCTACTTTGCCACAATGGATCCAAGTAAGGACCACACCTGAGGGGCTCAGTCAGACACAGCGCAAAGGCCTTCACTTTCCCTTATTCCGTTCGAGAACTGCATTCAACTGCTGACTCTCCAGACAGATGTTTCGAATTATAGAACTGGGAGCAAATTTAGAGCGCCTCAGATGGAGCCATTTCATTTAATGGATAAGAAAACTCAGGGGCAGAAATATTAAGGAGCATGTCCAAGGCCACAGGATGGTTAGCAAAAGAGCTAAGACAAGAATTCAGGCCTCCTGACCCTCACCAGGACTTACTCCACAACACCACATTCACAGTTATGAAAAGGAACCTTTTGCTTTGCTCTACCTTTGACATTTTCATAAAATCTTTGTGCCAAATTAACGACTAACGACTTACTTCCTCTTTGCTTTAGTGAGAAAGATTCTACCAGGACTGCTTTCCAAGCTCAGGAAAAGTGTGAAGCAATATAAATTGCATGCACTATTTAAAATGAGATATGGGTAGAAGAAAAGAAATTTCATACAAAACTCTGAAAAGTAACACAGGCCTACAGCAGCACGCAGGGTGAGTCAGAGGGCGCGGTGAGAGAGCAGAAACAGAAAACTGATGATCACCCAGCCAGCTAAAGTGAATGCCATAAGATCTCCGTTCTTCTTGCTCAGGGACAAAGGCTAATAGGCATCTGGTGCTTGGAGGCTGGTATTTCATCCTCTGTAAAGAACAGGTCATGAATGGAAGAGCTAAGTGCACAGTGCTGAGAAACAGCTGCCCTTCCTCACCTCCGTCACTGCAGCAGCCTCGGAAATGGCCTCCACACCACATCACTGACAGCAGGCAGGGATTTGTCAGATTAATGCTGATTTGTCGGGTCAAGCCAGGCGGTCAATATCTCCTTGCATCTTACAGGGCAAAGTCTAAGCTCCTTAGCCAGCACCTAGGCCCTGCAGTCATCCAGGCCTCAGCCCGGCTGGCTGATCTGTTTTCCTCTCATTCTGTCGATTGGCTGTCTCACCATGCCCCAAGTATGCATTATCTATTCCTACTTTTACTCCCTCTACCCGAAATTCTCATACCTTCCCAGTCTCTCTTCTCCATGTTTCCCTGCCCTTTCTAAACCTTCAGACCCTTCATGAAGCTTCCTTGAGCATCCTAATACTCCATGTTAGTGACTCCTGGGGCTGCTGTGGCTGGTGGAGGTGGGTAAGGCGCATTGAGCTCCCCTACGCCAGACACTGTGCTGAGTGCTTCCTCCTGGATTATCTCATTAATCTACACAACAGTCCTGTGTGATAAGCATTGATTTCTTGGTGGCAAGTGATAGAAACTCCAACTCAAACTGGATTAACGCATGGAAAAGTTATTGTCTCACTTAAAAAGTCTAGGTTAAGAGATGGCTCCAAAGAGGTCACCAGGAACCAGTCTTTCCTCATGTCTTCGCTCAGCTTCTCCAGAGCAGCTCCCTTCTAAGGCTCAGGGAGGGGATGCTCAATTTCAGGTTCTCATCTCTCAACACTCAGTCCAGCAGGAGGCAACGGGAATCTTTCCCAGAATTCCCAGCAAAGGCCTCATTCTATCTCCAAGCTCTGAATAGGTGATTTGACCATCTCTGAGTTAACCATTGTGACCAGAGGAATGGAACTTGTGATTGCTTTCACCCAGATTCATGTGTCCTGCCTGCCCTTGCCACTTCTTCCAAGCACAAAGGCCAAAAGTCCTGTAACAAGGATATATTGTACAACACAGAGAATCTAGCCAATATTTTCTAATACCTATAAGTGGAACATAACATTTAAAAATTGCAAATCACTATGTTGTACACCTGAAGCTTATATAATGTTAGATATAAACTATACCTTAATAAAAAAAAAGAAAGGAAGAAATGGTCCTGTGAAAGGAAACAAAGTTGCTGGAAAGCCAAAACCCACACATATCACATGAGAGTCCCTGAAACATTTTAACAGTGAAAGAATTTCTGCACACTAAAAATAAAATGAGTCCTGCTTGTCTAGACAGCATGGGGAAGAGCTTTATTAATAAGTTTGAATGACAGATTACCATTTGGAGATTGGCCACCAGCAAGTATTTTCCAGTAAGCCTTTTCCAGAGTTGCCTTTGGTTGAATCAAAAGATGAAAAATGTGAACTCAGTTTCCAAGTCAAATCACAAAGCATTGTTTGAAATCTGCTAAAATAAGATTACATTTTATTGTTGGAGCTAGTGTGGAAATGGACTTAAAATTTATTCATTTTTCTCAAAGAATTATTAGACCATTAATCTGAGTAAGTTTTCCTTTATTAGTTCCAATTGACTGAGACATTGTGGTATCCACGTGCCTGCTGAACACATATTTTCATGGGGAGCATGGCTACTTAGCAAGTGTAGTAAAGCAAATCTCATTAATCTGTCTAGGGCTTGGTGGTCATTCTTGCCATGAGGTAGCAGTTCTTCCTCTTCTTCTGGTGTGTGCTCCAGCTTCCACTAACTCTGTACTTTTGTAGTTCTTGAGTCAGTTTTCATCACACTGTATAATTTCTTGTGTCTGCTTTGTAAATCGCCTTTCAAAAATCAATAGTAAATTGACCTCTACAAGAAAGCATGCAAATAAATTCATATGTTCATGGTATATTCATTAAGGCTCCTTTTGAAATATTGCAGAAATGCAAAAAGAAAAGTTGTCTATGTTATAATAATTGTTTCATTGATAAGTCTGTATCAGGCACTAGAGTGACTGTCTTTTAGACTACCTCATCTACTTCTTACAGGGCTCTACGAGGCATGAAGATAACCTGGCTCCACCTAACAGATGGAGAAACTGAGGTTTGTAGAGATCAAGTCAATTACCCAAGGCCACTGGGCCAAGATGTAACCCAGACTGTTTGCCTTCAAGCTCCTTAACAAATGTTCTAGAAAATTCATTATTGACAAGTAAGCAGGCTTTAGCAGCAATGAACATGCACTAAAACAATAGCATCAATGGTGAGGATAAAGGCGAAGCAAAGAAGCACGTTGATTAATCATGCACTGGCACAGGGGGGCATGTTTCCCTCCAGTCTCAGGAGAACATGTACTTCATGCTCTTAGACTGAGTCAACTGCAAATATTTAGTGAGATATCGCAATGGCATTGCATTCTCAAAGTGGCAAGTTCACATGTTGACTCCTTTTTAGATTTTCCCGTCTCAGGGACTGCTCAGTACATGCTCAACCCCTCCTCTCCTCTCCCTCCCCCAGCACAGAGGAGGTGAAACCTGCAAAAGTGACCTCAGAGGCAAGAAGACTTATCTCTTACCTTGAATGGTTGCTGCCTCTTTCCCCTGTACCCACCTGCAGCCCCAGATTCAGACCCGATGGATGGGGCGTAGGCAAAGAAGGCCAGTCAGGGTCCCACCACTACAGTCCTGTTTTTCATGTTTTGGGGACAACAGGACTCTGGGAGACCTTCTTGCTCAGTGCACGACTCCCACACCCACACCCCCATCATCCTAAAAACCCCAGCCTGCCTCCCTCCCAGTGACAGGCAGCTCATTGTCTTGAAGAATTAACCTTAAGCCTAAAATGTTCTCACATCTCATGAATAGCTTCTCCTTCAGAATTAACAGAGTTAATTCTGAATTAACAGTGGACGCATACCTGCCCTCACACTCCAAACTTCCTAGTAACCCTAAGCTATGTTCTCACTTATCCCATCTCTGCAACTCAGGGAGGAGAAGATATCTCTGACAGTTGAAAAGTAACCGGGTGTGGGTTCAGTCTTGGCCCAGGTGTGTATGGCTCAGCATTCAGAGGCTGCTCCCTGGACACAGCCCTCAAAGCCTCTTGGCCTACAAAGGAGAGGAGGCATCTCTTTTGGCTTCACAGCATGTGAAACAAAAATAAAGCCCTCCCCTTTTCAGTCAAATGTGAATCACTTCCCCTTTCCTTCTCCCAGATTCTTGTTCTGTCCTTTGCCTCTCTCTGTCCCTCTCTCTCTCTCTGCCTCTCTGTCTCTGTCTCTCTCTTTCCCTCTTGACCTTTCCTTTTTGCTTCTCTTTCACTCTCCTTGTCTTTCTTTCCTCCTCTTTCTACCTCACTCTTTCCATGGACTACATTCCATACTACAGGTCTAGATGGTGTATGTGCCTGGCTAATGGAGTAGTATCAGTCCAAGTAATTCATCCCTCAATGACTGGGCTTAAGTTAGGAGGTACAGAACCTAGTGATGGGCTCACCAACACTTAGGTAAACATTGAGGAGTTGGGATGGTGCTATTAATAAATTCTGATGCTTTTAGGTGGTAGATGAAGGCGTCTCCAAATAGTGCCATCTAGTGGTTCATTGGAGTAAGGTCGGCCTCCCAGGGTTCTTCCCAGTGTCAAAGGTCAACAAGGGAAGGGAAGGTAAAGATCTTGTTCACTCACGTGGCAGCAGGTACTCAGCCAAGCAAGATGCTATTTGTCATCGCCTTACTGAGTGCTGACAACCGTCTTGTGTTGTAGGCGGTATAATCTCTCCCGGTGAGGCACCAAGAGATTAAGTACCATGTGGGGCAGGGATCCTAACCCTCCCTTGACACCAAAACCAAGACCTTCTCCATAACACACCAAGGAAACTACAGAGCTGCATAGATGTGGTTTACAGGATTTGCACACCAGAATTTAGTAGGGGTGATACTGGCTTTTCCACGATTTTAAGTAGACTTTTTAGTTTATAGATTTTTTTTTTTTTTTTTTAGTTTAGACTTAGTAGATTTTTAATTTAGAAGAGGAAGATTTCATAAATTTAAGGTTGAATGTTTAGGCACATTTTAGATATGTGGCTTTCTATTTCTATAGAACTTTATAAGATCCACTTCTGATTATAAAAAGACATACTTCGCCTAATTCTTTAGTTTTCAACACAGAGGAGTATTTACATTTCTGTTCCCAGAATTGTGTTAAATTCATTTTTTTCATCAATGGTAAAAGAATATACCATCTCTACCATTGTGTTCAATTAAATATCAAGTTTTACCACAAAATAACAAACCTCCTCTTCTTCAAAAAAAAAGATTGGCATTTTTTTAAGAAATCTCATTAAAATTTATTAAATTGAAACAGCAGAAGTATCTCATGTAAATCCACACAAACAAAACTAGAGGCCACTTCAGGAGACCCTCACCCCATGTGCTGGTGGAGTCCAAGGTCACAGCAGTCACTGAACTAAACCCAAGATGCACTGCTCTTGGGGACCGGCCTGAGGAGAAGAGGTTGAGGGTGGACACTGTACACTTTCTAGTTGTCATCATGGTCTCTCCAGGGCCTTTGCCTTGAGGGCCTGTCTCTCCATAGCTGTGTGGAGAAGCAGCGTTCTGTGCAGCTGCCAAAAAAGTGATGCTGGGGACTTCCCTGGTGGCGCAGTGGTTAGGAATCCGCCTGCCAATGCAGGAGACATGGGTTCGAGCCCTGGTCCGGGAAGATGCCACATGCCGCGGAGCAACTAAGCCCATGTGCCACAACTACTGACCCTGCGCTCTAGAACCCTCGAGCCACAACTAATGAGCCCACATTCTGCACCTACTGAAGCCTGGGCACCTAGAGCCCGTGCTCTGCAACAAGAGGAGCCACCTCAGTGAGAAGCCAGTGTACCAAAACTAAGAGTAGCCCCAGCTCACCGCAACTAGAGAAAGTCGACGCGCAGCAACAAAGACCCAAAGCAGTCAAAAAAAAAAAAAAAAAAAAAAAAGTGATGCTTACAGGCCCAGCCCTGGGGAGACGGCAGAAATGGTTGTTTCTCCCACCCAGGATTGCAGCAAGCCCTACTGGGCTCCCAGTGCATATTCACCACTATACCCTCTCCCACTGTGAGGGAAGAGAAGTCTTCCTCATTGTACCTGTGTCAATAAAGTACAGCACTGGGGCCCAGCTCTGTGGCTTTACTTGGAAAAGAGATTCATTGTTGGTCATGTGAAAAAGTCCTTGCAGATGAACTTCTTTGGGGCTCTAAGTTTTTTAGGACTCCCTACCTTAGTGAGGAGAAGGGTCTTAGAGAAGACTTCTGTATGTCATTCCGTGGAGGTTACTGGCTGACTTTCTTTTTTTCTAAATCCCTGTGAAATTGAGCCCTGACTTAGTAACGATCCCACCGTGCATCACTTCAGATTAAGTATGATATTTGAAACAAAGCCCTCCAACACCTCACTAGAGTATCAGACAGAAAGCAAGAGAGAGAATCCAAACACAATAATCCAACTGACTCATGAAGTCCCCAAAAAAAGTCTTTGCAGGAAGGAGCATAAAGAAAATGTCTCACACCTCGTCCAGTCCCCTAGGCAATGAGCGCTGAGTGTTTATATTGAGGAGTCATGGAGACAGGTGTGTCTACCTGGTGTGTCAGCAGCTAGTTGGGAACGCTTGCGTCACTCTTGGGTAAACCCTCCACGTTCAGAAGTGGCAGAGAAAGAGAGAGAAGAGGAGAAGGAGAAGCAAGGAGAGAACAAAAGCCCACAGCATCCATCTTTTCAGCCCCACTCGAGGAAGAGACAGTCTCTGTGCGCAAGAATGTTTGCAGCAGGCCCCAGAAAGCCCCAGTGCCCTAGTTACACAGTAATGAGTCGGGGTGGCCGAGAGTCTGCGGGGACTGGGTTGTCTCTTGTTTCACAGGCTGGCTGGCCACACCTGGCCACCAGGGGCTGCTGGGAGCAGGCAGTCGCCGGGCACCTGCTGTCCTGGCCTTGCCTTTTTCTCTCTGTGTGCTGACAGCCCTCCCAGGCTGCAGGATAGACAGTCGGTGGGAAGGCAGCAAGAAATCCCCCCAGGAGTGGGACTTGGTTTTCCAGCTAAACTGTCAATGTCTTGAGAACCTCGGTGGGAGTGTGGGGTGTAGCCCTTGGGAGGACAGCAAAGAAGCGGGAACACAATTGCGAGGCTGGCCAAAGAGAAGCTTCTGTGCTTTGCCGTCTCTGTTTTCTTCCAATCAATAAGACCTCCTTTCCCCTTTCATTTGCTTTGTCCAAATTGAGGACAGATGCTGCTCTGAGACGGTGTACCTGGAAACAAGAACGTTTTTCTTCCTTTCTTCCCACGCCCCCAACAGTTTACAAGAAAGGTTGGCTCAAGTCTTTTAAAGGGTCATAGAAACCCAAAGTTGACTGTGAATCAGAGAAAACAAAAGACATTAAAAAGGAGGAAGGTTAAATAGAAAGAGAGAGAAAGATTTCTTTAAAGGGTCAGAAGACACAGGTTACTTACATTTCAGGTACCAGCTTTAGCCACATAGAAAATAAAGAATAGAGGAGGCACATTTTCCTCCACCTATGTCTCCTTTAGGCACTAAATCCCAAGCAGCTCTCCCATCAGAATCTTAAAATTTCCAAGCTGGAAGAGACCTCAGAGATCATCCCTTTGCATCTTTCATTTTCAGGATATAAAAAATGAGGCCAGCAAATTAAATCCCTTGTCCCGGGCTGGGCAGCTTTTCCATGATGCCTGCACCTGAATGAGACACTCCTTGAGTTGCACTGACCCACGCAGCTGAATGGCTCAGCGCAGCAGTAACAATGGGCTTGAATTTCTACAGAGACCACTTTCTGCATTTTGATACAGGCAAAGGGAAGAAGGGAGGGGATGGCCTTTTCACCACCAGCTCTTTTATTGAATAGCAGAACATCATGGGAATCTGCCTGCACTTTTTTAGTTGAACCGTATTACTTTACCCAATACCATATCCTGTGCCAACAGAGGTTCAAGAAGAAAAGAGGAGGCATCCGTGGTTTGTAGACCCCTCTGTAGCACCACTTTCTTTACCATCTGACCTTGGGGACGCTGCCTAACATTTCTGGCCTCAATTTCCTTATCTGTAAAATGAGGCCATTGGAATTCCTACTTGGGCAGCACTTCTTTAAACTGACATTAATCCCGGACAGGGCATTATATTTGTCACATAAATACTACACGTTTAGGCTTGGTGTCATCCCTTTTATCAGTGTCATAGTGCCCGTTTTTATTTCCTGTGATCAAAAAATGCTTGTTGAATGAATGAATTTATTTTTCTTCTTTTTGGCCTCACCATGCGCGATCTTAGTTCCCCAACCAGGGATTGAACCCACGCCCCCTGCATTGGGAACGTGGAGTCTTAACCACTGGACTGCCAGCAAGTCCCAAGAATGAATGAATGTTTAAATTCCTAAGGCCAAGTCATTACAAATTGCACCCGACTGTTTGCTTTTAGTGACTCTGAATATAACTAGCATTCTGTTTTTAGTGTTTCCTCACAGGAAAATTTGGCTTAACGAAAATTCTTATAAAATGGGAGGCAGATGGAGGTCAATTAAACCTCCACCCACGCCTGTCTCTCTGGGAGTAAAAGCCAAAGTCAGGACGATGACTTATAAGGCCCCACAGGACCTGCAAGGCCCCCCTGCCCAGACCTCATTGCCTGCTACTCTTCCCCTTCACTCACACTGCTCGAGTCACCCCAGCTTCTTGGGCACATCAAGCAGGCTTCCACCTCAGGGCCTTTGCACTTGCTGTTCCCTCTGCCAGGAATTCTACTCCCTCATTTGCTCTTCTACTTCACCTTCAAATGTCACCATGTAAGTAATGCTTCCCAAGAACATCAGATCAAAAATGTTTCCACCTTATCCCTGCCCCCAGCGCTTTATTTTCAGCTGTGGAAATCTCCTCTCTATCTGATATAGTATATATTTTACTTAATTATTTTGTTGATTGTCTGTACCTCCCTCACCTCACTAGAAGACATAGAATTCTGTCCATTTTGTCACTGCCATTTCCCCAGCACCCAGATCAGTGTTTAGCAGAGAGTAGGCACTCAGTACATATTTCTGGAATTAATGAATCTTGTCTCATTCAAATCCTTAGGGAATCAGGTTGTTAAATAAATAATAGAGGCTTACATTTATTAAGCACTTCCTAGGTGGTTCTAAGTATGTTACATGTGTTCATTTAGCCCCTAACACCTACGAATTAAGAGCCCTATGAATAAGGACTTCCCTGGTGGCACAGTGGTTAAGAATCTGCCTGCCAATGCAGGGGACATGGGTTCGATCCCTGGTCCGGGAAGATCCCACATGCCATGGAGCAACTAAGTCCATGCACCACAACTACTGAGCCCATGAGCCACAACTACTGAAGCCCGCGTGCCTAGAGTCCGTGCTCCGTGACAAGACAAGCCACCACAATAAGAAGCCCACACACCACAGCTAGAGAAAGCCCGCACGCAGCAATGAAGACCCAACACAGCTGAAAATAAATAAATAAAATTTAAAAAAAAAAGAGTTTTATGAATAAAGATCTGTTTTCCTTTCTTTGGCTGATTCCTCTGCGCACTGGTGGGTCCCAGGATCAGTCTCAGAGGCTCTTCTCTTCTGCAACTATACTCACTTCCTAGGGGATCTCATTCAGTCTTATGGCTTCAAATGCCTTCTATATCTTGACTATTACTAAAAGTATATCTTTCACCTGAGACCTCGCCCCTAAACTCCAGACTCATTTATATTGCCTATGCAATAGTTCTCTTTGGATGTTTAATAAGTATTTCGATCTTAACATGTTTAAATTTGAACACTTAGATTATATCTTCCCCTCACTAAATATTTCCCTCTCTAAAAGGGGCAATTCCATTCTTGTGGTTTTTCACGCTAAAGTGTGGGAGTCGTCCTTGATTCCTGTCTTTTCTCAGGCCCACATCTAGGGTTGTCAGATTTAGCAAATAAAAATACAAGATTCCCAGTGAACTTTGAATTTCAGATAAACAATACATAGTGTTTTGGCATAAGTATGGCTCAAGCGAGATTTGGGACACACTTAAACACTAAAACATTATTTGCTAGTTATCTGAGATTCAAATTTCACTGGGCATCCTGTATTTTATTCGGTATCCCTCCTCACAGCCAATCAATCAGAAAGCTCTCTGTATCTTCAAAATGTAACCCAGATCCACCCACTTTTCACCACTGCCATCTCTGCCACCTTTGTCCACCCTAGGATGATTGCAAGAGCTTCCCATCTGGTCTCTTTGCTCCTCCCTTTGTCCATTTCCTTGCAGCAACTGGAGCGATCATTTTAAAAGCAATGTCAAGTCATGTCACTCATCTGCTCAAACCCTCCAGTTGCCTCCCATCTGGTTGAGTTAAAATTTAAAACCCTTCTTTCCACAGCTTAAACAGCCATTGTGCTTTGCCCTACTTCTCTCTTCCCCTCTCATCTCATTTCTTACTTCCTCTCTTGCTTCACTCGGCTTCAGCTACACAGACCTCCTTTCCGCTTTTTGAATACAAGCACTCCCTACCTCAGAGCCTTTGCAGCAACTTTGCTGGTCCCTGTGCCCGAAACCCTCTGTCCCAGAAGTCTTCAGAACAAAGACCTTCGGAATGAAGGTTCTTGCCTTCATTTCACTCAAGTCTTTACTCAAATGTCAGCCTCTGACCACGCTCTTTAAAATAGCACCCTCCCAGCCATTCTTTTTCCTATTTTTTAAAAACTTTTATTATTAGCACATATCACCCCAGCATATATTTATTTGTCTCGTATCCCAGAATATAACTGTTTTGAGAAAAGGAATTCTGTCTGTTTTATTCACTGTTGTAACCCTGTGGCAAATGGGTGCTGGCACGTAGAAGATCCTCAATAAATCTCTGTTGAATGAATGAACCCTCATTTATAGGTGGAGAAACCGAGCCAAGGAGAGGCTAATTATTTTTCCTGAAGTCAAGAAATATTCAAGATGCTCTACTTTTGTCACAGCATTTTCAGTGTGAGACCTTGTTTGTTCTCAGGAACTCTGTGAGTTCAGAATGGACAGTCTTTAACCCCATATCACAGATGAGGACACTGAGGCCCAGAGTTCTGTGATCATCAGAAAAATGATCAAAAGTAAAAAGTAAAATAAAAGTAAATCTACTAAAAGTGAATCCCAGGTTGTCTCACGGGTCTCAATCCCCCTTGTGAACTTTTTTCACTTTCTTCAATCTCTGAACATGTTTTAGGTCTTGTGTTTTAAAATTATATTTTCAAACCATCTCCTTCATATGTCAAATATGGCCTTGTGGAGTCTCATAAATCCTTGCACCAGAGGAGTCAAGGAAATGTATGTCCTTTTTTCCTCAAATAACCTGAAATCCCTTCTCCCTATTCTGGGATTCCTTAAGCCTCAGATAATGAATAGATATTACCGGTGGGGACCTCCCTGGTAATATTGGCATTTGCATCGTGAAAGCAAAACTGCTCTTAGAAATGACATTTTAAGATTCCTTCTAAGTTAGTAAATTCATGGACTATTTGCTGTTAATTTACACATTCTATTAAACATTTACTGTGTCTACCAAGTAAGGTGAGCAACGACCACAGTTTACTGAGGCTTCAGGGACCTCCCGGGATGCAAGACTTCCAGGGCTGAAATCCAAGAAAGTTTAAGACAAACCAGGATGAGTTGGTCATCCTAATAAACTGGGGGGGTTTCTGTTGTTTGTTTGTCTGTTTGTTTGTTTTAATGTTACTATGGTAGGCTGAAGGATGGCCCTCCAAGAGTCACCATGTGTCACTTTCTTATTGGTAAACATATATGTACCATATGACCGAGTATATTAGTTTTCTGTTGCTTCAGTAACAAACTATCACAAACTTAGTAGTGCAAAAACTATATAAATTTGTTCTGTAAGACGGAAGTCAAATACGAATCTCACGGAACCAAAATCAATGTGTCAGCCAAGTTGCATTCTTTCTGGAGGCTCCAGGGCAGAATCTGTTTTCTCTATTTTTCCAGGCCGCCTACTTTCCTTGGCTCATGGCCCCCTTCCTCCAACCTCAAAGCCAGGACCATCACATCTCTCTGACTCTTTTTTTCTCATCACATCTCCCACTCACCACATCCAGACAAGGTTCTCCACTTTTGAGGACTCATGTGGATTGGGCACACTAGATAATCCAGGGTAATCTCCCTATTTTAAGGTCAGCTGATTAGCTACTTTTCGTCTGCAAACTTAACTCCTCTTGGCCATATAATATAACATATTCATAGGTTTTATAGACTAGGATGCGTTCATCTTTGGGGGATCAATAATACTTCCATACTCAGCAATTCTACTCCTAAGTATTTACCCAAGTAAAATGAAAAATGATGTTCAGATATAGGTGAATGTTTATAGCATCTTTATTTGTAATTGCCTCAAACTGGAAACAACCCCAATGTCTTTCCATTGGCGAGTGGATAAACTGTACATCTATACCAGGGAATACTACTCGACACTAAAAAGGAATGAAATATTGATACACACAACAATGTAGATGAATCTCAAATACATATATGAAAGAAGCCAGATTCAAAAAGCTATGTATTGTATGATTCTATTTATATGGTATTCTGGAAAAGATAAGACTGTATAGACATAAATCAGTGGTTTACCAGTGGACAGAGAAGAGGGGAGGGGCTGACTACAAAGAGACATGAGCAAACATTTGACGGTGATGGAAATATCCTATAACTTGATAGTGGCTATAGGTTTACAAGTATATGTTATAAAAAATTCATAAACAGAAACCTAAATTAAATACAGTCAGGAGACCAGAAAGGGGAGCTCTCATGCCCTATGAAGATAGCAGAGCCACTGGAAAAAGAAAAACTTCCTCTTCTTTCCTGGCAAGAGCTCAGCCAATGAGAGACCATCACAATTCAGCCAATGAAAAGCCATGGGCTCTTTGTTCACTCTAGCCCCTCCCAACTTCCTTTTCCCCTTTATAATAGAGTTCTCCTCTCCATTTTTGCTGTGAACTTGCACATGGCTCACCATGGTTGCAGACCCCAAATTGCAATTTTTTGTGGATCCCAAATAAATCCATTTTTTTGCTGGAGAAATAACTGGCAGTCTATTTATTTTTAGATCAACAATGTATTTGTCAAAACTCACAGAGCTGAACAGTAAAAAGAATGAATTTTACTGTATGTAAATGAGACCTCAATAAGCTTGAATTTTAAAATGGGGCATTTGGGGGAGGGGGAGAAACTCTGGTTGAAAGGTGTTATTTTTAAAAATTGGCTTCTGTCTTACACTGATGGTGGTGTCTGTTGTCCTGGAGAGGGGCACGCCAGTCTGTTTCCTTACTTATGTAGTAGGAGGTAGCTGTGATCAGGGCAGCATTATGACTTCGTGGGCCTCTTTCTCCATTAAAAAAATGTTGAAGATGATATTTTATGACTGTGTTGATATAACTTTTTAAAAAGTTATTTTAAAAGAAAGTATAATAAATCATTTTTTGTGGGCCTTTAAGTGTCATGAGACCCAGGCACTGTGACTAAGGGAAAAGTCAGCCATGGACGTGACCAAAGCCTGCCAAAAAGGCAAATCAGGCTAGTAATTTCCTACAAGTGAATGACCAGGAGTAGAAAGTATGCATTCAGTCCCTAGTGCTATCACTGATTTTCCAATAGTTTCAAAAAACCCAGTTAACCTCTCCGGGTCTCAGTTCTCCAGTGTGTGAAAAAAGAATAACAAATTCAGCCTTCACTTAAAACCTGCTCCTAGTGTCTTAGATGTTAAAATTTCATTCAAAAAAAATTTGCTCTGTACCAAGCACTGTGTGGTGGATGCGGAATCTGGAATAAATCCTACATAGTTCCTAACCTTAGTTTGCTGCTGCACTCCCTTGAAGGAACGTTCATCATTAAAAATGCACAAAATAGAGGATTCTTGAAAAGGCACTTGTCTTTCCTTTGTCTGCATTTTTTCATTGTTCATTCAAATATTGATTATTCTGCATATATATCCAGGCTTATAGCCACAAGGATTTAATTATAAAAATAAATTCTGGAGAAATCATGCATTTCCAGTGGGAGATTTCCATCAACAATTTAAGTGAAAAAAAAAAATTCAAGTATTCAAGTGAGATTTCCTACAATGTATGTGTCTATAAACTGTTTATGAATGTCTTCATAAGTCAATGCATTCGACTGTTAAATTTTCTTTGACTCTACTCTTTAAGAACTGAGTTGATGATGGTGGTAGTGGGCATATATAACATGGCATGATTAAAGGAAAGACCCTTTATCGAGAAACATCTCCCCTGCTAGCCTTCCCCTGACGACCCACTGCTAACTATTCTTTCCTTTGGGTAAATGTCTTTCCCCCATGAGATCTCTTTAAATTTTCAAATACTTCCTCTATCTATTAAGTCAAATGGTTTTCCACTCTACTCCACTCCCATTACAATCGTACCCTAGTCTTGAGAGAGATTCCTTGTCAGTCAGTCAATAGATATTTATCCTGTAGCTCCTGTGCTGAAAGCCTAGGTTGAGAGGAAATATGTCTGTGTCAATTTCAATTAAAACTCTGTTGCCTTAATGACATCAACAACAAACTACCTCAGATGTCATCCATTACGTGTTGCTCTATTTTTAGAAATGAGCTGTGTATGCACTTCTTTCCCCATTTCTTTTCTGATTTTGTTCTAGCAACTACAGATCCAGAAGTACCCTGAGTAGCACTGCTCATTTTCCCAAATAGGCAAGAGCTTGAATAATACTCATAGTTGACTTTCTCATTATCTTAGTTTTCTATTTAATTATGTTTCTTAAATAGAAAATTATGTTTCCCTTGATAACTGATCCCTTTTGAGATAATAAATGTAATCCATCAATCACTCAACCACTCATTTTAAAATTAGTCTTTTTTCTGCTCATCAGTTCCCCCTTCCTGGACTCCTAGAGGTGAAACAGAATGTGCTGGTGCCACATCTGAAGGTTTGTATATATTCATTACACTGGAAGGAGAGGTTGAAACTTTTACCGACAAATATTAAAAAGAATATTTCTCATCAAAAGAGTTTTATAACCCCAACAACTACAAGAGTTGAAAAACATTTCGCTTTCTCCTTAATATAACAACTCTCTTTCTCTATGGTCTTTCTGATCTCCAGTCACGTACATAGGTTTTACTTCTGTAACCTGAGTTTCCCAGGGTGCACAGGTCCAGGCAGACAATTAAGACGGTGTGACTTACTGTTACAGCAGCAACAATCACATCCCTGATTTGAGCTTGTCTCCTTCCCCTCTACAGCAGAATCACTCCCTAAATCTATTTGGTCTCTGAGAAGGGTCCGGGGGGAGGTCATCCAGTTCATGGGCATCTCACCAGTGAAGATTTCCTTCCTAGGGCTGGTGGCAGCCATATTTGTTCTCCCGGTCTGATAACTATGAAGGGGAGCAGATAATGGTACAATCAGCTGCCCTGAAGGGGCTCACTGTCTGTTGACTAAGACCAACATCTAGAGAATTAAGTACAGTCCATGTGTTAAAGGCTATACCACATCCATCTGGAACAAAGCAATGATGGGTGGGAGTTTCAGGGAGGAAGGACATAATGGTCTATGGGATGCTGGAAGATTGAACTGAGGGGCCAGCTCATTGAATGGACTTCATCAAAAGGACAAATGGGAAAGGCCACCCTAGACAGTAGTTCTCAATCCTGGTTGAACCATTAAAATCTTCTGGGGAGTTTCAAAAAAAAAACAACCAATGGAGGCAGGACATCCCAAGTTTCTGATTTAATTGGCCTGAGTTGAGGCCCAGACAAAGACATTTAAAAATGTTCCCCAGGGAAGGTTAGAATGTGGTGCTGGATTAGAATTGAAGATATTAGTATGAGTTTATGTTTATTTTAATATATATACAGGTAGACACATGAATAAATAATGTAAATATGTATGTATTCCTGGGGTAGTATGCACATGTTTCCTAGTTCTGTCCACTGAGAGGGCTTAAAGACAATGATAACCCAGCAATAAATGAACACACTTAACACCAGGTCTTAGTTTCTAGATACCAGTCTCCAATAAAAGGAAACAGGGCTCCCTGAAGAAATGACATATTCTCAGGCCTGAAGCAGGGAAAATATAAGACGACCCTGGAACATCTTTGTAGAAAATAAGGAAGTGTTATTTAAAAGAAAGAGGAGGATAGGAGTAAGGGGAGCATGTCACAAGGACATAGGGGCCAGCCTGAAACAGCTCCCAATGGCCAAAGCTGGAATAATTTGAGCAAAAAAATAAATAAGGGTAGTACGGGTTTATAACCCAAAGCATAAAATAAATATCCATGAGTTCACACTGATAAATAACAATGAAATAATTAAATAAACGGGAAGGGGGTAGAAACTTCCTTACAGAAAAATTTCAGATTCATAAATGTAGAAGAAATGAAATAGAAAATCACCTTTAGAACACCACAGTAATAACTGCTGTAAGCAAAATCCACAGATAAATGTTAAAATCAGCAGACTAAACTTTAAGTAAAAAAAGGGATGTTTGCATAGCCCCAAAGTATTTCCTTCAAAATATTTATTTAACTTATGTTCACATTTTTAAAAATATGCTTCTCCCTACAAAGGGTGAGGCTTAATTCCCTTCCTTTTGAGTGTAGGCTGGACTTAGTGACTCGCTAACTAATATGTATTGTAAAAAAAAATTAATGAACGGAAGTCTCAATTAAATAGAGTGGGGAGACCAGCAGGAAGAAAAAAGATGACTCTTCTTTCCTGGCAAGGACTGGGCCAGTGAAAAGCCATGGACTCTGTTTACTATCCCAACTTCCTTTTCCTCCCCATAAAAGCATTCTCCTTCCCTTGCCGGGCAGGAACTTGCACGTGGTTGCAGACCCCGACTGCAATGCTCTGTAGATCCCAAATAAACCTTTGTTTGCTGGAGAAATATCTGGCAGGCTATTTATTTCAGCTCAGCAATATGGACCAAGAAAAACAGTAACTTTTCAGTAGAAAAACCTGTCAGACACCACCTGACCAAGTGATCAGGGTTAACATCACCAAAAATAAGTCCTGTTGCTATCACGTGTCCCCTGACATGAAGCAACAGAAGGGCACTTAGCCTCTATGGTTTTCTCCCCCAAAACCCATAACCCCAGTTCAATCATGAGAAAACATCAGACAACCGGAGGGACATTCTACCAAATACCTGACTAGTGTGAAGATCCTGAAAAACAAAGAAAGACGAAGATTTTCACAGATCAGAGGAGACTAAAGAGACATGTTAAGTAAATACAATATGATTTCCTAGTTTTGCCCTTTGAACAGACAGAAGACACTCGTGGAAAAACTGATGAAATCCAAATGAAGTCTGTCGTTTACTTACTGATGTGCCAATGTCAATTTCTCAGTTTTGGTAAATGTACCTGGTAATGTAAGATGTTAATATTAAGGGAAGCTGTGAAGGGTATATAGGAACTTTATATACTATCTTTATAACTTCTGTATATCTACAACCATTTAAAATTTTTAAACATGAAATATAAATAAATAGAAATTGTTTAAATGTGCTCCAGATGGCGCTAATGGACGGCCAGGTTTGAGAAGCCCTACTCTAGGTAAAGGCAGACATTTGAGCTGAGTCCCAAAGGGGTAATATATCTTGAGCCATTTGAGAGATATGATGAGAAGTTTGTTATCGTAGCACTTTTCTCTAGTGTACATAATAAGGTAGAAAATGAAGAAAGACAGGCAGTTGGTCAGATTATAAACAGTCTTCTTATCACACAGGATATGTTCTCTGCAGGCTTTGGGAAGCCATTATAATTTTTCAAGCAAAATGAAGTTGGAACTCATATTTGGGGTTAGTTTTTTTTTTTTTTTTTTTTTGCGGTACGCGGACCTCTCACTGTTGTGGCCTCTCCCGTTGCGGAGCACAGGCTCTGGACGCGCAGGCTCAGCAGCCATGGCTCACGGGCCCAGCCGCTCCGCAGCATGTGGGATCCTCCCAGACTGGGGCACGAACCCGTGTCCGCTGCGTCGGCGGGCAGACTCTCAACCACTGCGCCACCAGGGAAGCCCTGGGGTTAGTTTTTAAAGAACTCTACTGTTACTTAAATGCTTTATAACAATAGCAATCATTTTAAAACATCTTGCAAGTTTATTTTTTGAAGGGTGTGGATTTCTGTGTGGATGCCATAAGAAAAATATTTTTTTAAATGTCAATGTTCTTTCCTTGGTGCGTTTCTTTCTGCATTATGCCACCTTCTACCTAGTTGGGCATCCCTGGCAGGGACTAGCAAGTGTTAGGATTACAATAGCAGAAATGCAATGGGAGAGTAAGAGTTAAAGCTAAGCTTCCAACACACAAAGTAGGATTTTGCGAGAAGCAACTCGCAAGCTAGGCTGAGTCAAGCTGATCAGATAGACCACAGAGTTTGTGGTAAGGTAACTCCAGATCAGAAAGGAAGAAGCAAGGCAAGCTCAGCCCTCTAGCTCCAGGAGTGACCCCTGCGTCGTTTAAAATCTTTCCAGAAGCAGCTCTTTATTAGAAATGGGATCTTTCTCTGAGTCTTCAGGACAATGTTCCTGTGGAGAGAAACAGGCAGGATTGTCCAGTCAGCGACTCCATGTACCCAGTTGCCCCGGAATGGGCTTACTGGGGCCGGTAAACTCAGCTTCTCAAAGGAATGAGGGCTCCCTTCCCTCTGGCAGCTTGAATCCTGTTTCTTAAAGGGTTGCCAGGAGCTTGCAGTTGGTGATGTCCGACAACCCTCTGCACAGCTGGTGTATCACTGAGTCCTTGGTGCCTATGTTCTGAAAGCTTATCACCTACATACAAGATGTTCTCCTATTTACACCATAAGAAAATAGACTAGAAGGGGACAGAGACTCTCCCCTAAAAACAAGCTCACAGCTGCATTGCTCTAACCCTGTCTAATTGTTAAAAATATCCATCAATGGAAAACTAGTTAACTAAATTTTGGGACAATATGAACTAGAATACTATGCAATCATTACAAATCATTATGGGGACATATAATTTTGAGTTGGAAAGAGGTTTATAAATATCTTGAATGAAAGGAAATAAAGCTAAATTCAGCTTGAGTATGCTGCAGTTCATGAAAATAGTGTTATATAAATTTGTGCATGAAGGTGTGTGCCTCTGTATAAGCACAGAGACCTATATGGAAGAATCTTCATTAATTTAACATCTTTCATCTCTGAGAGATGGTGTTTTGATCCACTTTTTTCTTTGGGCCTTCTGTGTTGTTTTTTTTACTTTAATTTTACATTTTATTTTTTATAATCAGAAAAATAAACTATTTTCATTTTGAAATAAAGTTATTTGTTACACCTCAGAAAGCTCATGGTACTCTGAACATTCCTCACGTTGCTAATTATAATTTTAAATAACTATTAACACTTTTAAAAATTAAATTAATAATTAAATTAAAAATAATTAAAAATAATATTTTTATATGGCTGTACTATAGTTTAGACAAGATTTCTCTTTTCAAATTTGATGAATTAATGGATACATATCTTGATATATAAATCCTTGAGTTTCTGACTAGTTCATTAGAATATAGAGGAAAATTTACTGAAGTAAAGTAAATTTTGACAATTATGGCCAAATTACTCTACCCAATAATTACAAGGTCTTTATCAGCTATATTTGTATACTATCTTTTAAAAAAAATTAGTTGCCATATGGTAATTTTTTTTAAATCTTTTTTTTTTTTTTTTCCGGTACATGGGCCCCTCTCTCGCTGCGGAGCACAGGCTCCGGACGCGCAGGCTCAGCGGCCATGGCTCACGGGCCCAGCCGCTCCGCGGCACGCGGAATCCTCCCAGACCGGGGCACGAACCCGCGTCCCCTGCATTGGCAGGCGGACTCTCAACCACTCACCACCAGGGAAGCCCCTAAATCTTGTTTTCATTTCGATTTGTTTAGTTACCAGGGAGGCTGGGCATCTTAATACATTATTTGCTATTTTCGTAAGAATTAAATTTTTGAATGGCCTTTTCATGTCCTGTGCTCATTTCATTTAAATTTTAATTTCTTGTTAACTTCCATGAAATCTTTCTATAATAAGGCCATGAGCTCACTGCTATAATAATTTTATAAATATTTATTCAATTTTATATTTTGTTTGCAGTGGTTTTTTAAATACATATACAGAAGTAATATGTGTTTTATATGGTCAAATGTATTATAAATATTTGTTTTATAGTATTTTTCTATTGATTTTTATGCCTGAGAAGTTCTTTCCCATCTCAAACTCAGATGTTTCTTATTCTTAGTTATTTTATAGCTAAATCATACACATCTAATTCTTTAGTTCATCTGGATTTTGTTTTGATGTGAGACCCTATGAGGTGAAGGTCTGTTTTTTTCCCAAATGGTTAACCAACTAATGAGATCCTAAAATATTACAATCTAAGGTCAGCTTAGACTTTAGGGTCTGTTACGTAATGGTTGGACCAGTTAGAGGGTTCTTTCTTCCAGAATTATTTGAAGTAGTTTGTAGTTCATTGTTTGCTAGAAGCAGTGTATAGAAATGAAAACCACTGGCAACTCCACTCCCCTGAACTTTCCTGGATCTGCACCTGTATTACCTTCCTGCTGATTGGCTTTGGTGAGCCAATGATAAAGTGTGTCCTCCTCCAGGTGCATGCATTATGTTAAACTGCAGCCCTTGAACAGAAGTGGAGAGGGGAGGCTGGTCTGGAGTGAGATGGCCCTGGCTGCCTCATAGAGCGGTCCCTGTGATAGAGAGATAACCGATGGTTGCTCATCTATAAAGACCCCACATCTCTGGAGCTTAGGGATGCAGGGAAACCTCTTACCATCCTGATGAGGAACCACTTAGACACTTAGGTTAATATAACTTCTCTTGGAATGTGACAGAGAGAACTAATGTGTTTAATCTGCAGGGCAGTTGCGATTTGCCACTGATTTCTTAAATTATTTTAGAAAGTATGTTGGGGATGCCCAGCATCCTTCTTAACCCAAAAGTCCAGTAATTATGTTCATACTTATTATTTACTTCATTTGAATCAGCCCTTTAGAGGAGACTTCATACTTGCTGACCCATTGATTATGTAATGAATTTGTAATGTATGTAAAATATGTAAAGCACCTTACAGTGCTTTGCTTCACTATTCATAAGCTTGGGGCTTTTTTATCCCGGTATTTTTGCTGAAAAGATAAGTATATTTTAATTCTTCCAGTCATTGTAACTTGTAACTAATTATAGCAAAGGGAAAAAAGAGAAGGTTTCCAAATCAAACCTTTATCCCCCATAGCCCTCTCTTATCCCCCCAAAAAACTCTTCACCATAAACTTTCCTAAAACTTTACTTTTTGTGAAAAAATCCGTGCTCTGTTTTAATGCAGGTCTAATTTGTTGTATGTCTTCAATAACTGTATCCCATTCCAGAATATGTAGCCAAAAATAACCCACTGGCAGTGGCGGCAGCTTCATCGTCTCCTCAGGATCTCCTGTACTTTATGGTTACTTGCTTTCTGAAAATAGTACAATCTCTCCTTAGTGAATTAATCTTTTAACAGAATTTCTTCTGCACTATTTAGCAAAATAACTCCACTCAGCTCTACCCCACCCTCTATAAGTAATTAGAGATAAGTATGTTTTAATGCATTTCTGAATATTCTGCTCTAATACGCTCTTCAGTCACAAATAAGCCCTGAAGCTACGTGCCCCTGGCGCTGTTGAGTCTGGGTTTGCACACGTAATCGTGCAGCACTTGATTCGTCTGACCGTGCCGTGACTCAAATTTGCCTTCCAAAGGGGCAGAAAATAAAATAGCTAACAGGCTATCCTGAAATCTCAGATCAGTGGTGTATTTCCTTCTCCCTTCCACCAAATGTTAAGAAACTTAGCTGAGTTAGAAAAGTCGCTTCCACTACTCCCTCTGTCAGTATGTTCTATCCTCCACGGCTCCTAATTAGGGTTCAGCTTGGTTTTTTTTCCTACTCTGGCTCAAGGTGCATCTCTGTGGCTCCATCCACCCCCACTTGCACATGTATCACTCCCTCTGTTCCCGAGTCTGGCTGTTCGTCCAACCATTATAGTTTAGTTCATCCAAGATCAGTCCAAGCACTGCTAGAAAGGCCAGAGATGAGGTTAACGGGCATACATGATTTCCAGACCACTAGGCACGTTGGAGCTCAGTGAGTCATTTTTCAAAAGTAGATACTATGTTTATTTTCCATTCTTTAGGAAAGAAGAAAACTCAAAGTGCTTCTGAGACAAAAGGTAGACCCCAATGTTGGCATTAAAAGCAGAATCCATAAAATGCTATAGAACTAGACTTGCATAATTTTCATTCTCTTAATCCAAAGGGAGTTTTGCATTAGATCCTGTTGTTCTGGTTGTGACAATTTTTCAGATTCCATTTAGGATCATGGACATCTTCCCATGAAAGGCTTGGAGCAGTCCTGCTCTAAATATGGTCCACAACTTGGGGCTTGTCCACGACAAGACACGTACAGAAATCGGGGGCGATGCCCATTGTTGGCAAGGCTGTAGGACTCTCAGACATTTCTGGCTGGAGGGCGAAACTGTCTGGCCACTTTGGAAACAGTTTGATGGTTTCTTATAAAGTTAAGACACTTGGTACCCTTACCATACCACCTGGCAGTCCTACTCTGAGGTAGTTACTCAAGAGAAATATAATTTATGTCCACACAAAGACTTGTAGGTAGCAGCATTATTTACAATGGCGAGAAACTGGAGACAACCCAAATTTCTATCTGCCAGTAAGTGCATAAATAAACTGTGACATATCCGTATTATGGGCTATTATACAGCAAGAAAAAAGGAATGAAGTAATATACACAACCACATGGATGAGTTTCAAAAATATTATTTTAGGTGAAAGACACCAAACACAAAAGACTACATACAGTATGATTCCATTTATGTGAAGTTCTACTAAAGGTAAAACTATACTGACAGCA
Source organism: Tursiops truncatus (assembly GCF_011762595.2). Taxonomy (NCBI): domain Eukaryota; kingdom Metazoa; phylum Chordata; class Mammalia; order Artiodactyla; family Delphinidae; genus Tursiops; species Tursiops truncatus. The sequence goes on from NC_047042.1 coordinate 59,158,561, forward strand.
GATCGGTGGTTGTCTGGGGCTGGGAATCAGGGTGGAGGGAATCTACTGAAAAGGGACAAGAGAGAACTTTTTAGAATGATGGAATCATTCTATCTGATTTTAGTGGAGGTTAAATGACTGTATACAATCATCCAAATACACACTTAAAGTGAGTGAATTGTATTGTAGTTGTTTGAAAGGGAAGAAAAATTTCACTGGGTCCTAAAAGGGGAACAATTTTGGGCCACAACCAATAAGCCTGAGGTAGAGGTATCTTTTATTTTGTGTTAATCTCAATGAGTTCTGAGAGTCCTCTGTAACCCAGGTGCAGGCAAACAAGACTAACATCCACATTTCAGTCTTGCTACATCATGTCAGCTGCTGAGTCGGGAGCATCACTAGACCTAGGGTCAAATCCCTGCAATAACGTGCTGTGTATACCTTCAGATCCAGCCTTGAAAGTGTGGGCCACTGACTCAAAACAAAATGTCATTCTTACTGTAACATTTATTTTGTGTTTTCCTTTTTACAAGCACCTCAAAGAATAGCATCAACAGCTTAATGTTTACCTCAATGAATCAAGGCTGTTTCCATAGCAACACCTCTAATTCTCTGGAACTGCAATTTTATATCAATTTACTATTAATGGAAGACAAAACAAAAGAAAGCAGACAGACAGAGAAAACTTAATACCTAACACTGACAAGCAGAACAAGGAGGAAGGGAAGTAAACATGTCATTTGCAAGGTTTTTAATACTTAGTGGGCTATGATGTTATTCAGTAGTTAACCATTTCATGCTTAGATTCAGATAATGATTTCAAAGGACTATAAAGTCTTTGAATTAAAATGGCCTTGAGGGTTTCCCTAGTGGCCCAGTGGTTAAGAATCTGCCTGCCAGTGCAGGGGACACAGGTTCAAGCCTTGGTCCAGGAAGATCCCACATGCCACGGAGCAGCAAAGCCCATGCTCCACAACTACTGAGTCTGCGCTCTAGAGCCTGCGAGCCACAACTACTGAAGCCCACACGCCTAGAGCGCGTGCTCCGCAACAAGAGAAGCTACCACAATGAGAAGCCCGCACACCACAACGAAGAGTAGCCCCCGCTCGCTGCAACTAGAGAAAGCCCGTGCGCAGCAACAAAGACCCAACGCAGCCAAAAATAAATAAATAAAATATAAATAAATTAATAAATAAAATAAAATGGCCTTGAAAGCCATCTGGCACCTTTTATTTTAAAGTCTAGGAAACTCGTTCCCAGAAGAGGTAAGGGATTTAATTAAGGTCACTGGGCTGGTAAGGTGCAGAGCCAAGACCAGAGCACGGGCTACAGACTTGAAGCTTGGGGCTCTTTTTATGCACCACATGATACTGTCTCTGTCAGAATGTGATTTCTTTTGTGTTATGATTCCTACTCATCTTGTGTGAAAATTGTAGGATTCAACCTAAGCTGTGTTAAGTAGTTCAAAATGGAGTCACAGCGTCCTGTGTGAACTTCCATGGTAGCTGTTTTGAAACGTCTGGTATAGGACTGAGTGTCTTAGAATGATAAACTAGGAGTGTTTGGTACTGATGAACCTAGTGGCAAGGCAGGAGTAAAGATGCAGATATAAAGAACAGACTTGAAAATACGGGAGAGAAGGGGAAGCTGGGATGAAGTGAGAGAGTAGCAATGACACGTATACACTATATACACTACCAAATGTAAAATGGATAGCTAGCGGGAAGCAGCTGCATAGAGCACAGGGAGATCAGCTCGTTGCTTTGGGACAACCTAGAGGGGTGGCATAGGGAGGGTGGGAGGGAGGCTCAAGAGGGAGGGGATATGGGGATATATGTATACATTTAGCTGATTCACTTTGCTGTACAGCAGAAAGTAACACAACATTGTAAAGCAATTATACTCCAATAAAGATATTTAAAAAAAGACACATGCACCCCAATGTTCATTGCAGCACTGTTTACAATAGCCAGGACATGGAAGCAACCTAAATGTCCTTCAACAGAGGAATAGATAAAGAAGATGTGGTACATATATACAATGGATATTATTCAGCCATAAAAAGGAATGAAATTGGGTCATTTGTAGAGACGTGGATGAACCTAGAGACTGCCATACAGAGTGAAGTAAGTCAGAAAGAGAAAAACAAACATCATATATTAACGCATATATGTGGAATTTAGAACAATGTTATAGATGATCTTATCTGCAAAGCAGAATAGAGACACAGACATAGAGATCAAAACGTATGGATACCAAGGAGGAAAGGGGGGTGGGATGCATTGGGAGATTGGGATTGACATATATACACTATTGATACTATGTATAAAATAGATAACTAATGAGAACCTACTGTATAGCACAGGGAACTCTACTCAGTGCTCTGCGGTGACCTAAATGGGAAGGAAATCCAAAAAAGAGTGGATATATGTGTACGTATAGCTGATTCACTTTGCTGTACAGCAGAAACTAACACAACATTGTAAAGCAGCTATACTCCAATAAAAATTAATTTAAAAAATAAAAAACAAGGGACTTACCTGGTGGCACAGTGGATAGGACTCCGTGCTCGCAGTGCAGGGGGCCCGGGTTCGATACCTGGTGAGGGAACTAGATCCCACATCATGCCGCAACTGGGGGTTTGCATGTCACAATTGAGGAGCCCATGAGCCGTAAATGAGACCTGGTACAACCAAATAAATAAATATTTTAAAAATAAAATAAATAAAAAATAAAAGTTAAAAAAAAAATCAGACACCATGTAGCAAGTATGTATTAGTCAGGATTCAATTACAGGAAGCAGAGACCACCATAGGGATTTTATGCAGAACGGGATTTAATAGTAGGAATTAGGTGCTCAGGAAATTGGTGGAAGGACGGCTGGACTGGGCTGTAGGCTAGGTCTCCAAGCATGATACTCAGAACACTACAGAACTGACCCACCAGGGAAGCTTTCACACCTGTCCCAACTAGGGAGGTGGAAAATCAAGGAGCTGCCATTGGAACTATTGAGTCCAAGAAAATGTCAGTGCACATAAAATCCAGGATCAAGTACTTGGTATCCAGAGGTCACTGGCGCTCTCACCATCTACAAATCTGGGGATTAGACACTGGACCACTTCTCAGGGGTGAAACCACTATATTCCATAATCATACACAACATCAGAAACAGCCCCTAAAGTAACAGGAGATGCCTCAACCTCATTTCCACCTTCAAATTTCCAATGAAAGCATCTTATTGGCAGGATCTAATTTGTACCCAGCACTTTGCCTGTAGGGAAGTGTAAAAATCTAGTTTGGTTTAAAAGTTTTCCAATTTCTGCTGTACTGGAAGGTGCACTAAAAGGAGGAGTAAATGAAGGCTGAATATCAGTCGACTGCTTTCAGGTGAAGGAATTCATCAATCCAGTTGGTTAATGGATATTAGTATAAACCCACAATAACTGGAGCATGATATGGGGAAGTAGAAGAATACCTGGACGGCTGAAAGTGGGGTAGACTATCCCAAAACACCGTCGATGGAGGGAATGGGAAGTGAGGCAGCCACGATACAGAGCAGTTGACCGAATCAGTTGAACATTTTAAAGCATGTAGCCTTTGACTCAGCAATCCAACCTACCTTTTTCTAACCAAGAGAAACAATTGCGCATGTGCACAAGGAGACCGGTATGAGAATGTTGACTTCAGCTCATTTGCAACAGCAAAATACTTAGAAGTACCATAATACTCATCATTAGGATAATAACTGAATGAAATATGGAGAATCTTTCCTAGGGAATTCACTATAGCAGTTACAAAAGTATAAGATAAGATGATATGCCCTGTCATTGAAGGATCTCTAGGACACACTGTAGAGTGAAAGAAATCAGTTTTAGTATATGAGATATGATGCTATTTATACAAAGAAAAGAGAGCAACCATGAAACAATTAACAAAGTTGTATGGGTACACAATTCAGCTACTAGAGTGATTGTGAAACAACCCGACATGAAAATACACAAAGGAAATGGTCAGCACCAATTCCTACGCTTCTGATCCCCTCAGACAGATCAAGGATATAAAAAGAGGTCAGAGTGATGAGAAGAGAATTCGTAAGATTTCTTTGGGAGAGATTCCCAGGGGAGGGGAGAATCCCTGTTACTTTCTACTCTGGTCTAATGAGAGAGGTCCCAGTAGAAAACCTGGTGCGTGGTCCCTGACGTTGAGGACGGGGTATAGAATGGGTGGTGTCTGAGTACCGCCCAGGAAATCTAAAAGGGTGGACAATGGCTGACTAAGTGCTGAGGGGGAGCCAGAGAGCGCTACGATGCTGAGAAAGGCTCCCACTGTCAGCAGGGGAGATAAAGGATGGATGAGGGCATCTTGGGGCCAGGGCAGCCATGGGGGACAGAGAACCTTTGAAGTCCTGCCCAAGGGTACCCATCCACTGGGGTGAGGCTCCCAATTGCAGGAGACTATGTTAAATGGACTCTTGAGAACCACAGTTGGAGCAAGCAGCCCAGGGGAGCAAACACATCCCATGCCACAGAAGGGGAGCAGCCCCAGAGCTGGGAATGTCTGAACAAAGGTGCGCTCCTTTCTCAGGGCTGCTGTAACAAAGTGCCACAGACCTACAAAGTCCTGAGTTAAACAGTGAGTCGGTAGTGATAGAGAATGGCGAGAGCTCAGAAGCTGATTCCAGAAGCCATAAAATAGAGCCAGAGAACCTGAAGACTACAGAGAAGAAAGCAAGAATGAATTCATGGAAGAGATGGGAGTTACCAGGCTAACATGGGGGGCAGTGGTGCCACGCATGTCTATATTTAGTTTGCCCAGATGGGTCAGGTGTGGGTGGGCAGTCAGCATCTAGGGCCAATCCATTTCAAAATACAGCTTAGGGCTTCCCTGGTGGAGCAGTGGTTGAGAGTCCGCCTGCCGGTGCAGGGCACACGGGTTCGTGCCCCAGTCCAGGAAGATCCCACATGCCGCGGAGCGGCTGGGCCCATGAGCCATGGCCGCTGAGCCTGCGCGTCCGGAGCCTGTGCTCCGAGGCCGCAACAGTGAGAGAGGCCCGCGTACCGCAAAAAAAAAAAAAAAAAAAAAAAAAAATACAGCTTAGTACAAATGCGAAGCAAATGCATCCTTTCTTTTCTTGAGTCGTTGTTGCCGTGGAATTGTTATAGATCTGCCCTCCCCCACCCCTTACTACTATCCCCAGAAATAGTCAGCTGAGCAGGTTGTAAAAGTCAGTGCCTTTACCTTTCCTGACTGCTCTGGAATAAATAAAGCCATCTCCTCCTGCCTATTATGATGAACTACTCCTGACGAGGAAATTGTGACTTCTCACCTACGAATTTGTGCACCTGGAGAAGGATTTACTTTATTTAGTTAAGAGTTTGGAAGAAATGCTTCTAATTGCATACTGCATAGTTATCCGATGTCTCTGTGTCTCAGTTTTATTTGCATTATAGTTACCGTTGAAAGAATAAAATCAAATTGAAAGATGTAGCAACATGGCCTTCTACAAGACAGAAAAAAAATCTTAAGGGTATTTGAAGATGCATAGGTATTATTTATTTAAATGTAAAGTCATTTTTTAAATATAATTTTATTTTTTGTTAGAGACAGCAGGCAGATAAGCCTAAGAGCCTTTTAACATATTTTTCTTGGTATTGCTAAACAGAAAATCTATTTTGTGTAAGTGGCAGCAGAGGGCGCTCTTCTTACAGATTCGTTTCTACCAGAACTTTTCTTAAAGGAAAACAGTTAAAATGCCTTTGTGTACGTACGTTAACAAGTTTATGACTCTTCTTAAACATATGCATATATTTTATATAATATTTATTAAATAAATATATTTATATATTTAAATTATATATAGGTATGTTATATAATATTTATTAATTTATATAAGTATATATAAATATATATTTTATATACATATACATTTATATATTTAAGTTGTATATATGGCCATAAACTTGTTAATATACTCAAATATATATGTATATTGATTACTTTTATGGGTTTTTTCTTCCCTATCTATTAATACTGAAACCTGAAACCACATGTGATTCTGTTCTCTTGAATAATTACCACTTTTTTCTCCTTAAGCATGTCAACTTCCTGTTTCATCATGGAAACTTTCAATCTTGAGCTCAGAAAGTTGGGGCTTTGGGTACTGCCCTTCCATTCTCCACTTTATGTGCTTCCTCCTGTCTTCCAGACAGGACCCCAAGCCATTTTTGGAGCACGTCCAGGAGAAGAGGTAAATCTACTCCTCTTGTACAGGCTTTGGTCATGCTCTCTGCTGTGGACACGCTGCAAACCCCTCCAACATTCCTGCCCCCCTTCTCTTTTCTTTGTCTCACCTCCTCTCCTATATCTTTACTCCTCCAAGCCTTTCTTCACTATCCCATGCTTCTATCATTCTCCGCCCCTTCCAAGTCATAGGCATCACTATCTAAGCTTCCCACTTGCGGTGGCCAGCCTCCAAGATGATCCAGTGATCCCTGCCTACTTGTATATATACCACTTGCATCAAGCAGGGCTGACCTGTGTGACTGCTAGGATATTGCAGGAATGGCGTTGTACGACTTGCAAAGTTAAGGTCATAAAAGACATGTGGCTTCCACTTTGCTGTCTCTTGGATTACTGAGGCAGATGCCATGTTGTGAAAAGGCTCAAGTAGTCCTAGGGAGGGTCCATGTTTCAAAGAACAGAGCTTTCCTGCCAACAGCCCGTAGGGCCTTATCAACCATGTGAGTGAAGCACTTTGCCTCCAGCCCTAATAAAGTCTTTAGATGACTGCAACCCTGGTGATGACTGGTGGACATCTTGACTACAGCCTCATAAGAAACCCTGAGCTAGAACCACCCGACTAAGTCACTTCTGAACTCTTGAACCACAGGAACTGTGAGATAATACATGTTTATTGTTTTAAGACATGAAGTTGGGGGTAATTTGTTATGCAGCAATAGAAACTAATACTCCCCTCATTATGCCTGATGACATGTTTAAAAAGGCTGTGTGTGGTTTCACATCCTTGTGGTTAAAGCTCTGCAATGGCTCAACATTAATTTCAGCATTAAATCCAGATCCCCTGACCTGGCATGAGGTCTTTCTTCTGATGCCTCCCAGCTTCACTCAGCTCACTTTCCCTTTCCTCTCCCATCTCTCCAGCTACCCTGAAACACCTTTCATTTCCCTAGATGTCGATAGATAAAAATGACAGATGAAATACAAAAGGCCCAGTTAAATTTGACTTTTAGATAAGCAAGTGATTTTTGCTGTTGCACAATATTTGGGGCCTATTTATATTAAAAATCTTGCATGGTACATATCTATTCCAAAAAGTTCTTTGTTGTTTATCTGAAATTCAAATTAAATGGGGCATTCTGTATTGTTAGTTGCTAAACCTGTCAACTCTACAGATGGGAAATGATTTCTCTCAGCTCCTGTTCCTTCCCCTGCCTGATCACTGCAGGTTCCCCTACCTTCCTGTCCTGCAAGACTTAGCCCAGACAGAGATGTCTCTAGAAAGCCTATGCTGTCTGACTCCACCACACACACCTAGGATGGCTCAGATGTGTCTGCTGCAGGCTCCCACCCCCACCCCACACCCGTCACGCCTCTTGCATACCACACACGTCACAATGATTAATTTGCTTATCTCTGTACTAGACTCCGAACTCCTGGAGGTCAGGTACTGTCTTAATCATCATGTAGCTTCACTGCCAAAAACATAGTATGATTATAGCTTACAATTATTGAACACTTACTGTAAGCTAATCATTGTTCTAAGATATTTGCATATATGACCTCATGAATCCTCACGTCAACCAGAAAGAAGTACCATTAATATCGCTTTTACTTTTACTGATGAGGAAACTGAGGCATGAAGAAGTTATGCAATGTCACTCAACAATTGCAGTGAGGTTGGAGTTCAAGCCCAGGAGTCTGACTCTAGAGCCTACTCCCTAATGACGAACTAGGGGCATTGTCTCTCTGTGGTGTTTGATGAGTATTTATCGAATGCATGCAAGAACTAATTATCAATCTAAGTGCCTCCAACTAGATAATTTCCTTTAAACAGGGACCATGTTGATCTTGGTCCTTTCTGCCTCTACGCTTCCTCACTCTCTCTCCATCACTGCCTAGCACAAAGCATGGGCCAATAGCAAAGAATCATTCTGGTCTGTTTTTTCCTCTTCACATCCTTGTCACATTCATACCAGATGAAGGGTACCACTCTGTACCATATTTCCCTAAGGAAGAATGGACACAGCATGTGCTTTAGGAATAGAAACTAATAAGCCCTCTGGTTAATAGCGTGAGTTCTAGAGGAAAACTACCCAGGTTCTGATCTCAGCCCTACTAGTTATTAGCTGTGTGGCTTTGGATGAGGTCCTGATACTTAGATTCTTCATCTGCAAAATGGAGATAACGATAGTTTGTAACTCACAGGGTGATGAGGATTAAATGAGATTAAATGAATTCCAGTGCCTGGAACATAGCACGTACGCAATAATAAGATCCAGGATGTTAACAGGCTTGCTTCTGTTGCACCGTATCTGCCAAGCCAAACACCAAGTACAGTACATTCCTTAGTGACATAAATTCCACAAGCTGCTCGCAAATTAGGAATATGTGCTCGTATAAATTTGAGAAACTGCATTCTCTCTAACTCCAAACACTTCTGTTCCAGTTTACAGATTATTCTTGTCCAGTGTTTTGATTCTATCTTGTTTTATTATCTACATAATAATATTATCATGTATAATGTCTATTACATAATATACAATGTTATCTATATAACAAATATATATTTCAAATATTAGTTTTATACATAAAAGTTTGTTTAGATTTATCACCTTTTGCAAATAATCTTTGTGCTCACCATTCCTTCTTATATCTCAGAACTTTCTCCTTTTCTTTTCCTAAAGGACAATCTTTTAGTGAAAAAGAACTAAAAGTTCCTTTTAGTGAAAGTCTGTTGGTGGCAAATTCCTAGTTTTTGTGTGTCTGAAATTGTCTTTATTTCTTAGAGGATAGTTTGATGAATATCAAATTCTATGTTGACAGTTACTTTTCCCCAGCATCCCACTCAACTTTCCACTGTTTTCCAGCGTTGGTGTTGTAAATAAGTCTGCTGTCATGCTATCAGATTAACAGACATTTCTCTGTATGGAATCTGCCTTTTACCTCTGACAAAATAAAAGATCTTTTCTGTCTTCATAGTTTCATTACAGTAGGTTTAGACATGAATTTATTTTTATTAGTTATACTTAGGGTTCATTGTGATTCCTAAATCTATGGATCTGTGCCTTTCTTAAATTCCATACTATTTCCTACCATTATCTATTCAGATATTATCTCTTTTCTTTCTCTCTATTCTCTCCTTCTGGAACTCCTATTGGACATAGTAACATCTGCACATTCTACCATTGCTTTTAAAATCTCCATATTTCTGCTTTTCTGTGCTGCCATCTGGACTTCTTCAGATTTATCTTCTAGTTTACAGATTTTTTTTTAGCAACATCTTATCTATTACTTAATGTGAACATTGCATTTGTTTGAAATATAGTTGCTGTACAATATTATGTAAGTTACAGGTATACAACATAGTGATTGACATTTCTTAAAGGTTATACTCCATTTATAGTTATTATAAAATATTGGCTATATTCCCCATGTTGTACAATATATCCCTGTAGCTTATTTTATACCTAAAAGTTTCTACCTCTTGCTCCCCTACCTCTGTATTGTCCCTCACCTCTTCCTTCTCCCCACTGGTAACTACTAGTTTGTTCTCTATATCTGTGAGTCTATTTCTTTTTTTGAACATTGAATTTTAATTTCAATAGCAATGTTTCTTATTCCTAGAAATTCTCTTTCTTTTTCAATTCTACTTGTTCTTTTAAAAAAGCACCTATCCTTGTTCATGTTTTCCATTTCCTCTTTCCTTTCTTTAAGTAATTTAAATACATTTATCTCAGACCCAATAATTTCAATATCTGAAATCCTTGGAGAAAAAATTCTGATGTTAATTGTTTCTGCAAACTCATGATAGTTTGTTTCTTTATGTGTTTTGTAATTTTGAATTTTAAACTTGTATTCAAAGGTGTAAGTGGAGAAAGGTCCCTCCAGAAAGGATTTTTGATTTCTTGTTCCAGGCGCATGCATGAGAGCATCATAATCTGAAACTACAGTAAGTTAATTTCTTCCTTTGTGGTTTCTCAGATGATGAAGGTGGCCTATTATTATGAAGTACAATGTGAGACTTCTCCCCACATAAATAACATAGCTCAAGATAGAAATACTCCTTGTCATCTCCTTTTTCTTTAATGAATTTTCCCCCCTAGTTTCCCCTTTTATCTAACAGAGTAGACATTTGAGGATCCAAGCTTGGTGCAGGTGTCTCAGTTCCAATCCCTCTCTCTCATGCAGCTATTAAGCCTCTCAATGCTGGGTTCCCATTTTGGGAAATGTTCCCAGTTCAGACATGGCTTCAGCACTAGCTTATTGGTCTGGTTTCCTCCTTTTTATTTTTGCCTGTAGGCATTTCCCTAATTTTGCATAGCTGTGCATTTTATTTTTTTTAATATTTATTTTATTTATTTATCTATCTAGTTAGTTAGTTAGTTGCACCAGGTCTTAGTTGCAGCAGGCGGGCTCCTTTGCTGCAGCTCACCAGCTCCTTAGTTGTGGTATGCGAACTCTTAGTTGTGGCATGCATGTGGGATCTAGTTCCCTGACCAGTGATCGAACCCAGGCCCCTGCATTGGGAGCATGGAGACTCAACTACTGCATCACCAAGGAAGTCCCTGTGCATTTTAAGTTACATAGTTTATCTAGAACTTCTATGTGTTTTGTGAAGAGAAGATTCTTCAGGATGTCTGGTTCACCATTTTATTGGAAAATGCATTCCCAAACTGCATTCTCTAGTTCACTCTTGATTCACCCTGAATATCAATCAGCATATTCTGAGGTCCTGAAATAAATATACTCATGAAGACTTGTTTGAAACAGTATTTCTTGACTCTGAAACCCTTTGTTCAAATAATACCTATCCTTTAGAGCTGGGACACTCGTCAAGAAACATGGTCTAATGATCTGAACAGTGATAGTAATTGAGAGAGTCTGTCTGCTAGTGAACAGAACCCTTCTTGATAAACTTGGGGAATGGCCAGGAAAACTTCGTAAACTAATTGTTTTTGCATTCCTGAGGAATTTTTTGTTTTTGTTTTTGGTCCTATATGAAATCCAGAAACACTGTGTATGTTTGCTCCCCTCTTTGCCAACACACAGAGTTAATGTTATCTCTCTTTGCACAAGGAAGGAAAGGAAGTACTTTCCATTCTATCCCTTGTTTTCATGCCCAAAAGTTTCCATGATATTATTCTGGGTGTTGAAACTTTCCAAACCCAGTGTCACATGCAGTAAATTTGGTGCAACAGTTGTTTAAAATCTGTTCTGCCATTTTAGAATAAGGGAACTTATTATATTTATTTTTACACCATAAAATGTCTATTTTCCTGGCAGCTCAGGAACAACCAACACTGAAATAGAACTTCACATAGAGCTACTCCTGATTAAGGGACAGAAGTTAAGCTAGTTCTTCAAAAGTTGAGAAAAGTTTAAATGAGCTGCCTAAACAGAACATAATCCTACACGATGTTCAATTGAGTCACAGCAAATTAAATGGACGTGTCATAAAATTCTTTCACCCTGGAACACAGATAGTCCATGGACTTCTAGAACAAGAATTTTTTTAAATTGTGGAGTTGCATAGTTAGGGAAATTAATGCTGTGGATATTTTCAGGGACTTGGGGAGTAGGTCATTGTTATGGAAATTATAATAATGCATGTTAAAATTAAAATTTATATACAAAACAAACAGGAAAAACAAGATTTCTCTAGGGAATGGGTTTTTTTTCATAATAAATGGTGTACCATTTTTCAAAAATTTTATTGGAGTATAGTTGATTTACAATGTTGTGTTAGTTTCAGCTGTACAGCAAAGCGATTCAGTTATACATATACTACATTCATTCTTTTTCAGATTCTTTTCTCATATAGGTTAACACAGGATATTGAGTAGAGTTCCCTGTGTTACACCGTAGGTCCTTGTTGGTTATCTATCTTGTATATAGTAGTGTGTGTAATCTAGGGAATGTTTTTATTGTTTGGCTGGTTACAGTAAAAATTTATCAGAAGAACTGAGTCTCTTTCAGCCCTAAGGTCTGTCTGTAAATTTTCTTCACTGCACTTAGGAGTGCAGATTTACTAGACCGGCCTCTAAAACAAATAATCCAGAACAAAGAATGGCTGTCTTATTGGCAGTATCTCCCTGTGGTTACTGGAAGAGGTTTCATCATGCACTTGGGAAGAAAATCTGGGTAAAATGGTTAACACTTTATCTTCATTCTTCCCATGGAAGTTCTGACATTGGAACCAGAGTCTAAGGACATGGCTGCTGTCATCAAGGCTTGCGTCATTGTGAAGGGTCATATGTAACTCCCAAGGAACAAGCAGAATTAGGTTCAAGAAAAAGGCAAAGATGGGCCTGTCCACCGCATAGAGAAAGAGAAACCAGTCTTGGGGTCACACATTGCCAACCTGAGTCTGGTTCAAGGTGACCCTCTGCATCAATTTGGCATTGACATCAACTGCCCAGGGGACAGAAGCCCAATTGTGTAGGGCCAAGGTAAGCTGTTGTACCACTGTTACATGGAATCTGCTCCTGCGCCATTATCTGAGGGAGTAGAATATTGATAAAATCTCGTGTCCGGTTCAAGTTAAGGATGGCATACACAACAGACCATTGCCTGTGACACCCACAGAAGGCTGTTCTCCATTGCCTCCTCGTGTCTGGAATGGGAAAGAAGGAAAATAATTCATCCCTTTAGTTCCACCATCTTCCTGCTCAGATGTGTTCACTTGTAACCCTACCCTGGGTTGGTCCAGACCATCTAAACTTTCCCCGCAGTAAGAGCTCCATGGGGACAGGAGTGATCATTATGCAAACAGGCTACCTTCTCAAATGAAGGAGGGTCACTACAGAGAAGACGAGCCTTGCTACAAAGGCCTTATGTCAGAGGTATGTCCACTTCACAGAGGAAGAACAGGGTAGAAGCACAACAAATTCAACACAAAAAAAGTGTCAGACTTGCCTGCCTTGTGGCAATAACACAGAGATGATCTCACAGGAGCATAAAGCATCCAAATTTACATCCATGAAGCTGTTCCCAAACCAGCAACCTCATCTGCCCGGTCACCCACAGAGGTCCAGGCAAGAATGAAAAAGGGAGGAAAGTGAGTAGGTATAGAGACTCTGCGGCTCTAACATGTCCAGTAGATTCTTCACCCCTGCATTGCTCCCTATACTCAGGTCCTGTGAAGTTTACCCACCACTTGTGAACTGGTCCTGATGTGCATGCTGTTACGCCACTTTCATCTCAAGCTCCCATGTAGGAGCTTGTGGTGGGTCCTGACTGCCTTGGACATATTCTAGTAATATGAGCTTACTGATCTTCTCTCCCTGGTTAAGAGCATACAGACCATTAAGGCCTTAACTGCTACCTGTGTCGTGTACTAGAAAATCTCACTCATATACTTTGTTTTAAGGCCCTGGGAACATCATGATTTTTCCATGTATCAGATGAATTTTTCAATGGGTACCACCATCCTTCATGGTGGTTTTGTGACATTTGGGGTTTGAGCATGGATTCAGCAGGCCACCATGGATATGAGAAGCACTTGGGTTTGGTAAATTTTTCATCCAACTATTTTATTTAGGATGTGATCTCTTCTTATGGACATGTGCACAGATGAAGCTCAGAGCTGAGTTGTTGAATTTGTTATCACAGAGAAATCTCATAAGTTTGGGCCCTTAATAGTCCAGTCCTGAATGACATAGTAGCCTGATTATACAACAAGTCCTCTAAGAATAACTCATGAGCCTGTGTACAAGTTGATTTCAGTCAATCCCAAGAAGGAGAATTCTATGGTTAGGAGCACCACTTGAAATTCCACCCATTTTCTAAGTCAGCCAATGCAGTACTCCATGGGACTTGTCTGCCTTGGAGGCAAGCTATACTATTGGTGAACAAGGCTTTCTTGTCAGGAGATAAATCTTGTATCTGGGACTTTTACTCAACCAGGAAGTCTAGCCATCAGGTGGGACTTTCAAAATACCTATTGGATGAACAACCACTTGCTCGTAAATTTGGATGAGAACTTGAGAACCAGATTTGACCTTCAGTTGGATGTATTGATACCATTTCTATATCATAATGGAATTTTCTTGGCATTTTCCCACCTCATGGGTCTTTGGCTCAGAGAGAGAATGAGGTGGGATGTCAGGTCAGCGAGTCATGAGCCATGGCCACTGAGCCTGCACATCCGGAGCCTGTGCTCCTCAACGGGAGAGGCCACAACAGTGAGAGGCCCGTATACCGCAAAAAAAAAAAAAAAAAAAAAATCAAGTCCACTCCCCACCCTGAGATTTTTTGACCATCCAGACTGGACTGTTGAATGGTAGATAATGGGCATTTAATCTTTGCCTGCATTTACACTTATATGATAAGAATAATTCCTTTATACCCACCAAGTAAGTAATTCTGCTTCAATAGCACAATCCTTGTAGCATAAGAAGTGCAGGGAGCTCCCAGGAATACAAACAATTGTAATGGTTCCAGCAAAGGTTATAATGTGGATGCTCAGCTAGTGTCAGTGCCCCTTCATGGGGCTGATATTTAAGAATGTACATTCCAGTTAAGCAGTTCGACAAAGAAATCACAAGTACGGTCTGATCAAACAGGTCAAACACTCACATAGATGGTGACCCAGGGCTCTCAACTACAAGCAATATTTGTCCTGAATCCCGACAGAGGGGTTCATTTACCATGACTTAAGCCTTGAAATCTTTCTGAAGCTGTTGGGAAACAGGGTCTAGCCCTAGTCTTCTTTAAGTTTGAACAGGACTAAATTTGTATAGAGGGACTCTTTGGAGTTTGAACTCAGCCTCAGAAGGCAGTAACAAAGGCAGAAGCAGAGTATCTCTTTCTGTCTCTGTTTTCACTGTCATAGAATAAAAACAAAACAAGCAAACAAAAAAAACCACTGCCTTTTGAGGCCTCTTATTTCTATGTTCCATTTTAAGATGTGACATATATCTCCTAAGAATATTGT
This sequence comes from Tursiops truncatus, assembly GCF_011762595.2. Taxonomy (NCBI): domain Eukaryota; kingdom Metazoa; phylum Chordata; class Mammalia; order Artiodactyla; family Delphinidae; genus Tursiops; species Tursiops truncatus. The sequence goes on from NC_047042.1 coordinate 59,173,715, forward strand.
TCTAACCTTTAGGTACCCCCAGGTCAAAGGAGTAAAGATGGGGTCAGGTTCCAATTAGAAGGTTCTCCTCATTACTACCCATCCAGCATTCTCTCAATGGCATACAGTCAGAGTTTCTGCTGTCCTTGAATTTCATATATCCATGCTAAACTGTACACTATCTGAACATGGCTACTTCCTCAGCAAGGGCATTTCACTTTGTATGTGTGGTCCTGGGAAAGTCTCCTCTATGTGCATATGTGAATCAAATCTCAAGGGCAGGGCAGGGATGAAACCATTCCGTTTCTAATAGTTCTATCATTTAAATGAAATGAGATTCTTTTGATTGTTACTTATATAATTCTCAAAACAAGCCCAGTTTACTATTTGAACATAGTTTCTCTTCAATATGTACCTGATTTTCCCCCCAAAGGCATAAGAGCAGGTATCAGATCTAAAGGACTGGTCTATACTAGTCCCCCCACGGTGACCAGTAGTGGGAAGGGTGTGGTTTGTGTTCTCCCATCCTTCTGATCTGTAGGGCTCAAAACAACTTCTAAACTTGTGAAGAAGAGGCAAGGAGCAATCTTATTTCCTTTAGCTTCTATTTAATAGTAGAACCATCATTCCAGAGTTTCTGCTACTTCCAAAAGACTCTAACCAGAGCAAGCAAATTTTATCCACATTGGATGCCAGCCATGTGACATTTCTTCATCTGCCTTGCTAGAGTGACCAATTGTCCTAGTTTGCCCAAGATGGAGGGATTTCCCAGGATGAAGAACTTTCAGTGCTAAAAAGAGGACAGTCAGGAGGAAATCAAGATGGTTGGAGATAAAGGCAAATACCATATACATTGTTACAAGGTATGGGTAGATGATCAGTTTTATTGAGGAAACATACAAGCCAAGGACCAGCAAGGAGGGAAAGGAAGTGCCGTGTTCTCTTCATACCTAGAGGTGTACCAGGGCCATGGCGATACAACTGGACATGCTGTGAGTTTGTTTTGGAGAGAGAGCCTCCATCCCCTTGGTGTCTATTTTCTTATGGTGCAAATATGTGAACACCTTATATGTAGGTAATAAGCTCTCAGAACACAGAAACCGCTCTGGGTGATACACCAGCTGTGCAAATGTTTGTCTGACATCACCAACTACAAGCTCCTAGTGACCCTTTAAGAAACAGGATTCAAGCTGCCAGAGGGAAGGGAGACCTCATTCCTTTGAGAAGCTGAGTTTACCTTCCCCAGTGAGCCCATTCTGGGCAACCGGGCACATGGAATCGTCGACTGGACAATCCTGCCTGTTTCTCTCCACAGGAACATTGTCCTGAAGACTCAGAGGAAAATCCTACCTCTAATAAAGATCTGCTTCTGGAAAATTTTTAAAATTCTACCCTGTTGAAGAGGCCCTCAATAAGTTTCCAGAAGAAATAGCCTCTATGAAATAGAAACAGAAGTCATAGCCTGAATGAAAATACAGGAAGATAAATTTGAAATATAGATGGAAATATGAAGAAAAAATGCAAAGAAATGAAAACTATTAGTGAATAAAAATTCATACCAGAGGCCATAAAAATTTAGACAATCACTGAAGAAACTCTAACCAAGAACATAGAAAAAACTTGAGAGTATCTCCCCAAATTCAGAGGAAAAGACAAAGATTATGAGAAGATAAGAGAGAACAAAGATTCAAGCTAACTATACAAGGGTTTCAAAGTGAAAACATGAGCAGAAGGGATGTGCTAAACCAGGACGTCAATAAAAGAACTCAGTGAGAGTTGACGACCACAGTCAATGATTAGAGACCTACAACTAGGTACTGGCAAAACTTTCAAATGACATAGATGAATTAAAGTCCTACAAGCAATGAAGCAGTAAAAAATTGGTAAAAATAAGTAATAAAAAGAAGGCTAACTTTTCTAAAAAAAAAAAAAAAGGTTAACTTGTTTGCAATTTTAATTCATGAGGCTAATGTAATAAAGTTGATTAAATTTTGTGAAGAAAAAACTCTGTAACTCCCAAATTTTATAGCCAATCAACAGAAAGTCATTTTTAAAAGCACTTCACAAGGACCTACTATATAGCACAGGGAACCATACTCAATATTTTGTGATATTCTATAAGGGAAAAGAATCTGAAAAAGAATAGATATATACACATGTATAACTGAATTACTTTGCTATACACCTGACACTAACACAACGTTGTAAATCAACTATACTTGAATTTAAAAAAAATTTTAATTAAAATTTTTTTAATAAATTAAAAGATAAATTTTTAAAAAGCTAAAAATAAAAATTTAAAAAGCACTTCAAATTCAACATAGGCAAATGGAATTCATCACTTCCTCTCAAAATCCTGCCCTTCTTCATGGCTCACTCTTTCAGAGAATGGCATCACCATGTACTTATTTTCCTAGACCAAAGATCAGAAAAGATTTTTTGTCTCCTTCTCCTTCCTCATGCCCCACCTTCCAGTATAAGTTGCAGCACTTCTACATTCTAATAAACTCAGTCCTTTTTCTTTATCCCCGATTCCTCTTTCCTAGTTCAGGTCACCATCAGCTGCCACCTGGATACTAACACAGCCTGCTAGACTATCTCCCTGATTCTACCTTGCTTTCCTTCTATCCATCTATCAGTGTAACCAGGCTCTTTCCTTGCCAAAACAGGTCAATGGCTCCCTAACATGCTTTAAGGAGTGTCTAAACACTCTTTTCTGGCTTATCTGGCCCCTGCCTTCCTCTCTAGCTACTTCTCTTGCCCTTTCCTTCTCACATGCTGCATTGTGGCCATACTATCTTTGAGTCTCCAAACACACCAGGCTCTCTTACATCTTTGCAAGTGATTTCTGGTTAGTTCCTATTCAACTTCTAGCCTCTGCTTAGATATTCCTTCTTTGAGGAAGATTCCTTGAGCCTATAAGTCTGGTTAGATGGCATCCCATACAACTTCCTAGGATTCTGTGTGTCTATCACAGCACAGCATCTTTATTGCAGGTTACTTACTGGCCTATCTTTCCCACCAGAAAGTAAGTGCTGTGTAGTCCCATATGGTCACTTCCATATGGTGACCTCAACAAATATTTTTGATGAATGAATGAATATAAGTTCAACTGCTCATAAGATATTCCTCTCATATACTTTTTGGGAAAAAAAATTATTTGAAGATATACTCTAGCCAAATGACAAATTAATAAAAATTAGCATGGGAAGAATGGGAAATTATAGTTGAAAAGGATAAGAAGACCTCCCCTTATTCAGCTTGCACCCCAACTTCAGGAATCTGGTTGAATTATATATTTTCAGATGGATCCTGCGGTCTCAGGATAAACTTTGACCTTGTGTCATTTCCACTAACTAGTCATCTTATTCCTTCCGTCCTCTCCCAGTGTAATGTTTCTTGAGCCATGATCTCCACCAACTAATCAGATGGAATCTCTTGACTTTGATGACTATTTAAAACAATAACTTCTGTTGTTCTTCCTGAACTTGCTAACAGCGGTGGAGTGTTTTCTCCATTTCTCTTCTGGAACACTGTGCCAGAAGAAACACTTAACAGAAAGTCTTTTTCCCCCTTTATAAAAGCAGAATTACATAGAACAACACAGTGGACATTTTTACTGTTGACCAATCTGAATAATGGTATTTTGGATCTATAAAACTTATTTTAAATGATTCTGACGAGTCTTTTAAATTGGGAAAATGTAATAAGCTACCCAGGGGTAGGTATCCCCTCCTGCCATATCTCTCTTCAGAGCGTCAGGACCTGCTAATACTCCTGGGTTAACTGGAGTTGAGAATACATGTAGTATGATCTTGACAATATGCTCTTCTTTTTTTCTTTTTTTTTTGAATTTTATTTTGTTTATTTATTTTTTATACAGCAGGTTCTTGTTAGTTATCTATTTTATACATATTAGGGTATACATGTCAATCCCAATCTCCCAATTCATCACACACACCCCACCCCGCTTCCCCCCTTGGTGTCCATACGTTTGTTCTCTACATCTGTGTCTCTATTTCTGCCCTGCAAACCGGTTCATCTGTACCATTTTTCTAGATTCCATATACATGCATTAATATACGTCATTTGTTTTTCTCTTTCTGACTTACTTCACTCTATATGACAGTCTCTAGTTCCATCCACGTCTCTACAAATGACCCAATTTAGTTCCTTTTTATGGCTGAGTAATATTCCATTGTATACATGTACCACATTGTCTTTATCCATTCGTCTGTTGATGGGCATTTAGGTTGTTTCCATGACCTGGCTATTGTAAATAGTGCTGCAATGAACACTGGGGTGCATGTGTCTTTTTGAAATATGGTTTTCTCTGGGTATATGCCCCATAGTGGGATTGCTGGGTCATACGGTAGTTCTATTTTTAGTTTTATAAGGAACCTCCATACTGTTCTCCATAGTGGCTGTATCACTTTACATTCCCATCAACAGTGCAATAGGGTTCCCTTTTCTCCACACCCTCTCCAGCATTTGTTGTTGTAGATTTTCGGATGATACCCATTCTAACCAGTGTGAGGTGATACCTCATTGTACTTTTGATTTGCATTTCTCTAATAATTAGTGATGTTGAGCAACTTTTCATGTGCCTCTTGGCTACCTGTATGTCTTCTTTGGAGAAAAGTATATTTAGGTCTTCTGTGCATTTTTTGATTGGGTTGTTTGTTTGTTCAATATTGAGTTGCATGAGCTGTTTATATTTTTGGAGATTAACCCTTTGTCCATTGATTCGTTTGCAAATATTTTCTCCCATTCTGTGGGTTGTCTTTTCGTCTTGTTTATAGTTTCCTTTGCTGTGCAAAAGCTTTTAAGTTTCATTAGGTCCCATTTGTTTCATTTGGTTGTTATTTCCATTACTCTAGGAGGTGGGTCAAAAAAGATCTTGCTGTGATTTACATCAAAGAGTGTTCTTCCTATGTTTTCCTCTAAGAGTTTTATAGTGTCCAGACTTACACTTAGGTCTTTAATCCATTGTGAGTTTATTTTTGTGTATGGTGTTAGGGAGTTTTCTAATTTCATTCTTTTACATGTAGCTGTCCAGTTCTCCCAGCACCACTTGTTGAAGAGACTGTCTTTTCTCCATTGTATATCCTTGCCTCCTTTGTTACAGATTAGTTGACCATGGGTGCATGGGTTTATCTCTGGGCTTTCTATCCTGTCCCATTGATTTATATTTCTGTTTTCAGCCAGTACCATATTGTCTTGATTCCTGTAGCTTTGTAGTATAGTCTGAAGTCAGGGAGTATGATTCCTCCAGCTCCGTATTTTTCCCTCAAGACTGATTTGGCTATTCAGGGTCTTTGGTGTCTCCGTACAAAATTTAAGATTTTTTTGCTCTAGTTCTGTAAAAAATGCCATTGGTAATTTGACAGGGATTGCACTGAATCTGTAGGTTGCTTTGGGTAGTATAGTCATTTTCACATTATTGATTCTTCCAATCCAAGAACATGGTATATCTCTCCAACTGTTTGTGTCAGCTTTGATTTCTTTCATCAGGGTCTTATAGTTTTCTGCATACAGGTCTTTTACCTCCTTAAGTCGGTTTATTCCTAGGTATTTTATTCTTTTTGTTGCAGTGGTGAATGGGATTGTTTCCTTAATTTCTCTTTCTGATCTTCTGTTGTTAGTGTATAGGAATGCAAGAGATTTCTGTGCATTAATTTTGTATCCTGCAACTTTACCAAATTCATTGATTAGCTCTAGTAGTTTTCTGGTGGCATCTTTAGGATTCTCTATGTATAGTATCATGTCATCTGCAAACAGTGACAGTTTTACTTCTTCTTTTCCAATTTGTATTTCTTTTTCTTCTCTGATTGCCGTGGCTAGGACTTCCAAAACTATGTTGAATAATAGTGGCAAGAGTGGACATCCTTGTCTTGCTCCTGATCTTAGAGGAAATACTTTCAGTTTTTCAGCATTGAGAATGACGTTTGCTGTACGTTTGTTGTATATGGCCTTTATTATGTTGAGGTAGGTTCCCTCTATGCCCACTTTCTGGAGATTTTTTATAATAAATGGGTGTTAAATTTTGTCAAAAGTTTTTTCTGCATATTGAGATGATCATGTGGTTTTTATTCTTCAATTTGTCAATATGTTATATCACATTGATTGGTTTGTGTATATTAAAGAATCCTTACATCCCTGGGATAAATCCCACTTGATCATGGTGATCCTTTTAATGTGTTGTTGGATTCTGTTTGCTAGTATTTTGTTGAGGATTTTTGCATCTATATTCATCAGTGATATTTGTCTGTAATTATCTTTTTTTGTAGTGTCTTTGTCTGGTTTTGGTATCAGGGTGATGATGGCCTTGCAGAATGAGTTTGGGAGTGTTCCTTTCTCTGCAACTTTTTGGAAGACTTTGAGAAGGATGGGTGTTAGCTCTTCTCTAAATATTTGATGGAATTCACCTGTGAAGCCATCTGTTCCTGGATTTTTGTTTGTTGGAAAATTTTTAATCATGACAATATACTCTTGACCATAAAAAATATATAGGAAAAAGACTATAAAGAAATATATCAAAATGTATGGAGTGATTATTTCTATATATTGGGACTCTGGGAGATCTGATTTTTCTTTTTTTCTACTTTTCTATATTTTTGAATGAACTTTTTTTGTAATCATTAAAAGTGGATGTTATTTTTACAAAAGTCAGAACATTTTACATATTTTGATTTCATATTCAGCTTTTACATATTCAGCTTCACAGTAGAATTCTGTCAAACATTTTTTTTTTGCGGTACGCGGGCCTCTCACTGTTGTGGCCTCTCCCGTTGTGGAGCACAGGCTCCGGACGCGCAGGCTCAGTGGCCATGGCTCACGGGCCTAGCCGCTCTGCAGAATGTGGGATCTTCCCGGACTGGGGCATGAACCCGTGTCCCCTGCATCGGCAGGTGGACTCTCAACCACTGCGCCACCAGGAAAGCCCTGTCAAACATTTAGAGAAGAACTAACACCCATCCTTCTCAAACTCTTCCCAAAAATTGCAGAGGAAGGAACACTCCTGAGCTCATTCTATGAGGCCACCATCACCCTGATACCAAAACCAATCAGAACATATGTCCATAGTATTAACTAAGTGAAAAAGAAATGTATGAGGAAAAAAATGGCTGGAAGGAAGAATATCAGAATTTAACAGTTTCTGTTTGATTTCATTTCTGCTTTCTGGTTTTTTATGTTTCCCAATTTTTTGATAATTATCATAGCATATAGTAGCATAATTAGCATATAGCATAATTTTTAATGTAAAAAACACTTTATTTTCTTAAGTAAAAGGTAAATGATTAATGCAAGGCAATAAATGCCACACACACACAAAGTTCCAATAGTAAGCAAGATTATTAGAGGGGGAGTTCACTGTGGGCCGTGTGTTAAGAATTGCCTCATGGGAAAAAAAAAAAAAAGAATGGCCTAATCAGAGACAGAGCTTTTGCTGAGCCTTAAAGCATGGACAGGTGTGACTGGGCAAAGAGGAAGCGGGAAGACACTTCAGGCCAGGAAAGTGGTCTGCTCACAGAGTGGAGGTGGGACATTCTTACAGGGACAGAGAGCTCAGACGGGGCTGTGGTGGGTGATGAGCACAAAGTTGAGCTCCACTCAACTGGGGAGGGCTGTGGGTGTCCAGTGAAGTACCTTGAATTTATTTTGCAAGTGAAATATTGGAAGTTTATACCATACATGCCCAAAGCAGCCCAGGAGATGATTTGCAATTACATTCAGATAGTTGTTTCTACCAGCCATTGGCGCACTTTCAAAGTCAACAAGACTTTCATTGGTGACATCCCATCATACTTTGTGACCTGTATTCCACCTCCTGCCGCTTTCTCTTTAATATCTTCCCCTCCACTCAAAGCTCTTGATTTCGTGGCTCCACACGGGTTTTTCCCTCCTGTAGTGAGTTCCCTACTCTACAAAACCATCCCACATTCTTCCTCTCATCCTCCCCCAACCAAGAAAATGGTTCTTCCCTTAATGTTCTTGATGGCAGATAGGAAATTATCTAGCTATAATAATTCATAACAAAGGAAAATTACTCATAAATTTAACACTTACTTTCATGGGGTATTCACATTTTAAAAGAGGGGCTTGGTAACCCATTGGACTTAGAACAATGGAGGGAGGGAGGTTAATTTTTTGAGCGACTTGCCTCATCCTCAAACTAACAAAGCAGCCAATACAGCTTCCCAGAGCCAACAACTTTGAAAACCTGTCAATCCTTTTAAATCCTTGTAAGCTGAAGACTGAGAGCTGTAGGAAACAGGATCCAAGTGATCCTCTGAGTTCTGGCCAATGCCAGGGAGTGCTGGAGCTGACAGCTGGTGATATTCTTCTCTAATTACATGCTGATCAATGCAGGTGAGTAGTGGTTTGACAAAGAAATGCAATCTTGGGATCCCAGGCAGAGCCAGGACTTCCTTTGACCCCTGGAGTTGGGTCATGTACTTTCCTGTTTATCCTACTGCCCACCTATTCAGGGTACATTCCTCTTGAGCTCATACCCAAGGCCAGGAAGGAGGAGGAAGAGGGGAAGATATGCCTGGGACAGAACTCTGAGCTGGAGAGGGCGAGGTGGGGTGATACGTGGAACAGATGCAAGGGACGGTTATTATTAGTGCCCATGGTAAACAGGAGAGCTGCTTACACGGGGATGAAATCAGCTGGTTTTATACTGGGACAAGTTCCAAAGATACCTCTGCTCTCTTCCCAACCTGATTTGACTCTCTGAAACTTGGAAACTGCATCCCCTGCTTCTAGTTTCTCCACCCTCAGTGGACTTGCTGAAGCTAGATGCATAATAACAATAATAACAACAACTATTGTAAGCAACCATCCAGGAACAGTTCTAAGACTTGACATAGGTAAGCTCAATTTTCCTTACAACCACTCTCCGATGGAGGTGTTGTGGTTGTCAGTTTTACAGATGGTGAGCTTGAAGGCCAAAGAGTTTAAGTCATTGCCCAAGGGCCCCCAGCTGGTGAGTGGCAGGGCTGGGACTTGAACTATCCCTAACCATTCTGCTGCACTGCTTCATTTACCTGTCAGGAGAACCTATCCAATCATTTTGGTCTCTGGCTTCTTCTGGTAATGGTTCTCGCTGTCTCACTGTGACCCACATTACCAGCCCCTCTGCCACCTGCCTGGGTGTTCCCTTGGTCAGGACTTCTCATGCTAGTCCATGGGTCAAACTTTGATGTGCAAACTCAATGTAACACCTGATTCTGGATAACAGATACCAGCTCTGTTTCCCTCTCTGACAGTGGCGAACACTTACAGGGCTGCCTCCAAGACAGGATCCCTCCTGGATCTACTGAAACACCTATGGAAATGCTCTCATTTGCCAAAACGCTACAATCCCAGTTGCTGCCCTGTGCCTTCTTCTTCCACTGCTTATTTCCCCTTTCTCTGCCTCTCCCCCGCCCCTTCCCCTCCCCTTTCTATATCTCCTTTCTCTGACCTATAACAGCTTCATTGAATAACCTTCACTACAGTTCTTGTTATTGGGCTTCTCACTAAACAAATGCAGCTAGTGTCTCTTGCTACCCAGAGATTCTGTAATTATAATAATAATGTCTACACACAATTTTGAACCAGTCTGAAGGCTGCTCACTACTGTGGGTTGTGTGTACAACACAAAAGAGGAGAAACATGTGGGAAGGGAATCAGGAAATAAGCTTGGAAGAACATTCTGTACTCTATATTTTATTTACAAGGGGCCTTGATTATTTATTATGAGCATTACTATTCTTCCCTGTAATCACAAGAGAAAAGAAAGCATATTGTTGAAGGTGAGGGATATTAACGGAAAGCTGGGAGGCCTCTGGGGTTTTGCAAATAGCACAAACAGGATAACCAGGAGATGAGGACCGCACCAAACACTTCCACTGTCTCCAAGGGGGCTGCCCATGCCCGACGGCCAATAAGCCACCTCATGGGTGTTTCCTTCATCACCATCCAACACGGTGACTCCTCTTTGTGTTTTTCATTTCATGGAACCTTTTGATAATGGGAATCTGATGAATGGGAGGCCTCTGTGTGCATAATCACACAAGCAAACATCACCTTCTTAAAATTTCAGGAGTTCACAGACTTCCCACAGATATGAGAAGGGGACCCTAGATTAAAAATTACCCATCTGTACTTCCCTGGTGGTGCAGTGGTTAAGAATCCACCTGCCAATGCAGGGGACATGGGTTTGATCCCTGGTCTGGGAAGATCCCACATATGGCGGAGCAACTGAGCCCGTGCACCACAACTACTGAGCCCATATGCCGAACTACTGAAGCCCACTCACCTAGAGCCCGTGCTCCACAAGAAGAGAAGCCATTGCAATGAGAAGCCCACGCACCGCAATGAAGAGTAGCCCCCGCTCGCAGCAACTAGAGAAAGCCCACACACAGCAACAAAGACTCAACACAGCCAAAAATAAATTAATTAATTAAATTTAAAAAATTACCCATCTTTTATGGACTATAAGTTTGTGTCACCCCTAAATTCATATGTTGATGCTTTAATCCTCAGTGCAATGGTATTTGGAGGTGGGGCCTTTGTGAGGTACTTAGGTTCAGATGACGTCATGGGGGTGGGGCCCCCATGATGGAATTGGTGCCCTTATAAGGGGATAAAGGGACCAGAGCTCTCTCTCTTTCCCGCATGTAAGGATACAACAGGAAGTCAGCTGTCTGCAACAACAGAACCCAACCATGTTGGCACCCTGATCATGGGATTTCGGCCTCCAGACTGGGAAAAGTAAATTGTTCTTTAAGCCATCCAGTCTATGGTCTTGTGTTATAGCAGCCTGAGGTGATTAAGACACTATCTAAAAGCATGTTAAGAAAGATTAGTGCTCAAGAAATTGTACAGAAATGAAAGGTAGAATTGTTTAGTGCAAAGGAGATTTGATGTAGGGTTAGGTATGGATTCACATGCCAGGTCTGCCATCACTAGGACTATGACTCTGGGCACCTTACTTAACCTCTCTGAAGGATTTATCACTCTGCCTTGGAATGCTGCAGGGGTTTCTAAAAGGGGTGATTCTTTCTCAGAACAAGAGAGATCTATGTGTCTGGGTCCAAGTAAGAGAGATTTTACCCTTGCCTGCTCCCAAGGCCTCTGGCCAGTTGATGAGAGGGGCTGTCTGCCTTACTGAACAGGGCCTAGGGTGTCCCAGAAAAATGCATTAGACTGTCCTCTAGAGCATCAAGAAGCTGAAGGAATCCAAGGAGCCAGAGAGGTTTGCTTATTTAAGTCCTTGGTGAAAGTGCAACCTAAGGGCAATTGTATTTCTACGTTGAAGGGTTTTTTGGTTTGTTTTTTTTTAATCAAATGGAAAGGTCAAGGCTTTAAACGGCATAATGATTGGTTGTTTATCTCCATTCTCCTCTGCTTCTGGTACTTCCGTGAACATGTTCTGACCTCAAACTGTGGGTGGGAAGGCAGGAAGGATGCTGTCTGTGCATTACTGTGAGCCTTGAAGCTTGCCCGAGTACTTCTGAAACTGCCAAGATGAAATAAATAGCACACAGCCTCCCTCTGCATCTCAACCTGAAAGTGACACTGTAAATTTTGAATTCAAAGATTTCAGAATGTTGTGAATCATTTGATAGGTATTACTAGAAAGAGAGGTTGTGGCAATTAAATGAGAAAAATTTATTGGAGGCGAATCGTAGACTTAAATATGAAAGCAAAACCAATCAAGCTTCCAAAAGAAACGAGAGACTATCTTCCCGACCTTGGGGTAAGCAAAGATTTCTTAAGCAGAGCATTAAGAGGACTAATCACAAAAGAAAAAGAATTGATAAAAACAATTCTCTTTGGTATTACAAAATTTCTGTCCATCAAAAGACACCATAAAGAGAGTTACAAGGTAACTTATGAAGTGAGAGAAGATATTTGCAGTACGTGTATCTGTCTAAGAACTCCATGGTGAAAAAAGACCCTTACAAATTTTAAAAGACAAAACCAAAATTTTAAGTGATCAAGGGACTTGAGCAGGCACTTCATAGGGAAAGAAGCCCAAACGGCCCATGTGTGCATAAACAGGTACTCAACATCATTAGTCATCAGGGAAATGGTAATTAACAATCACAGTGGTAGACAACTACTCCCCCGCCAGAACGGCTAAAATAAAAGACTGACTGTACCAAGTGTGGGAGAGGATATGGAACAAATAACTGAACCCCCCCATACCCTACTGGTGGGAATGTAAATTGGTTCAAATGTATTCACAGGTGACCCCCATGAAGATGAGAGTCCTGAGACAGAAGAAGACACCTAGTGGTAGAAATTAAAATAAAGTGAGCCATGGTTGGGGAGGTGAGTATCAAGTCTTTCTTACCCTTGAGTCCACTTGAGGAAGCCCTTTGCTACTGATTGGTGCCCTGGGGGAATCCAGCTGGCCTTTAGACAGTCCTCCTCTCCTTGTTCATGTTTCCTTCTTCCCTTTGGGTTTTGATCTCTAGGTCTGGGACCATTGATCTGGTTCCACCATCACCACCACCAATACCATTCCCAGTTCCAACAATTTATTTTTATTACTTCCAGGGGATAAACAAAGAAATAGACAGCAGGCTAATAGATTTACTCCCTATTGCTGCAAAATACATGCCTAAGCAACCCTTTCTCATGCTGGTACAGTTTTATTTGTCATAAGATTCTCAGGCTTAGTATAGACTGAAATATAGTCCTTCATGGCAATTATTCTTTATTAAGCATGAATGCCTGTGATTATCATCTTATTTAGTAAATTATCCTTGATCTTTCTTCACACCCACTACTTGGTTATTCTGTGTGCTTCTGGTGCCTGATTCCTACTACCCTTCCTGACACCCAACACTCCTGCTGTGGCCCTTACAACTGAACAATGCTCACAGTTCTATGAATTTCTCATTCAACCAATAGCATCATTTGCCAAGAAAAATTTGGGAATATTGGAACACAGCCTCCCTTCACAGTCTGTGAACATTTCTGTGCTTGAAGTTAGGGATATAGTTTTAGATAGTAAATGTTTAACTCCAGCCTAATCTCAATTTTCCTTAGATTTAGCGCACAGTGCACCAAAGTTCTTGTGGGTTATTTTCCTGGACGGTGTCTGATATTTGGGCCACTAAATGCTTCCATGTGTTTAATTCAAGTGGTCAAAGGAAGGACAGATTTGCATGCAAGACCATTTCTAGGAAATTTATCCCTGAGGCACTCACTAATTTTTTTCAGTGTCATAAACCCTGCTGACCTCCAACAATAGTTGGAACTTGCAGTACAAAATGGAAGTTTCTTTTGTTTTGTTTCTAGCCAGAATTATATGAGTGGGCTCTCCCTCTGTGGCAGACATGACTTACTGCCTACTCAATATTCATTTCCCACTACAACCATCCTACTCCTTCTCTGAATGCAAAACCCTGATTTTGCTCCAGGAAATATTGAGCAATGGATCTACACCAGGGATGGCATGCTCATCCCCTACCCTGGCCTATGATTGGTCTAGAGGTGGCCACATGACCCAGTTCTGCCAATGAGATATAAGCAGACACCTGCTAGGTGGAGCTTCTGGAGAAGTGGCTGCCTTCCTGATAAAAAGGTACAGGCTTACTTGTTGTGGCTCTTTGCCCCTTTGCTTTTACTTTCTTCTTTCCTCCTTTTTCCTACCTATAACACAAACATGATAGTTGAACAGCAGTAGCCACCTGTGATCAAAAGGAAACGGCCAAGAGAAATGCAGATATCAGCCTTAATGTTGTTGAGCTGTTGAATCAACATCAGGCAACTCCCACCTCCAACTTCTTATTATCTGAAAAAAATAAACCTCTAACAGTTGGAGCCTCTCTAGTTGGTCTTCTATTACTTGCAGCCAAAGGCACTCCTAGCAGATGCACTTTTTTTTATCACAGTGAGGTCAAGCAGAAGTAATACATATTGAGCAGTTTCTACACACTAGGGGTTGGGCTGTTTTAAATGTGCTAGCTCATTAGCCCCTCATATAACCCCATGAAGAAGCTCTTAGCCTCTGTCTACAGATGAAGACACTGAGTTCAAAGGGATTGAGGAAAAGGCAGATCTAAGATGAAACACAGGCCTGTCTGACTCCAGTGTCCAAGCGCTTTTCATCCCACCACATTGGCTGTCAACAGTTGGGTGGAGCAGATGGAGGCTTGCCCTGTTTTAGCTAAAATATGAACCTTCAGGCTGTGTGAAGTAGGGGCATCTGTTTGTTTGTTTGTGTTTGTTTTTATCTTTTTTGTTAATACCCTTAAGACAGTGTTCTACAAAGCGCTGGTCTAGAAGAAGTTTACTATCCTACCCCTATCTTGGTTTTATGTTCAAAAGTCAGGTAGAGGAATGTATGCTCTTAAAAATAGGCAAAGGCACTTCAGATGGAAGAGTCAGAAAGGCTTCTTTGAGGAGGTAATATTTGAGCAGAGACCTCAACAATAAGAAAGAGCCCTCCATGCAAAGCTGGGGAGTGGGGGGCAGTGTTCCAAACAGCATGTGGCAATAGCATGTGCAAAGGCCCTGAGATGCAAATAAACCTGATGTGCGACCACGACTGGGCATAATGAGTCAGGAAGTAGGAGATGAAGTTGGAGAGGCAGAAAGGCCAGATTGTGTAGGGTTTTGTGGCCGTGGAAAAGTTTGCAAGGCACTGGAGGGCTTTACACAGGTGAGTGAACTGATCTGGCTTGCCTTTTAAAAAGGCCACTTTGGGGACTTCCCTGGTGGTCCAGTGGGTAAGACTCTGAGCTCCCAACGCAGGGGGCCTGGGTTCGATCCCTGGTTGGGGAACTAGATCGTACATGCTTGCCGCAACTAAGAGCCCGCATGCCAAAACAAAAACAAAAAAACAAGCCACTTTGCAGCTCCGTGGAGAATGGACTGTAAGGAGGCCAAGAGTGGAGGCAGGGCGACCACTTGGAAGGCTGCTGCAGTAATATAGGCGAGAGATGATGGCGGCTCAGACGAGGGTGGTAGCATGGAGATAGAAAAAGCACTGGGATTTGGGGGACATTTTAAAGGCAGAACAGGCTTGACTTGGATCTGTTGTGGGTGCTAATGGAAAGAGGAATCAAGGATAATTCCCAAGCCTCTTGTGGGATGGTGGTACCTTTTGCTGGGACAGAGAAGGCTAAGACGGATCATTTGGGGGAGGACGCTGTGGAAGGGAACCAACTCTTGGGAACCAAGTGCTGCAACGCACCCCAAGGTTCACTGCAGCACTATTTACAATAGCCAAGACATGGAAGCAATCTACATGTCCATCAGCAGATGAATGGATAAAGATGTGGTATATATACAATGGAATACTACTCAGCCATAAAAAATGAAATAATGCCATTTGCAGCAACATGGATGCAACTAGAGATTATCATACTAAATGAAATGTCAGAAAGAGAAAGACAAATACCATATGGTATCACTTATAGGTGGAAACTAAAATATGACACAAATGAACCTATTTATGAAACAGAAACAGAATCATGGACATAGAGAACAAACTGGTGCTTGCCAAGGGAGAAGGGGTTGGGAGAGGGATGGAGTGGGAGGCTGGGGTTAGCAGATGTAAGCTTTTATATATAGAATGGATACACAACAAGGTCCTACTGTACAGCACAGAGAACTATATTCAATATCCCGTGATAAACCATAATGGAAAAGAATATATAAAAAGAATGTATATATATGTATAATGAATCACTTTGCTGTACAGCAGTAATTAACAACATTGTAAATCAACTATACTTCAATTTAAAAAAAAAAAACAGATTTGCATCCCCTTTCTCTGTTTTTCTCCCAGATAATTTCAAAGAGGAAAAAATCTGGCTCCTCCAACAGAATGCAATGAGTCGATGTCCTGAGATTGAACAAAGCTTGTTTTGCTTTTATCCCCCCGGCCTCTATCTTGTCTTTTGAGTCATATTAAACCTGACATTATCCAATGGCTTTTGCATTTACTGAGTTTTAAACTTGGTGCAATTTGTGGACAATTTCAATAATGTGTCTGATACATTTGTGCTGGAGTCATCAGAATCTGGTCCACCGGACAACCCTGAAGACATTGCTCTGTCAATCTTTTCTCTTCTCCCACCCTATTTCCTTAAGAAAAGAGATAAAGTATAATCCTGACTATTTACTGGGTCATATGCCATATTTCACCCCCAGTGAATTCAAAACCCAGGAACGGTCAAGCAAGTTTACAAATATTCACTTGCCACTAAACCAAGTAAAACTTTATACTGGAGGGAGAGTGAGTGAGGAATAGAGAAGATTTCAGGACTAATTGATTTCCACTTCCTAAAGCAGCTAAGCATATGTGGGGTTTGAATTATTATTTGCAAATCTACACCCGTCCCCAAAAAACAACCATAATGCATAATTAAGATAGAAGCCCAGCAGTTTCAATCCTAAGTGAGCACTTGTGCTTCAGAAAGGAGAAGTGGGATTATTGGTTTGGTCAGCTAATTAGCTGTTGCTTGCTTACCTGCTTAGAATTCTCTCGTTCCACTAATTCAATTACCTCATCAACACAAAGACTGGATTGTTTCGACTTTCACATATAGTCTCTCATTTCTTTATCATAACTGTACATGAGCTAGCTGTATTATTACCCTTATTTTCTAGATGGGGAAGACAGGGTTCAAGGAGGTACTACAAATTAAGACAGAGACCAAATATTTGGCTTTGATATTAAATTCCCCATGTGCTTATCCATTACATGGGATCAGCCAGATATGGTCTTAAACTTGTCTTAGAATTCCTTAATGAGAGATATTTTTAAGCCTCTTTTTAAAAGTTCAAACTAATAGCATGATGGTTTGTTTTATCCTTGAATAGGTAGAATCTTCTGATTGCATGCCTATAACTATTAAATACTTAAAAGACTAAGGGAGAGGGAGTACTGTGGAGTTTATCCTACCCAGAGACAAAACAGTTCCCTGCACAGAGTAGGTGATCTATCAAGATTTAATGAACGCATGCACTTCTGGGCAGTTACTACAAAATATAAAATATGGTTAATTTATTTTAAAACATAGTTGGGATAAAATTATACCCCAATTTCAAAAATGTCAATATTAGCATATGCATAAGGAAAATAATCCAGAAAAATATATACCAAATGTTTAATATCTGACACAACGTGACTTAAAAAGAAAATTAATGCAAAATTATGTACACGTAGTATATTTGTGCTACAGTTAGGAGTGGAGTCAAACAGACCTACTTATAAATTCCAGGCCCTTCACTGTCCACGGTAGGGTTCTGAGCAGGTTGTTTAACCCCACTGTATCTTCTTTTTCTCATTTGACAAGTGGGGGTAATAATAATGTGCACATCACTGTATTGCTGTAGTGATTAAATCAGACAATGTGTGTGTGTGTGTGTGTGTGTGTGTGTGTGTGTGTGTGTATATATATATATATATATATATATATATATATATATATATATATATATATATACACACAGAGAGAGAGAGAGAGAGCGCCTAGGATCTTGAAGAGAAACAGTGCCAGAAACAGAAGAAAACTTCCCCCAAAAAAGTATAGAGATAAGAGATGATATCACATCCATGAAACAAGAACAATCACAGAACAAGAAAGAACTCTTGGAAATTATAAAAGTGAATGCCAAAATTAAAATGAAAATTTTGAGAAAGACTCCGAGACATTTCAACAAAAAGCAACTAAGAGAAAACAATATGCAAATTAAAGTATTAATCTATCAATAGAGGGTCTGTATCAGATTAGGTTTGACTACATATAACAGGAAATCTAAAACAATAGTGACTTAAATGTGCAAGGGTTTATTGTCTCTTAAATGGAGGTAGGCATGCTGAGGTTTGTATGGCAGCTCCAGAGAGACTCCTATTTTGTACTCTGTCTTTTAGAGCATGTAGCTTCTTATCTTCAAATTTGTATCATGGTCCAAGATAGCTGCTGGAGCTCTGGACATCATGTCTGCATTCCAGTATCAGGAAAGAGGAATCCAGGAAGGACAGAGGGCACTTCTTCCAGCTAAGTCAGCTCCAAGAGCCATTTTCCAAGAAATCCTATACCAACTTCCACTTAGATCTCATTGGCCAGAACTTAGTAACGTGGTCCCATCTAGCTACAAATGAGTCTGGAAAATGTGTTCTTTCCTCTAGGTAGTTTACCATTAACAATGAATAAGTATTTTCCTACTAAGGAAGAAGGGGAGGATGTAAATATTTAGGTAGGCAACTAGCAGTCTTTATTACAGGGTCCAATTTCTGATTAATAGGAAGTCTACGAAGGGTGAATAGAGCAAAAGGATAGGAGGAAATTACAGAATTAGTACAAAGAAATCATATCTACCCATCGATGAACTGCCAATTATCAATCATAATGAATGAGAAAGGATCCCTCCAAAGCCCATCTCAAAAGATTTCAGATTACTGGACATAAAGAGAAGATCTGAGGGAATTCCCTGGTGGTCCAGTGGTTAGGACTCCACGCTTCCACTGCAGGGGTCCCAGGTTCTATCCCCGGTCAGGGGACTAAGATCCTGCAAGCTCAGCACGGCCGAAAAAATACCAAACAAACAAAGAAACAAACAAAGAAAAAAACCCAAAAACCAAAACAAACAAAAAACCACGAAGATCTGAGGCAAGTTCCCAAAAAAGTATCAGGGCTAAAAATAGGAATGGACTTGCCAATGGCAGCACTGGGAGCTGGAAGACAGTACATCAGTACCATCAGCATTTTGAAGAACACATCCTAGAATTCCATACCTGGCAAAACTAACAGTCAAGTATGTAAAGTCTCAACCACTGAAGAATGTGCTAGGGAAGAAACCAAGAAGGAAGAAAATGTGCTTCCCAGGAAACAGGACGTCCAGCACAGGAGGAAAGGTGAGAGTTTCCCAGGACGGCAGCTGCTTAGCAGGCCCAAGAGGCAACCAGCCCAGTTTGGAGTAGGAGGAAAGAATGGAGAGTTTATCTGAAATTTGTACTGAGAAACTAGAGAAGGGCATAAGAAAATTTAACAATAAATACAAAGAAACAAGTTTAAAAATAAAGCAATTACAAAAGCTAAATCCCCATCTACCATGATTGAAGTTAGAGGATAATGTCTAAAACAATAAATCGAGCAACAGTATTTTATGCATATTATTTAAAATATGGACATAGATAGAAAAAGAAAAAGCTAAAAGATTTGAGAGAGGTTGCCTCTGCAGAAGAGGAAAGTGGGAGGTGGAATAAGGAAATTCTATTTTTCATATAAGCTTTTTAGCATTATTTTAAAACTTATCCACATTAACACTTCGATTAAAAAATCAATTTTAAAATATGAAAACAAATAACATGTTGTTGTCCTTTTACTAAATTATCCAAACTTTCTCAGTCGTGTCCTTCATTGAAATTATTGAGAGATAAAATAACAAATGAACTAAACTAATAGATTAATCTGGATTAATTTTATCCTTATTAGGAATTCAATACTGCTATCAGCTGATTCTGTGCCTCCTAGAAATCAAAGTTTCTCTGTTCTAAGTCTATCTATCTCAATCTCAGCACCTACAAGAAATGTCATTTTATCTCAGGAAGGTCGATACCAGACAGCACACACACACACACACACACGCACACACACACACAAGGTATTTCTGTCCCTGTTTCACTAATTCAATTTGAAGGTTTTAGAACAAAAGATCCACTGGAATGGTTTATCAAATATGAAACTATTAAATTCCTGGGTCCTTAGAACCCAGTTTAACTGCTGATGAAAAAAAAAAGCAGCCAAAAGTCACTAATGAGATAAATTATGAATGGAAAGAATCTGTCAAACTGAATCGGGGAAGGAGACAACTAACAGAACATCTCTCCAAAGATAAGCATTATTAGAAAACTCATTGTGCAAGTTTGTCACTAACAAATCCAGCTACTGAAGCATTTTCCTGGGCTGATAAAGATAACAGAATGTGTATGTCCTGTGTTATTTTACATGTGCCAAAGTACCCAGACCTTCCTTTATGTTATTTCTCTCTGAAAGAGGAGTTGATTGAAGAGCCCCAGGAAGCTTTTCTCTCTTTGTGGGTAACAACTGGAAGACAGTTAATGGGCCTTTAAAGTGTGTGTGACAGAGGTGAGCAAAATAAGAGCCGCTTCAAGCCTCTCTCCTTGATTTCACTGGCTAAGTCGGGGTTCCGTGCTGTCCCCCAAGAAGGAGAAAGAACAAGTGAGGCTCCATTCTGCCGGACCTGAGCTCCATGCCTTTCTTCTCTTTGCTCAGCTGTGATTTGATACCTAGTGAAATGCCTTTTCATTTTACAGATACATACTTTCCACATATGAGTGGCTGCTAGCCCTCAATCTTATTCCAGATAAAAGCTGGATTTTGAGACCCAGTTGCCCTTAAGAGTAATATCACTCCCAGGTTGACCCCTGAAATGAGGGGTGAACCACACCCAAGCTTCGGATGCCTAGGTCCCTCCATCTTACCACTGGACTACGTAATGACAAGGAAATTCGCTCATGAGGTAATGTTAAGTGAAAAAAGCAGAACATGTGTGTACACGTATGTTATATATATGGATGGGTATGTGTGTGTGTTTCAGAGAAATGCATTAAAATATCATCTGTGTCTGTGTTGTAGAATAATTATGGGTTATCTGCAAATTTTCTTCTTTGTAATTTTCTGTGTTTTCCAAATTCTCTCTACAGGGAGCCAAGAAAATATATTACTTTATCGTTAAAGACAAAATAAAAGAAACCTCAAATAGAACTTTTTTATAAAAGAAGACATATCGATGGCCTGCCTGGGAGAGAGGGGGAAAGGGGAGGAAACAGAGTCTGTTAACGGATTCACCACTGTGTGGTCTTTGCCCACACCTGGGAGATCTCAGTGAGCTCTGATGTCAGAGACAGGGTAGGGTGTCGGCTAAGAGGAGAGGCCAGAGGGTGGAACCCATTGTTCTTGTGAAAATGAGTGAATTGACACAAGTAAAGCACTTAGAATGGTGCCTGTTTAGTCACTGTTAGCTGTTTTGTTTTTTTTTTCCTCAGAGATTTTGGCTTCCCCATCACCCCTACAGCTCCTCTTCTCTTCAAGACAATGAACAATTATTTATTGCCCTGAAGGAACTTCCAGCATATTTTCCACCTGTTCGCATTTTCTCTGTTATAATGTGAATTTTGGATGTGTGGAGATATGCTGGAAGTTACACCCTGAAATTCCCATATGCATTTTTTCCTGGTCTGAGTCACATGGCCTTTGGTATCACAATTGGGCTTCCCTGCTGGGGTTTCATTCCTCAGCAGCCTTTTCCAGTGTCATTCCTTCCCCCATCCTCACTAAGTGCTTCCTGACTATTCGCTTGAATTGCCAAGAAGGATAAATACTTTCAGCTGATGTACTTTGAGTCGTGATCATCTCTTTTCAAGTGTTTTCAGGATGCAGTCTTTTATTCTCATTAAGAATAAAACAGGGAAACACAACTAATCTGGTATTTGAACTTGTTACCCTATAGAAGTGAAAAGATGAAGACAGGTTTCTCTTTTTAAGAATTGACTAACCAAGGCCTGGCTGTGTCACCTGGTTGACTGACCTTTCAGACAGAGAAGCTGTCACTCTCCTTTGTTGCCATTAAATAGCAATTTAACACCATGTCACATACCATCCCTTGTTACCATCTTAATATGCAGAAGTCCAGGACCTTCAAAAGCAGTCAATTCTTGATCATCCTTGCAAATAGGGCGTCTCTGTTACGGCAGTATGAACACAGCCAGCCCAAAATGGCAGAAAATTTTAAAGTGTGTTTATTTAACCTTGGGCTACAATTTTAACATTTGAAATGTGTGAGGCTGCTGTTTAAAGGTTTGTACCACTTGAAACAAAAGCACAAAGCTACAAAGTTGAGATCTGATCCAGGAATTGCTCAGAAACTCTTTCTGATTCTATCATTCTGTTCCAAACTGCTCCACGATTTCACACCAAGCAGGTTTAGCCAGAGTCCTTTCTCACCAAAAAAAGAAATAAAACATCCCCGTTAGCTGACTTGTCACCTCTAAGCTGTTGTCTTTCGGGTGCAGAATCTTCCCTGGACAGGCGAGAAAAAGAGGGCTAGATATTTTTTTTTCTTAAAGATTTATTATTTATTTATTTTTGGCTTTGTTGGGTCTTAGTAGCAGCACGTGGGATCTTTCACTGTGGCATATAGACTTATCTCTAGTTATGGCAGCAGGTTTTCTCTTCTCTAGTTGTGGCACGCGGGCTCCAGAGTGCCTGGGCTCTGTAGCTGTGGAGCATGGGTTCCAGAGCCTGTGGGCTCTGTAGTTTGCGGCACGCAGGCTCTCTAGTTGAGGTGCGCAAGCTCAGTAGTTGTGGCACGCAGGCTTAGTTGCCCTGCGGCATGTGGGATCTTAGTTCCCTGACCAGGGATAGAACCCGTGTCCCCTGCATTGTAAGGCAGATTCTTTACCACTGGACCACTAGGGAAGTCCCTAGATTTTTCGTTTTGTTTTGTTAATTACTCAAACATATACTGAGTACTGACTTGTTATATGACACCTAATGTGCTAGGTGCTGGTGGTATTGGGACAATGACACCATTTCTGCCCTTAAGGGTATAGACAAATAAATCAATAGCTATGACAACATAATCTAAGCGCTGCAGTACAAATAGAGGAAGAGAGCGTTAAATATTCAGAAGAGGGCCTCCTGGTCTACCTCAAGGGTTCAGAAAGCTTCCCTAGAGTAAGGGAGCATTGATATTGAAGGATGAGGAGGAGTTCTCCAGGGAACAAGGAGGGAAAAGGTATTCCAAGACAAGGAAATGGCTTGGGGGAGGGCAGAGTCAGGAGAGCATAGGGTGAATCCATGGGGTCCCAAGTCCTTTGGGGATAGCTGGCACACATTGTAATATGGAGAGGGAAGATGAGGGATGGGAGATGATGTGGGAGGGGTAAATTTTGCAGGACTTTATATGCAATACTAAGTCATTTAGGCTTTACCTCAAAAGCATACAAGAGCAATTGAAGGATTTTAAGCAGGTGAATTAGGTAATTAAATTTTCACTTTAGGAAAATCACTGTGAATGCAGAGTAGAGAACAGTTGGGAGGATCTGGGAGAACATTGGAGCCAGAGACACCAGTTTGGAGATGATGGCAGTGGACCAGCCCTGAACTAAAGCAGCGACAGAAGGGAATGACCAGGAAAATAACGTGTCTGGAAGGCAGAATGGACATGCTTTTGTGATGGATCAGGTGGAAGTCAGGGAGAAGGGAAGGATGACCCAGGTTTTTGGCTTGAGAGAATCGGTTACTGTTAGTGCCATTAACAGAAGCAAGTAATCCCAGAAGGAGGATAAAAACCATTTTAAAAGGCTTCCAGTATGGCAATGATAGCTCTTACCATGATGGAGATTGCATTAGGCACAACTAAGCTGAGATGGGAATGAGCCATTCATCTAGCCATGTGTTCAAGGAATGTGTTCTACACCAGGCACTGTGCTGGGCAGTGACCTGAGAGTCCTGTACATGAGATCGGTTTCCATTCACAATTCTACTCCTCACCAGCCCTGAGACTTTCACAAGCCCATTAACTTCTGAGCTTCCATTTCATCAACTGAAATATGGTGACCAAACCCATAGCTTGTTAGGATGATCATTATAACAACACTGGGGAAAGCCCTTGGTAAATTGTAATCACTATAACCCAGATGATAATTTCAACAAAGAAGCTGAAAGCAGAGTTTGCCTTTAGGATAATGGACCATAGTGGCTACAGAAGAGCCAAGAAAACCAGGTGAAGAAAACTGTCACAGAGAAGTGTGACAGATCTGGATAGAAGTGAGGAGGGGACCCAGAAGGTCCATTACCCACTTCTTCCTACACCACATCGACTGTCCCTTTTACCCACAGCGTAAAGTAAGGTGACATTTTTTGTGGACAAAGGGAGATACTCTGAAACCACATAAGGGGGTTTGTAAAGCTGAGGACAGTTATCAGTAACATTTCTCATTTTAAATAATAATTTTCAGACATGGGGGTAAGATGGTGGAGTAGAAAGACGTGTGCTCGCTCCCTCTTGTGAGAGCACCGGGATCACAACTAACTGCTGAACAATCATCTACAGGAAGACACTGGAACTCACCAAAAAAGATACCCCACATCCAAAGACAAAGGAGAAACCACAATGAGATAGTAGGAGGGGCGCAATCACAAGAAAATCAAATCCCATAACCGCTGGGTGGGCTACTCACAATCTGGAGAACAATTATACCACAGAAACCCACCCACTGGAGAGAAGGTTTTGAGCCCCATATCAGACTTCCCAACCTGGGGGTCCGGCAACAGGAGGAGGAATTCCAGAGAATCAGAATTTGAAGGCTAGTGGGATTTGATTGCAGGATTTTGACAGGACTGCAGAGAACAGAGACTCCACTCTTGGAGCGCACACACAAAGTAGTGTGCACACCAGGACCCA
Organism: Tursiops truncatus; assembly: GCF_011762595.2. Classification (NCBI taxonomy): domain Eukaryota; kingdom Metazoa; phylum Chordata; class Mammalia; order Artiodactyla; family Delphinidae; genus Tursiops; species Tursiops truncatus. The sequence continues at coordinate 59,198,147 of NC_047042.1, forward strand.
AGAGGAAGGAGCAGTGACCCCATAGGAGACTGAACAAGACCTACCTGTTAGTGTCGGAGGGTCTCCTGCAGAGGCGGGGGGTGGCTGTGTCTCACCATGGGGACAAGGACGCTGGCAGCAGAAGTTCTGGGAAGTACGCCTTGGTGTGAGCCTTCCCGGAGTCCACCATTAGCCCCACAAAAGAGACTGTAAGCTCCAGTGCTGGGTCACCTCAGGCCAAAAAACCAACAGGGAGGGAACCCAGCCTCACCCATCAGCAGACAAGTGGATTAAAGTTTTACTGAGCTCTGCCCACCAGAGCAACACCCAGCTCTATCCACCACCAGTCCCTCCCATCAGGAAGCTTGCACAAGCCTCTTAGATAGCCTCATCCACCAGAGGACAGACAGCAGAAGCAAAAAGAACTATAATTCTGCAGCCTGTGGAATGAAAACCACATTCACAGAAAGATAGACAAAATGAAAAGGCAGAGGACTATGTACCAGATCAAGGAACAAGATAAAACCCCAGAAAAACAACTAAATGAAGTAGAGATAGGCAACCTACCAGAAAAAGAATTCAGAACAATGATAGTGAAGATGATCCAGGACCTCAGTAAAAGAATGGAGGCAAAGATCAAGAAGATGCAAGAAATGTTTAACAAAGACCTAGAAGAATTAAAGAACAAACAAATAGAGATGAACAATACAATAACTTAGATGAAGAATATACTAGAAGGAATCAATAGCATAATAACTGAGGCAGAAGAACGGATAAGTGACCTGGAAAATAGAATGGTGGAAAGCACTGCCATGGAACAGAATAAAGAGAAAAGAATGAAAAGAAATGAAGACACACTAAGAAGACCTCTGGTACAATATTAAATGCACCAACATTCACATTATAGGTGTCCCAGAAGGATAAGAGAGAGAGAAAGGACCTGAGAAAATATCTGAAGAGATTATAGTCGAAACTTCCCTAACATGGGAAAGGAAATAGCCACCCAAGTCCAGGAAGCGCAGAGATTCCCAGGCAGGATAAACCCAAAGAGAAACATGCTGAGACACACAGTAATCAAACTGACAAAAATTAAAGACAAAGAAAAATTATTAAAAGCAGCAAGGGAAAAATGACAAATAACATACAAGGGAACTCCCATAAGGTTAACAGCTGATTTCTCAGCAAAAACTCTACAAGCCAGAAGGGAGTGGCATGACATATTTAAAGTGATGAAAGTGAAGAACCTACAACCAAGATTACTCTACCCAGCAAGGATCTCATTCAGATTTGATGGCGAAATCAAGAGCTTTACAGACAAGCAAAAGCTAAGAGAATTCAGCATCACCAAACCAGCTCTACAACAAATGCTAAAGGAACTTCTCTAAGTGAGAAACACAAGAGAAGAAAAGGACCTACAAAAACAAACCCAAAACAATTAAGAAAATGATAATAGGAACATACATATCAATAATTACCTTAAATGTGAATGGATTAAATGCTCCAACCAAAAGACACAGCCTCGTTGAATGGATACAAAAAAAGAGCCATATATATGCTGTCTACAAGAGACCCACTTCAGACCTAAGGACACATACAGACTGAAAGTGAGGGGATGGAAAAAGACATTCCATGCAAATGGAAATCAAAAGAAAGCTGGAGTAGCAATACTCATATCAGATAAAGTAGATTTTAAAATAAAGAATGTTACAAGAGACAAGGAAGGACACTACATAATGATCAAGGGATCAATCCAAGAAGAAGATATAACAATTATAAATATATATGCACCCAACATAGGAGCACCTCAATACATAGGCAAATGCTAACAGCTATAAAAGAGGAAATTGACAGTAACACAGTAATAGTGGGGGACAATAACACCTCACTTACACCAATGGACAGATCATCCAGATAGAAAATTAATAAGGAAACACAAGCTTTAAATGACACAATAGACCAGATAGATTTAATTGATATGTATAGAACATTCCATCCAAAACAACAGGATACACTTCCTTCTCAAGTGTACACATAACATTCTCCAGGATAGATCACATCTTAGGTCACAAATCAAGCCTCGGTAAGTTTAAGAAAATTGAAATCATATCAAGCATCTTTTCTGACCACAAAACTATGAGATTAGAAATAAATTACAGGGGAAAAAATACAAAAAACCCAAACATATGGAAGCTATACCATACATTATTAAATAACCAAGAGATCACTGAAGAAATCAGAAAATACCTATAGACAAATGACAATGAAAACACAACAATCCAAAACCTATGGGATGCAGCAAAAGCAGTTCTAAGAGGGAAGTTTATAGCAATACAATCCTACCTCAAGAAACAAGAAAAATGTCAAATAAACAATCTAACCTTACACATAAAGAAACTAGAGAAAGAAGAACAAACAAAACCCAAAGTTAGTAGAAGGAAAGAAATCATAAAGATCAGAGCAGAAATAAATGAAATAGAAACAAAGAAAACAATAGCAAAGATGAATAAAACTAAAAGCTGGTTTTTTGAGAAGATAAACAAAATTGATAAACCTATAGCTAGACTCATCAAGAACAACAGGGAGAGGACTCAAATCAATAAAATTAGAAATGAAAAAGAAGTTACAACGGACACCGCAGAAATACAAAGCATCCTAAGAGACTACTACAAGCAACTCTATGCCAATAAAATGGACAACCTGGAAGAAATGGTCAAATTCTTACAAAGGTATAACCTTCCAACACTGAACCAGGAAGAAATAGAAAATATGAAAAGACCAATCACAAGTAATGAAATTGAAACTGTGACTAAAAATCTTCCAACAAACAAAAGTCCAGGACCAGATGGCTTCACAGGTGAATTCCATCAAATATTTAGAGAAGAGCTAACACCCATCCTTCTCAAACTCTTCCAAAAAATTTCAGAGGAAGGAACACTCCCGAACTCATTCTGCAAGGCCATCATCACCCTGATACCAAAACCAGACAAAGACACTACAAAAAAAGATAATTACAGACCAATATCACTGATGAATATAGATGCAAAAATCCTCAACAAAATACTAGCAAACAGATTCCAACAACACATTAAAAGGATCACCATGATCAAGTGGGATTTATCCCAGGGATGCAAGGATTCGTTAATATAGGCAAATCAATCAATGTGATACACCATATTAACAAATTGAAGAATAAAAACCACATGATCATCTCAATAGATGCAGAAAAAGCTTTTGACAAAATTCAACACCCATTTATTATAAAAAATCTCCAGAAAGTGGGCATAGAGGGAACCTACCTCAACATAATAAAGACCATATACGACGAACGCACTGCAAACATCATTCTCAATGGTGAAAAACTGAAAGTATTTCCTCTAAGATCAGGAACAAGACAAGGATGTCCACTCTTGCCCCTATTATTCAACATAGTTTTGGAAGTCCTAGCCATGGCAGTCAGAGAAGGAAAAGAAATAAAAGGAATACAAATTGGAAAAGAAGAAGTAAAACTGTCACTGTTTGCAGATGACATGATACTATACATAGAGAATCCTAAAGATGCCACCAGAAAACTACAAGAGCTAATCAATGAATTTGGTAAAGTAGCAGGATACAAAATTAATGCACAGAAATCTCTTACGTTCTTATACACTAACAACAGAAGATCAGAAAGAGAAATTAAGGAAACAATCCCATTCACCACTGCAACAAAAAGAATAAAATACCTAGGAATAAACCTACTTAAGGAGGTAAAAGACCTGTATGCAGAAAACTATAAGACCCTGATGAAAGAAATCAAAGCTGACACAAACAGTTGGAGAGATATACCATGTTCTTGGATTGGAAGAATCAATAATGTGAAAATGACTATACTACCCAAAGCAACCTACAGATTCAGTGCAATCCCTATCAAATTACCAATGGCATTTTTTATAGAACTAGAACAAAAAAATCTTAAAATTTGTATGGAGACACAAAAGACTCCAAATAGCCAAATCAGTCTTGAGGGTAAAAAATGGAGCTGGAGGAATCATACTCCATGACTTCAGACTATACTACAAAGCTACAGGAATCAAGACAATATTGTACAGGCACAAAAATAGAAATATAGATCAATGGAACAGGATAGAAAGCCCAGAGATAAACTCACGCGCCCATGGTCAACTAATCTGTAACAAAGGAGGCAAGGATATACAATGGAGAAAAGACAGTCTCTTCAACAAGTGGTGCTGGGAAAACTGGACAGCTACATGTAAAGGAATGAAACTAGAAAACTCCCTAACACCATACACAAAAATAAACTCACAATGGATTAAAGACCTAAGTGTAATTCCGGACACTATAAAACTCTTAGAGGAAAACATAGGAAGAACACTCTTTGACATAAATCACTGCAAGATCTTTTTTGACCTACCTCCTAGAGTAATGGAAATAAAAGCAAAAACAAACAAATGGGACCTAATGAAACTTAAAAGCTTTTGCACAGCAAAGGAAACTATAAACAAGATGAAAAGACAACCCTCAGAATGGGAGAGAATATTTACAAATGAATCAATGGACAAAGGATTAATTTCCAAAATATATAAACAGCTCATACAGCTCAATATTAAAAAAAACAAACAACCCAATCAAAAAACGGGCAGAAGACCTAAGTAGACATTTCTGCAAAGAAGACATACATATGGCCAAGAAGCACATGAAAAGCTGCTCAACATCACTAATTATTAGAGAAATGCAAATCAAAACTGCAATGATGTATTACCTCACACCGGTCAGAATGGCCATCATCAAAAAGTCTACAAACAATAGATGCTGGAGAGGGTGTGGGAAAAGGGAACGCTGTTTCACTGTTGGTGGGAATGTAAATTGATACAGCCACTATGGAGAACAGTATGGAGGTTCCTTAAAAAACTAAAAATAGAATTACTTTATGACTCAGCAATCCCGCTACTGGGCATATACCCAGAGAAAACCATAATTCAGAAAGACACATGCGGGGCTTCCCTGGTGGCGCAGTGGTTGAGAATCCGCCTGCCAATGCAGGGGACACGGGTTCAAGCCCTGGTCCGGGAAGATACCACATGCCGCAGAGCAACGAAGCCCGTGTGCCACAACTACTGAGCCCATGTGCCACAACTACTGAAGCCCACACGCCCAGAGCCCATGCTCCGCAACAAGAGAAGCCACCACAATGAGAAGCTCGTGCACCACAACAAAGAGTAGCCCCCGCTTGCAACTAGAGAAAAGCCCGAGCGCAGCAACGAAGACCCAACACAGCCAAAATAAATAAATAAATAAATAAAATAAAATAAATTAAAAAAAAAAAAAAAAAGACACATGCATCCTAATGTTCATTGCAGCACTATTTACAATAGCCAGGTCATGGAAGCAACCTAAATGCTCATCAACAGACGAATGGATAAAGACAATGTCATACATGTATACAATGGAATATTACTCAGCCATAAAAAGAAATGAAATTGGGTCATTTGTAGAGATGTGGATGGACCTAGAGACTGTCATACAGAGTGAGGTAAGTCAGAAAGAGAAAAACAAATATCGTGTATTAACGCATATATGTAGAATCTAGAAAAATGGTACAGATGAACCAGTTTGTAAGGCAGAAATAGAGACACAGATGTGGATAACAAACATATGGACACCAAGGCAGGAAAGCGGGGCAGGGCAGTGGTGGTGGGATGAATTGGAAGACTGGGATTGATAGATATACATTAATATGTATAAAATAGATAACTAATAATAAGACCTAAAAATGAAATAAAATAAATAATAATTTTCTTTTAGTTGGTGTTTCCAGTCAGTGCAGATTAATTTAAAATATGGTACAGTAGGGCTTCCCTGGTGGCGCAGTGGTTGAGAGTCCGCCTGCCGATGCAGGGGACATGGGCTCGTGCCCTGGTCCAGGAAGATCCCACATGCCGCGGAGCGGCTGGGCCCGTGAGCCATGACCGCTGAGCCTGCGCGTCTGGAGCCTGTGCTCCGCAGCGGGAGAGGCCACAACAGTGAGAGGCCCGCGTACCGCAAAAAAAAAAAAAAAAAAAAAAAAAAAATATGGTACAGTAATACAGGTAAAGTTCTTTACATTTCTGTGGCCCTAATAGTAAAACAAAGTGCTTTCAATTTTATGAATTTCATGGAATTCCCCTCTTGGTATTCTGATAATGACTCTGAGGCATGGCAGAAATCAATGCCCCCTTTTTGCAGATGAAAGAATTAAGATTTTGAAGCTCTAACAAGCTATTGAAATAGTGAACATCACACAGCTAGTTGATAATAGCTTGAATCCACATCTTTTGTCTCCAAGATCAAGGTTTTTTTATACTATTTTGTTAGGTACTTAGAAGGATTAAAGGTTTTGAAAACTTTGTGAAATATTGTTCAGCAAATCCCTTCTCAGTTTCTCAAAGAATGAGTCTAAAAAGGTACTTCAGAAAATACCTCGCTATATTTCCAACTCCCTCGCTTTCCTAAATCTTGAAATCATTTCTCTATTGGGTCTTTTCTCTTAACCTACAATATGATAGAGTCTCTACTCTCCCTTGATCCTTTCTTCTCTTCTAGATTTAATCCTTTCTCCCCTCTTCTTGGTTGAAGTTTCTGAAAAAATAATGCACACTCAAAGTATGGTCAATACTCCCTCAGCAACTTCTTATACTTCAACCCACTAAGATCAGGCTTCTGCTTGTTCTACTGCACTGAACTTGCAATTGCTAGAGTAACCGATGACCTCCTATTGTCATATTTCTTGGCCCTTGAATGGGAATTCCATGCAGCATGATGCTGTCGGCCACGTCTTCTCTCTCCTTGGTTTCTGTACCCCCTTCTCTCCAGGCTCTTTCCTCTCTCTTTTTCCCTTCTCTCCCTCTTCCTTCATCAGTTGGATCCTCTTTCTCTGCCTGTTCAGTAAAATCCTGTGTTCTGTATGGGCCTCGACCTTCCTCTATTCTTACTCTGGAAGCAAGAAAGGTAGACTGCAACCTCTGGGTGTTCGCAGCACATTTTGGAAGAACAGTATAATTTTGGGAGGCAGCACGATGGGATTAAACGGCATCCACAGGTAGTGAACTATTCCTTTGGGCACTCTTTGGCACAGTGTTGCTGTTTAAATAGAACTGCCTGCTCTCTTTTTCGTGCTGTGCTCATGAAGTCGTTTCTCAGCCATCCCAGGAACCTGCAGGAATCAGCCCCAGCCTGATGTTAAGCGATAGAATGCCATGCTTCTTAACTCTTACTCTCAGCAAGGTGGAGCCTCCTCCCTAGGCAGACACTTGCACGGAAGACTCATGGCTAAATTCTACCTGACAGGTAGCCCCACCCTCAGCCAGCTATGGGCTTGTGGTGCATGGGGTGATGCAGCAGTCTTTACAGAGGGTGGGAACCACTGCCCAAGACCCTCACACCCCTCTAAGGTTGTACTTATTTTTTAAAATTTATTTATTTTTGGCTGTGTTGGGTCTTCGTTGCTGCACATGGGGCTTTCTCTAGTTGCGGTGCACGGGCTTCTCATTGTGGTGGCTTCTCTTGTTGTAGAGCACGGGCTCTAGGCACACAGGCTTCAGCAGTTGTGGTTTGCAGGCTCTAGAGCGCAGGCTCAGTAGTTGCAGCGCAGGAGTTTAGTTGCTCCGTGGCATGTGGGATCTTCCCGGACCAGGGCTCGAACCCGTGTCCCCTGCATTGGCAGGCGGATTCTTAACCACTGCGCCACCAGGGAAGTCCGGTTGTAACTTTTATTATTATTATTATTACCATCATCATCATCATCATTATTGTGGTAAAGTATACATAGCATAAAATTTACCCTTTTAACCATGTTAAAGTACACCATTCAATGGCATTAAGTACATTAAGTACATGCACAATGTTGTGCAATCATGACAACTATTTGGTTCCAGAACATTTTTATCCCCTAGTTGGAAACCCCGGTCACATTAAGCACCTATGCTCCATTCTCCCCTCTCCTCAGCCCCTGGAAACCGCTAATCTGCTTCCTGTCTCCATGGATTTGCCTATTCTGGGTAGTTCATATAAATGGAATTCAACAATATGCAGCCTTTTGTGTCTGCTTCTTTCACTTAGCCTAATGTTTTCAAGGCTCGTCCATGCTGTAGTATGTACCAGTATTTCATTCCTTTTTATTGTCAAATGATATTCCGTTATATGGATATATCACATTTTTTTACCCATTCATCTGTTGATGGACATCTGGGTGTTTACACCTTTTGGCTATTGTGAATAGTGCTGCTATGAACTTTCAGGTCCAAGTTTTATTCGAACTCTTGTGTTCCATTTTTTTCGGTATATGCCTAGGATTGGAATTTCTTGGTCTCATGGTAATTCTATGTTTAACTCTTTGAAGAAACATCAAACTGTTTTCCGCAGCAGCGGCACCATTTTACTTTCCCACCATCAATGTATGAGGGTTCCAACTTCTCCACATCTTGTTGTTTTCCTTTTTTAAAAATTATGGCACCCTAGTGGGTGTGAAGTCGTTTGTCATTGTGATTCCAAGGTTTTATCTTTAAATGCTAATGATTCTTAAAACTATATCCCTAAGTATTTACCTAAAAGAAATAAAAACATTTATCTACAAAAAGACTTATACACAAATATTCAAAGCAGCTTTAACTGTAACATCCTAAAACTGGAATCAACCCAAATGTCCACCAACAGGTGAATGGATAAACAAATACTGGCATTGTGAAATACAGTGAAATACTAACCAGCAATAAACAGGAATAAATTACACAAAACACATAGATGAAGCTCAAATACATTATGCTGAACAAAAAAGCCAGACACAAAAGAGTATATCATGTATATACAAAGCTCTAGAAAAGACAAAGCTAATAGTTCTGTGGTCGCCTGGGACTGGGAGTAGGGACTGGTTGCAAAGGGGCACAAGGGACCTTTTTGGGTTGTTTGAAATATTTGATAAGGGTAGAGGTTACATCAGAGAACATATTTGTTGGCATTTAACATGAGTACATTTTTTCATATGTAAATTACTTTTCAATAAGGTTGATATTAAAAGTTAAAAAATATATAGACTCTCAAATACTTAGGTCAAGACTCCAAGCCTCATTTGTTCATTTCTTTCATAACTCAACAAACATGTGTTGAGTGCCTACTATGTAGTAGTCTGTGTTCTGTGAGATAAGGATACAATAGAGACAGAGACAGTTCCTGAAGTCATGGATACCATGGTCTAGTCTGGGGGACAGACATTAATCAAATCATCAAACCAATAATGGCATCATTACAACTGTAATGAATGCTGCAATAGAAAGTTACATGGGATGATGAGCTCTTATAGTGGAAGGTGACATTGTCGAATTCCAGGTAAGTGATGGCTGAGTTAAGTTGAGATCTGAACAATGAGGAGGAGTTCATTTTGGGGATGTTCTCTTCAAAGAGGGAAAAGCATGTGCAAAGGGCGAGTGACAATAAAGGGTATTACCTGTTCAAGGATCTGAAAGCAGGCCAACACGACTGGAGTAAAGAGATCAAGGGAGAGGGAAAAGGCTGAGTAAGTTATGCTGTAGACTGTGAGTGCCTTCAGACAAAGCTCAGGACTTTGGTTATTATCATCAGAGCAAAGCAAAAAGAATGAAATTACAGATAATGGGAGTTAAGATCAGCTTGGAGTTTCAAGACCATCTCTGGCCACACTGTGAGTACTGGTTTGGAAGAGAGAAGCAGCACGTTGCAGAATGACCAGCTAAGAGGCAACTGTGGAAGTGCTGGAGAGAGGTGACAGGCTCTGGTGGCAGGTGGCATTGGTGCAGAAGGGTAGAACCAGATGGGGCCAAGAGGCAAAATCCACTGAGGGGAGGTGCCATGAGGGAAAGGGAGCTGAGGGTTTGTTGGGTGGTTGGGTTGGATGGCTGGGGAGATGGGCAACACGGAGAATGGGTCAGGTTCAGTACAAAGACCATGAGTTCAATTTCAGACACGTGGAGTTTCAGGCTCCTGGTCCACCAACCTCTTTCAGATTTTCTCTTCCCTGAAATGGCTTTCCTTCCCCAGTTTCTGATGGGAAACTCCAGTTCATCCACGAAAGCCCAGCTCAGGCATTACTGTCTCCCTTCTCCCCGCCATCAGGCAGTGTTCATCATTTCTTCTCCTGTATTATCCCTCTCTCCAGGGAACTGTAATACTCTATTTACAAGCCGTGTCCTCTGCTAAGCTGTCAGCTCCCTGGAGGCAGGGCTGTGAATCCGTTTTAGCGCCCCCAGTACATTATCACCATCTAATAGCTGCTCTACAAATTCTTGAAGAATGGGTGCTGATACATGTATAAAACATTTAAGATTTCTATAGTGCTGTTCTCCTGAAGAGCTTAACAAGTCATGGCAGATATAAATATAAGTTTACAAGGAGAAAGTGTGAAAGGTGAGCTATTGCAGGCATTTGGTGAGCAGGGGGAGAAGAGATGTTTGCCCTTTATCAGGCCACGGTATCAGTTAGAAATACATTTGGCCATAAGGAATAGAAAACTCAGTCTCAGTGGCTTAAACTAGCGAGGGCTATCTTTCTCACATAAAAAGTTCAGAGGTGGGCTGTTGCTGGATTTCATCTGAATGCCCAGAAGTACCATACACACTTGCTCTATTTTCCACTCTGCCACCCTGATTATATTGGCTTTTTGGTCTCATGTTCATTGTCTCTTGGTTGTAATCTGGTTGCAGCATCACTAGCCATCTCATTTGTGTTCAAGGCACAAAGAACATGAAAAATGGAAAGTCAGAGCCTGCAAAGGAGGTCTCAGAAGCCCCCCAGCCAACTCCCTCTTTCAACTCGTTGGCCAGAACCGGGTCAATGACTTCCTTAGCTGCAAGAAAGACTGAGAAATCAGGAATGGGACTGTCATGGTAGTCTTGGACCAATCATAATCCTCAGTTCTGTTAATAGGGAGGAAAGGGAAAAGGGTTTGGCTATTGGGAAGGTGACTTACAGCACCTGTGACTAAACAAATACAGGCATATCTCGTTTTACTGCACTTCGAAGATCTTGCTTTTTTTTTTTTTAAATTGAAGGTTTGTGGTAACCTTGCTTTATCAGATGATGGTCAGTCATTTTTTTTGCAATAAAGTTTTTTTTTTAAGTAAGGTGTGTACATTTTTTTAGATATAATGCTATTGCACACTTAATAGAGTACAGTATAGTGTAAACATATGTACTGGAAACCAAAAAATTCATGTGACTCACTTTAGTGCAATATTTGCTTTATTGTTGTGTTCTGGAACTGAACCCACAATATCTCCAAGGTATGCCTGTATCATCCACCTGGAATAGCTAGTGCTGTCCTGTAGTTATGTACATCCTGGTGCAGCCAGGGGGAATGGATCCTTCTCTAATGTCCATAAAAACAAGGCATCAATGGCACAGTTACGTCACATGGATATGAGACATTGGGCACCTGAAGCTTTCAGCACAAATGTCCCCACTTTCCAAATATTTTCCTCACTCACCATTTCTCTATCCTTTCCAACCAGTAGCCTTTTTGCACAAATTATTTGATCCACGCCAGCTCACAACTATCTCTTAAGATAACAGCCTCTCCATTCGACTAACTCCTGCTTGGGCCATTCAGCAGAAGACCTGGTGGGAACTCTGGGCTCATGCAAATGTCTTCTCTGCTCTTTTACCTTTCCTTCCTTTTGTATTAGAATGCTAGTAGTTTTGTATTTAATGAGAATACACATTAGGGATCCCAAGAAGGAAACTGTCTGGTAATGTTTCAAATGTTTTTCTTTTAGTGATCACCTGTGCAAAACGGTTTATGAATTTTAGGTTGAGCACAGTTTTTCACATTTCATGCCCATGCCCATTTATTTTGGTTCTAAAGGAGGAACGGCGTGAGTTGCATAGGACAAACAGGTGGGAAGCAAGTACCTCATTGGCTTCCACTGACTACACCTTCTTCACCTAAGTCAAACAGAAGCCCATGCTCTTGACAACACAGGAGGAAAGGCATGAGTTGCACAGGACAAACAGGTGGGAAGCAAGTACCTCATTGGCTTCCACTGACTACACCTTCTTCACCTAAGTCAAACAGAAGCCCACGTTCTTGACAACACAGGAAGGAACAGCATCAGGAGTGAATTATTTATCCTTGCTGTAAATATAAGCCTACACATTGTCAGCCTGTAAACACTAGTAATTAAGAAACCAGCTAAGGTCTGCTTGGGCAACATACTTTGACAGCAGCTGCTACAGAACCTGAACCTGGAGACAGTTTGCTATCCATGTGTGAGATCCCCCTCCCTACCAGCATTAACTGCTCTCTCACCTGTGTTGCCATGCACCTCATCCAAGCGCTGAGTACAGGTCTCTCCCCCACTGTAGACTTGTAGCTCCTTTTGCACAGAGACACAGCCTCCTTCCACAGCACATGCTAAGGGTCCTGCAGAGGGCCTGGCTCACAGATGCTCGGGTAAATTGCAGTGAACGGTCCACGAGTATCCTCTTAGCTCCTCCATTAGCGGGAATGCGCAGCACGTGGGAGATTCGAAATCCTCACCAACCAATCATGCGCCTAGTGGAATACATCCAGCCTCAGACACAATCTTTCTGCATCTTTCCAGGGGTCTGAACGTGAAGTGTGGCAAGGATTTACTGGACATACCAAGTTCTTTCGGCTCCTTAGACCCTTCAGTTTTCCGGCAGTCGGCTCCCTCTCCCCTTCGGCTCCACCTGGGACAATCTATCTCCCCAGGTCACTCCAACCGGATAATTCATGCACATCCTTCAGTTCTTTTAGCCACCACCTCCTCCAGAAGCCTTCCCTGACTTCCCCAAGTCTGGATCAGGGCCCCCTCTATGACCGCTCCCTCTTGGTTCTGCGGTGTAGCTGTCCATTCGTTGTTTCCCGTTTTAGACCGTGAATTCCGCAAGGGCACGAGACGATCTCGTTCTCTCTTTTGTCCCGCTTATGACGCTGCCTGGAGCATAGGAGGGGCTCAGAATATTTTGGAATAAATTGATGAAGGAGTGGAGTGTCCCCAGCCTGGCGGTGCTGGGCCGGGTGTTGCTCGCGTCACAGCCCCTCCTATGTGGGGAACTCCAGCCTTGGGCCGCAAGCTTAGACTCTCTCCTCAGATTAGACTCGGGCCTCCGTCAGGCAGAGGCGCGCCAGGAGGCTAGGACCCGCCTCCCGGGTTCCAGAGCGACCCCGCCCGCCCGGGCCGCGTCCCTGCGCGCGGGCCGGCTGCGGCTCCCCGGCAGGAGCCTGAGGAGCAGGTGGGGGCGACGGCCCCGCCTCCGCGTCCCGGCAGCCCCAGAGCTGGCGGCCGGGGAGTGAGCGGCGCTCACCGAGCGCAGCACCCAACGCAGCTTGGCCCCAGCGGCGCCGCCTGGAGCACGGACGCTGCGGGACGGAGCCCGGAGCCTAGAGGCGGCGGCGGCGGCGGCGGGGACGTCGGCCAGAGACGAATCCTGTCCTGTCCTCGGCACGACCAGCGGCAGGTAGCGGCTCCGCGCGCGTGCCCGGGTCGGTGCCGGAGGGAGGAGGGACGAGCCGCAGCTGCGGGCGCTCGGGCCGTCCCGGAGCTGAGTGAAACGCCGGCGGGTGCAGGAGTGCTGCGTGCGCGCATGCGGGTGTCCGGGCGCTCCCAGCCCGGGGCGACGCGCTGCGCTCCTCAGGAGCCTGCCGCCCGCTGCCCGGCGTCTCCGGGGCCCGGCCGTAACGGGACCGCGGAGGGAACGAGGTCACCGCGGGGTTGTCTGGTGACTTCCACCGACCCGACTATCCGGAGAGCGGCCCCTGGCGACAAGGCCGCCCGGGCCTGGTCTTCGCCAAGCTCTCCGTTCCTCCCTTCCCCTCTTCACCCCCAGAACAAAAGGCTGGGGTCTCGCTGGGGAGGGGGCTGTCGCGGGATGAGCGGGAGCGAAGTAAAGAGCAGCTAGGAAATTGTAGAACTGAAGGTGGCTTGGGGGATACAGAAGCCCTCGATGAGGAAGCCAATCTCGGAGATGTAAAGTGACTTACACAAGGTCACACAGCTCGTGGTGACTGAACTGGGGCCAGAGCGCAGGTCTCGGAACTCCCTTCCCAGTGCTCATCTCCAGGCCCCAGAGGTCAGTAGTCTGTGCTCCAGCGATTTAATTCTGGCCATGCATGGGTTTTAAAGTCTCCTTTGGAGGAATAAGGGAGAAAGTGGCAGAGCCTATTCCCCGCCTTCCTCAGTACGCACCGGAGGCGGAGGTGGAGCGGGGATGCGGGAGCAGGGCTGGGGCAGAGGGCGCTCCGAATCTCCGGGTGGGGCTTGGAGGACAGGGAGCCTAGCCCTGTCCCCGTGGGCAGGCGGGCACTGGCTCGCAGGAACAGCGCCTTCTGAGCGTGGCTTGCTAGCCGCGTGGGTGTGCCTGCGACGGGAGCGGGGGCGGCGTGGGGACCCAGTGCGCGCTGCTCCCTAGAAAGAAGTTCTCTCCCGGGAGAGGCCGGCAGAGCTGTTCCGGCGCGCTGGGACGAGCCGACAACATCCCTGACGCTCGCGCTGTTTTGTGACGGGCTCTGTTTGGAAGGAAAGTTACTCTGCAGCAAAAAGGTGGGCTATCACTTCGCTTCTCCGAGCCTGGGGGTGTCCTTGGCTGCAAAATGAGGGCTTTGTTCTGCATAACCTGTGTGATTCAGAAAGTTCGTGCCTCTCTCCTCCTTTACAGAATCTTTATCTCTTTAGAGAGAAGAGAAGTACATGTCTTCTGGTCAGCAGTAGTAGTTATCGCAGGGACTCCAGCCTCCCCTGAAAAACAAATTTTTTTTTTTTAAATTTTAGGCAAAGCTATTAATGGGGACGAAGCTTAGAAGAGGGGTTGGGTTGCCTTTGGGCCTGGTAATGACTTGGACAGAAAAGGAGGCTTCACAGGTGCCGGAAATGCTCCCTACCTCGACCTAAGTAGTGGTAACACAGGTGTACATATATAGGTATTTGTGAGGTTATTCCCTTGAGATTTGTGTACTAATGCTTTCCCTCAGTAAAAAAGTAAATAAAAATTTAATGCTAAAAATCCACTCATTATAGTAGCACACAGATTACTGCAGTTTTCCAGCCAAGGAATTTTAGAGATACATTTAAAAACCACAGAAGCCAAATCAGAAAAATAAATAAATAAATAAGAACAGGGAGCAAAGAAAGTTTAGCAATAACGGGAAATGAAATACACACTGCAGAGGGCCTTACCAAATGCCTTTACACGAATCACCTCACATGATTCACATTTCCTTAAGGGCAGTATTGTTATTGTGCCTTTTTTTTACAGACAAGAAAATAAAAGGTCACAGAGGTTAAATGCCTTACTCAGGGGAGCAGGGTTAAGAACCTGGGTACACAGATGTCAAATTCTATACGTGCAACCATAAACAAGCAATTTTCAGCCACCTGAATCAGGGCAGAGCCATCAGGGTGACAGAGACTTGAAGACTGGCTTCCTGCCGTGCCCCCTTTTAGTTCCTTTCCAGGAGCCTCTGTTGTTTTCATATAGCTGTGAGTGTGAGATTGTGTCACAGACTGAAGGTAGCCAGCAGTGGAAGGGATGGAGGAAGTGTGTGTGTGTGTGTGTGTGTGTGTGTGTTTAAGAACATACAGTTTTAGGAACAGGAGAAAGCCAGCTGGCCCAGCCTGGAAACACTGTTTTTAGGAGATTTATTGTTCAGAAATCATACAGTACAGGTTGTGATTTTGCAGTCACTTAAATACACACACAAAATAAATAATATAACCTAGAAAAGATCTGAGAAACCAAAATGTAATTTACTCTAGAGAACATGTAGGATTTTCACTAGGGAAAAACAGTCAACTTCCCTACGTTCTAGAATTTATAAATATGTTTATCAATGCTTATGTTTCAAAAAAACCTACAAAAATAACTCAGCAGAAGGACAGAAATTTGTTTTCCAGCAAACGTGTTGTAAATATACTTACATTTGGTGCAGAAACATTTGAAACTTTAGGGTACAGGAATATTTTATCTAGAGAGAAATCTTGAGAAATGTGTCCTGAAGTGTGTTCTTCTAGTGATTTTATCCTTCTGCCTAAAATTCAGAAGCCGGAGGAGTAGAATCGTGTTTGTTTTACCAGCTAATATCACATTGCAGAGTTGAATGTTTGTCTCGTTCTTAGAATTAGAAGGTTTGGGTTTGAAGAAGCTGGATTAAGTGGGGCAGGTAAAGAGGTAGCTGGCTGGATCTGCTCAGCTGAGTACCATTAAGCGTGATTATGCATCACAAAGTTATCTTTAGGCGAGTTTTGCCATGTCACAGTTAGTGTTCCTGCCATCTGGCTGCTGGAATATTTAGAAAGGAATCATAATGTTTGACTGACTCTGCTGAGAGCATGACAAAACAGACTTCAAGAGGGAACTATTAAATATGAGTTAGGGTTGGTGAGAAAATGATTAATTACTTCTTATTTAGCCACCGCACACAACCGAAGAGAGGGACGGTTCCCAGCTGATGCGGAGCAGGTGCAGCACATAAGTTTTCTCACTGACTTCAGCCAATAGTGCACTTGAAACTTCCCCTTTGCCCTTCTAGTTGGGTATTTCCTTAGGCCTGCCCAAGCAGGAACCCGACCCGTTTTGCGGCAGGGGAATCGTGTGGTGAACTGCCGTGCTGAAGTGCCAAAGAGATAGAGTGAAGCGGAGCAAATGTGGCAAAAATGCCAGGTGGGCATTATGTGGGCCAGGCTCTGTGAAAGATTTTCAAGTGCATCTTGAAGGAATATTCACCCTGTGTGGGCGATGTATTCCAGTGAGACACTGAATTTGAGATGGTGGCATCCAGAAAGGAAGTGGCAGGCCTGTCTATGGACTATAAGCCTGTCAGCTCCTGGGAGTATCTAAGAGGAGGCAGTAGGGAGCTTGTGAGGACTTGGGCCCATGTGTGTGCAGGTGTGTGTCAGAGCAAGGTGCCCAGGCTGCCATCCACTGTGCCTTAAGAGCCAAAGGCTACCTCATACTGAATACTTGTGCCTGACTAGGCTAAGAGCTTTCTACATATGAAATCAACCCAACAGCCCTATAAGGGAGCTGATTTTTCTTACTCCCATTATCAGATGGACAGAGAGGCCAAGGGCTAAACTGTTCTCAGAATGATCATGCCACACCCTGCCCTGGTCTGCTATCAGCCAACTCATAAGCCCAACGTGCCCTTTACCTGTCTGACTCTCCCTTATTGCACCTGAACTCCTGGAGGACAGGTACTATATCTGTTTCATCTCTCTTCCCAGCAGCTGCATCATAGGTGGCATGTGATGAGTAGTGAATGAATGAGTGAGTGAATGAATGAATACCTTCATATTTAAAGGTCAAAAGTCAGTTTGGATTAACTGTCCTTTTGACTTTTACTGTCTCATTCCCCTCTGTTAATATGGGTCATCGGGCATGATTGTATGGACAAGATGTGTAATAGATATCTCCTTTAAAGCTGAAGGATGCTAAGCTCAGCCTGTAAGATCAGAAGGCCTCTGCTTCTTTTAGAAATTAAATATTATTATTTCTTCTTTTGTAAAACGGTTGTCATTTGAAACACCTGGGTTGGAATCTTTCCTTCATCATTTATTTGTTGTATGACCTTGGACAAATTACTTCACCTTTCTGTGCCTCAGTTTTCTCATCTGTAAAGTGGGAATAGTAATAATACTACTTATCTCATATTTAGGGTAAATAACTTAAAATAGGTCCAGTGCCTAGGACAGTGCTTGGTTCATAGGAATGTTCAATAAATTAGCTCTTTTTAAAATTATTATCATCTGATGCTTTTAAAAATTGTTTGCCTTAAGTGTTTCTGGTTCCATAAAGCATTTGAGGCATAAACAACATAAAATTAATAATGAAACTGGGGTAAAGAGAACACACAGATAAGGAAGCAAGATAAAATCAAAGGTAATTTAGTGAACAAGACTATGTTATAAGGTGCAGGTAATTTCTAGAGATGAGTTTACTATAAGGTTTGGTGTAGTTTCGGGAGATGGGATTAAAAATTTGTCAGAGCTTCCCAGTAACCAAAACAAAGAGGAAAACACAAATAGTTACTCAATCCACAGTGACCATGAGATAAAATGAGATCAGTTACACAGCTTTTCCTGGTCCTGAAACTTGGGATGGCTTTCTCCTGGCGGTTCTTCAAAGCAGTCATTGTTGCCATAGAGATCTAAGTCTTCAACATGGTCCCTGCCATGAAGACAATGGAAGTTTTGTGGTAGAAGTTAATAATAAGTGTTTCTTAGAACGTCATTGACTGCAGTTCCAGAGACATACTCTCAGAGCACAGCCCAATAAAAGCTCTTCTGTGAAGGGCCAGAACACTGTGGTTTGGGGATGTTCTATTTCCTTAGCTACGCTTACTGAGTGCCTGGGAGAGTAGAAAGATTCTTCCAAAGATTATAATTCTTGTGAGAGTCAGGTGAACAATCCCATCTTTAAGAACATTTGTTCTGGCTGAAGCTATATACATGAGCCAGATCAGTTGACTTTATCCAGAAAAAGTCCAAAGGGTGTCATCATACACATAAACTCATTAATAGATGTGTTCATGAATTTTCTTAATACTGGTAGTCCCATAATCTCCCTTTAGCTGCAGATTTTATCACACTGTTTGGAAAAAGAAATATCCAGTGCTCTGTACTACCTTTTAAGCCCTTTAATACTTTCAGTACTTCTTGGTATTAAGAATAAATGATATTTGATTTTTAAACTTGTTTTTTAGTACTTGAAATAATGGTCATGTCTTTTTAGTCTCATTACATATACATTAGCCCAAGTATGATTTATATCAGTTAGGATTGCATTCAGCTGCCAAAACAAAACAAAAACAATGCACACATCAGAATCTGGCCTAAACAGATACAAGAGTGTCTTGTGGAGCTAGACTCCCAAGAAAGGCAGTCCAGGGGCGATGCAGGAGCTCAAACAGTACTATCAGAGAATCAGCCTTTCCCTGCTTCACCTTCTTCACCATGTAGGACATCATCCTAAATCTAGTTGCCTCATGGTCACAAGATGGCTGCTGTATCTCTAGGCTTACATCTTTAGGCAGGAAGAAAGGAAATGTGTAAATAGCTGAAGAGCGAGGGCCCTTCTATTAGGGAAGTTTTGCCTTTTTAGATAGAAAGTGATGCCCTCCCCAGCTACTTCTGACGACATCTCATTGACCAGGATGGTGTCACAATGTTGCTCTAAAATGTAAAGAGTCTGAGAAGTCAAATATTTTTAGCTGGGTAAACTGCAACTACCACCCCTCTCTCTAATTAGGGATTTTGCTCTAAGGAAGAAGAGGAAATGGTTATTGAGTAGGCAGCTAGAAGTATCAGCCACCTGACATAACTTCCATTATTAGCCATGTCCCTGACTTAATTAGAAATTACAGAAGTGACTCAGTAATTTAAAATGTTATACTTTTCTAGTTTTTCATACGATTAGCATTAGAGGATGAAACACACCCAACTGCCTTATGTAGATTCCTAAACCGCTGTCACCAGCCCTGCTTCTTTTCTAAATTTCAGATCTAAATTTCCATTTGCCAGAAGGACCTCATATGCTTCAAATTAAACTCACTTCTCCCCACCCATTCACCACCGCCCAACACCCACACATTTTCTCCTGCCTTCCTTAATTAATATTAGATTGCCTTGGCAAGGAGCCTTGGGGTTGTCCTGGACTCTTTCTTCTCCCCACATCCCAGGCATCCAAACTGCTGTCATCCTTGGCTCTGTCCCATTGCCATTACTCTAATTCAAATAAATATCCATCCTTGCTCATGTGAATCCCCAAATTGGTCTACCTATTTGCTGCTTCTTCATTGCCCTATAATTCATTTTCCACACATGCCCCAGGGTGCTATATTTAAAACACCAGTGTCTAACATCTCTCCTTTCTTTAGAAGCTTACAAACTAAAGCTCAACCTGGCTCTGTGAGCGCCATGCTTGCTGGGACTGGTTGCCACACACCCCAGACATTCCCACGTGGCAAAGTTTTGCTCACCGCCTCCCCACTCCCTTCAACTATAGAAGACCTCTCTCAGAGGTTTCTTATGCTTTTCATGGTCCATAAGCCATGGGAACAGTTAATTACCTTTGCATTTATGTTTCCAGAACACTTTATAATTTCTATTAATATGTTTTGCCCTGGATTCTATTTTGCCTGATATTAATCATGCTGTACCAGTTTTTTTAAAAAAATAACAGCTTTATTGGAGTATAATTCACATACCATAAAATCCACTCTTTTAAAGTACGTAATTCAGTGATTATTAGAATATTCACAGAGTCACACAACTATAACCATCATCTTAATTCCAGAACATTTTCATCACCCCAAAAAGAAACCCATTAGCAGTCACTTCCTATCCCCCCTCTCCTCAGCCCTGACAACCGCTGATCTACTTTTTATTTCTATGGATTTACCTATTCTGGAATTTTCTATGTGTGGAATCATGCAGTATGTGACCTTTTGGGACTGGCTTCTTTCACTTAACATAGTCTCTTTTGGGTTTATCCATGCTATAGCATCTATCAGTACTTCATTCCTTTAATTAATGAATTAGTTAATTAATGGCGGGGTTGGGTCTTCGTTGCTGCGCTCGGGCTTTCTCTAGTTGCATCGAGCGGGAGCTACTCTTCGTTGCGGTGGGCAGGCTTCTGATTGTGGTGGCTTCTCTTGTTGCGGAGCACAGGCTCTAGGTGTGCAGGCTTCAGTAGTTGTGGCACGTGGGCTCAGTAGTTGTGGCACGCGGGCTCTAGAGCACAGGCTCAGTAGTTGTGGCACACGGGCTTAGTTGCTCCGCGGCATGTGGGATCTTCCCGGACCAGGGCTTGAACCCGTGTCCCCTGCATTGGCAGGTGGATTCTTAACCACTGTGCCACCAGGGAAGTCCCCTTCATTACTTTTTATTGCTGAATAATATTACATTGCATGGCCCATACTACATTTTGTTAATCCACTCATAAGTTGATTGACGTTTGGGTTGTTTCTACATTTTGGCTGTAATGAGTAATGCTACTATAAACATTCATGTGTAAGTTTTTGTGTGGGCAAATGTTTTCATTTTTCTGGATAGATACCTTGGAGTGGAATTACTGAGTCTTGTGATAATTCTGCTTAACATTTTGAGGAACTTACAAACTCTTCCAAAGTGGCTGCACCATTTTACATTCCCACCAGCAAAGTATGAGGGTTCTATACCAGTTTTTAGTATCTACTTGGGTATTGTTTTCACTGTTTTATTTTCAAAGATTTAAACATCATTTTGTGTTAGCTGCATTTCTTATAAAGGAGATATAGTTAATTTTTAAAGCAATTAGAATATCTCTGTTCTTTAGCAAGAGAAGCTAATTATCTGTGTAACAATAGTTATTGTGGTTACTGATCTATTGGAACTTATTTTGTGCTTTTTATACCATATGCTTTATTGTTGCCTCTTTTTTTCTTCTTTTAGTCTGCCTTTTCCTAGCAAAGTGCCTGGCACGTAGTAACTTTAAATATGTAAGTATTATAAGCTGTCATTTGTGGACATGCGCCATGTATCTATAGATTTATTTATTCATCAAGTATTTATTGATTACTTGCTCTTCATGTTTATAGTTTACTCAGTGGCTAGCATAGTGCCTAACATGTAGAAGAAGCTCAGTAAATATTTTCTGCATTGCATAGACTGTGCAAAGGCTGAGATGCCTGTCAGAAGCTGGGTAGAGTAATGGAGAGTGCGGAGGCTTAGGGGCAGCTCACTTGGGTTGGATGCGGCTGTTTCACATCCCAGCTATTTGATCTTGGACTATTACTTTACATCTTTGAGCCTTTGTTTCCTCGTCTGTGAAATGGGGATAATAATATCTTTCGTGCAGAGTTGTTTGGGGTGATGAAAGATGATTATGTAAATAACAATCACAATTGCTAGCACTGGGAATCCATGTAGTACATGTGAACTATTGTTTTTGTTAATGAATTGTTTAACAAAGAGCTCTCCCAACCACATATATCAGTATGAAATCATCAACCATGTCTGCCCAGGGAATAAACTTATAGTAAAAAATGATGCTGGCTCCTTTGCTATGTGTCTGACATAAATAATTACCAGAGAAATCTTTTCTCCTCATATGGTAGAACCAAGAAAAAGGACCAAAGATGGAATTGTACTTCCTCTTAATGACACAGAAATAGATTTTAAGTCTCCAGTATTCCTTAAAGCTGTCGTTTATTCTAATACTCTTCTAAACTTTTGAATGAAACGTGTTTTAGCCAATCGTCTTGCTCTCCAGTATTTCAGAGGAAGAATAAAGTAGCTTCAGAAATAGGTAAGATAACTGCCTAAAACAAGACAAGCAAGCAACATTTTCCCCTACATTTGAACAGCTTTTGCATGACTTCTTTTCTGGTTTTCACCTCTATGTGTATATCCAAAGGTTTTAGAAATTCACCTGCAGACTTTTAGAAGGAAGGCTAAAACCGATCTGGGTTCATGCCTGGTGTTGTGTGTTCCTGGTGGTCATGGATGGTCAGTGAGTTTTAAGTGATAGTGGTTGACCTGTAGTCATTTTGACATTATCTGTATAAATTACGTATGCCTAAGAATGATACCTGTCAGGATACCTGTCCGTAAGATCTAGGGGTGCCTTATTCTGTGGCTGGAGAAAGAAAGCCACCATTGTCATTTCAGACCCTGTGCATCCCCTTATGGTGCTCTCTTGTTTTCTCCCATTTGACGAATGACTAGGATCGGTTACAAATGGAACCAACTCACAAATGATTCATGCCTAATGGGCAATCATGTTTTAAGGCTGTTCCTCATTGTGTAGTAACCATGTATTAACAGAAGAATTAAATCTTAGGGCTTATGGATTGGTTTGAGGAGAATTATTTTACTCTACTCTTGGTTGTTTACCGAGCCCACTTGGTCAGTCACCTTCGATGCTTGTGGCCGGCTGCAGGGGATGGTTTCAGCTGTCATGGAAGTCTGCCTGCAAGGCCAGCCCAGCGAAACCCATGGTCAGGTCTCAGTGCTGTTCTTTGTGGATCCAACTCACTTAGACCAAATTGTCAACACAAATTTATATTTTTCTTTATTCATTTATTCATTTGTATTTACCTTTTAGATGTAGAGGGGTCTCCTAACTCAGATGATGAAAAGCATTTAAAAAATTACTTCTTCACAATTGTCCCGAGTAAAGAAAGAAATCCAGAACTTTTATTTTTTAAGTTAGTTTTTCAAATGGGTAGTAATGCCCAGGATACATACTTCAAAAAGTGTAAAAAGGATATATAATATAAAGTAAGTCTTTCTCATACCCCAGTCTTGGACTACCTGGTTGTTATACATTCTTCCAGAGAGATTTCATATATGCATAAGCAGGTATGGGTATACCTATATTTACATATACCTGTATTTATAGGTATACACATATAATACAAATAAAGGCATATTCATTCTATATACATTTTCTGCTGCCTGCTTTTTTCACTTACTATAACCTGGAGATCATTCCATATTGGTACATACAGGGCTGCCATATTCCTTTAATGGCTACCTAGTATGCCATTTTAAGGTACAAACTGTAATTTAATAACCAGCTCCCAGTCAGTGTGTTTATAGGTTATTTCCAGCCTTTTGCTATTAAAAAGAATGCTGCAGTGAATGTCGCTGTATACATTATTTCTCGTAAGTGATACACTATGTGATAAGAAAAATTCCTAGAATTAGAAAGTATATTTTAAAAATTTGATAATTTGCTCATTGCCCTTTACAGAAAGTTGTACTAATTTATATTTCCACCAGTAATTATGAGTGTCTGATGCCTTGCTCCCTCTCTAATACATATTTGCCAAACCTCTGATCTTTGTCAATCTAAGTGAAAAATTGTATCTTGGTGTGGTTCTGACCTGTATTGTCTCATTATCAATAAGGTTCAGCACCTTCAAATGTGTTTAAATGCCATTTGTATTTCTTCATTTGTGATATGTTTGGCCCATTGTCCATTTTTCTGTTGGGTCATTGCTTTCTTTTCCTGTTAAACAAAGAATTGCTTTATCAATACAAACTATTAATACATACACACAAACTATAAAGTGCTAAGAAATCTAAATATCTAAGTCATAGCAAACAGGTAATCATTTCACAGTGTATACATATATCAAATCATTATGTTGTACACCTAAAACTAATACAATGTTGTATGTCAATTATATCTCAATTTTAAAAGATTTTAAAAATAAAGATTTTTTTAGCCGCCTTTTGTCTGTAAGCTAAGGAACTTAATATATATATATATATTATCTCTTGCTTTATCTTCCCTTTTACCTGACAACTTTTGTTAGTTATATCTTTCTATTTTGCCATGATTAATAGTAGTTATAGTCATTTCTGTTACCATAATTTCATAGGCTCTTCTGCCTTGGTTCTATGGTTAATTCAATACTGTCTTTCTTTTTGCCCTAATTTCTCTCTTCAACTCTTAATTGGCTGAAGTTTTTCCTATGGTAGTATCTTCAATATATATTCAGGAAACATAATTCTTGCATGTTTAAAAACATCTGTCATACTTGCTTTTTGACCACAGTGACAGTTTGGCTGGGTATAAACTTTTGGATCATACATTATTTCTCTGGGATACTGCGGCACGTCTAATGTGTCTCCAAAACTATATCATTTTTCTTCGGATATCATGTGCCTTTTAATCTATAGAATTAAACCTTATTTTTTTATTTTTATTTTTTTGCGGTACGTGGACCTCTCACTGTTGTGGCCTCTCCCATTGCGGAGCACAGGCTCCAGATGCGCAGGCTCTGCGGCCATGGCTCACGAGCCTAGCCGCTCCACGGCATGTGGGATCTTCCCGGACCGGGGCACGAACCCGTGTCCCCCGCATCAGCAGGCGGACTCTCAACCACTGCACCACCAGGGAAGCTCTAAACCTTATTTTTGAAAATTTTTCTTACATTATATATTTGTGATTATGTATTTGAATATTTATTCTCTTCCATTCATTTGTGTCTTTTATTAAGTGAAACCATGTATCTTTTTTTGTCTGTCTTCCACATCTATCATTTTCTTTCTAATACTTTTAAATTCTTTGTCCATTTCTGTTTCATTTTATTTATTTTTCTCAATTCTCCATGGTCCTCAGTGTGTTTTCAACAATACCTGTTTTTCTTTGGGCTCTTTGTAGTGTGCTCTTCATTTTTTTAAATGGAAGTATAGTTGATTTACAATGTTGTGTTAGTTTCAGGTATTCAGCAAAGTGATTCAGTATATTCAGTGATATATATATGCAAATATATATTCTTTTTCAAATTCTTTTCCATTATAGGTTATTAAAAGATATTGAATATAGCTCTCTGTGCTATACAGTAGGACATTTTTTGGTCTTCATTTTTCTCTTTCACTTCTCCCACATTATATTTCATCTCCTATTGCCTTGCTACATCCTCTCAGAGTTCTTATATTTTTCCTTGGAGTCCTTAATTTAAAGGGATAACTGTTTCATAAAATTTTTTCAGTTAATAATTTTATGCCTTGTCACTGTTTTCATCTGCTTCACAGAAGTATATTTTCTGATAAGTGTTTTTCATCTATCATCTGTCCTTTGTCCTATTCCTTTTCCCACTTTTTTTTTCTAGTTTTCTTGTATAGATCTTGTGCTGGTTCTCTTCACCGTTTCCTTTTATTTAGTATTCATCTTAGAATGAGTTGAATTCTTCTTAGGCCAACTATTTGCAGGAGATTTGTTTAAGGAAAAGATCAGGGCAGGTTCTAGACCAGGAAGAGTTCTCTTTAGGTCAGAGAAGTGCTCCTTATGACAGAGAGAGAGAGAGAGAAGAGAGAGGGAGAGGGAGAGGGAGAGGGAGGATGAGAGGAAGAGAGAGAAAGTGAGAGGCTTTAGGCTGCTCATAATTTACTCTCTCCCTCACCCTTCCTCATTTCTAGCCATGCACCCACTGGAATGGCTTGTCTTTGCCTCCTTCCCTGCTCCCTCATGCGTCTAGGGTCCAGGGTCGCTCCTGTGCCGTCCTACATGCCCTTTTCCATTACTCTAAACAAGTGTTGGTGGGGCTTCCTCACTGAGGAGCCAGAGCTTCTTATTCTGGAGAATGACTCTGTGTGGACTTTGTCTGAGGTCTGCAGCCACAGGCTTACTCTCTACAACACCTTACCTAGACCCTGTATTTGATCGTCCTGGGCAGCAGGCAGCCCTGTCTCATTTATTGAAATTCAGGGTTACAGAAATCTAGTTTTTACTTTCTGCAGTTGAGTTTATATTTCTGAGATTCCCTTTCCTTCCTATTTTGAAATGGTTTCCAAGAAAAGGAAGGAACAGAGATATTTTCACTCCACCATCTGAAAACCAGAAGACCTCCTTGAACTCAACTTTATTTTGAAAAGTGTTTTCTAATTTAAAAGACTAAAGCCTCATCTCTGCTGTCCCTTAGGACAAGCGTTTCCATTTCCAGGAAGCCACCATATCCTTAATTTTAAAAATTACATTTGAAAGCACTTTGCTTTTTGGAGAGGATCATAAACTATTTTTGATTTGTTTAATAACTTATCTCAAAGCAATACTCATTTGGTCCTCACACTTATGCAAATCAGGAAAGAAGGAACATGCTTTACTTTTTTACAGATGGAGAAATAGATGACCATTAAAACCAGAACTAGAGACCAGTTCTCTCAACTGTCAAATTATTCCTCTTTGATGACAGCGTTTCTAACATGCCAGGTGAAGCTTTTCTAGTGAGCACTGGAAGCTTTGAGAATCCCACATCCAAAATACATTTTATTCCCACACTGATAATAAGGCCTACAGTTGGACAGGAATTTCTCCTGCCCTTTTCCTCCCTTCCTATTTTAGTTGGTAATATTTTTCTTTAAATATCATTAAGATAATTATTTAATCTGTAGACACACAATTTACATAATGTGCTGCTGCCAAGGTGTGTCTCCATCTTTTGCTTAAGTAGTTGGCATGACCCCTGATATATATGTTTTCTATTTCTTCCCCATAGCGACAGCAAAGCAAAGGTATTTGACACTACCTCTGGCCTTGGCAATACCAAGATACCTAAGACACAGTTCCTATCTTTGAACCTTCGAGGAGCCCGTGGTCCAGTGAAGGGAGACACACAGACATGTGAAAGGAAATTGCCAAAGTCCCTAGTGCCGTAATAAAATTGCGAACAAAGTACTATAGGAGGAGTTAGCTTTGGCATAGGAAGAAGAAAATCTGTGCAGAGAAGTTGGCACCTGAGTGTGTTTCAAAGGATTGGTAGAAATTTTCCAGGTGGTGAAGGCCATCACATGCAGCCTGCATAGCATGGACAAAGGCACAGAAATATAAAGAAAAGGTATGTAAGAAAACATCACAAGTGTGGTGTGGACAGAGGATAGGATGCATAGAATAGAGTGGAGGATAAAATGGAGAACTTGACTCCATGACGAAGAGCCTTTAGGAAAGGAGTATATGTGAACTGGAGAGTGAAGCCCTGTAGTCTGAGAGGTAAGGCCTCCAGTCAGTGTATCAGGCTTGGCTGTCAGTGAACTGTGCTTGCTGCCACGGACAGAATGTGCCTGGTGACAGAGCTGAGGATGCCTCCTTGCCACAGGTTGTTTGAGATTCTAGCGAACTTCAAACTGGACAGGGAACTGGAGGCACCAGAACTTGGGCCAGCCATCCTGACCTGGCCCAGGCTGGCACAGTATCCCTACTGTGAAAATACTGAAACTAAAATCTAAAGTCTCAGGAGTGAAACTAGAAAAGAAAGAATTTGTCTTGTAGACTTGTTCCCTGTGCCCCCTCCAGTCTGAACATTATTTCCTCAGTGATTCTCAGAATAGCATTTTTAGGAGTATTCACAATCCTAAGTGCAAAATGACCACCTTAGCCTTAGAAAGGAAAAAATGCCCTCCTTATAAAATCCAACATCATAAAATAAATTAAAGAGGTGGTAATTTATTTTGTAGAATGACTTATTATTTTATAACATTGATTATGGGTTTCCATTGAATAATAAACTCCTTTTGTATGCTTAAAGCATACCTCGATTTTTCCAGAATTAGAGATGCCATTTTTCAGAAGCATAACTGTTATGTAAAATGAGACTTACTTATAAATGTCTGATTAGTATCATGTATTTTTTTAAAGATTTTTTTAAAAGATTTTTTTGATGTGGACCATTTTTAAAGTCTTTATTAGATTTGTTACAATATTGCTTCTGTTTTATGCTTTGGTTTTTTGGCCGTGAGGCATGTGGTATCTTAGCTCCCTGACCAGAGATGGAACCCACACCCACTACATTGGAAGAAGTCTTAACCGCTGGACCGCCAGGGAGGTCCCCCATCATGTCTTTTTTTTTTTTATCATATCTTTTTTTTTTTTTTTCCTGTACGCGGGCCTCTCACTGCTGTGGCCTCTCCCATTGTGGAGCACAGGCTCCAGCCGCGCAGGTTCAGCAGCCATGGCTCACGGGCCCAGCCGCTCCGCGGCATGTGGGATCCTCCCGCACCGGGGCACGAACCCGTGTCCCCTGCATCGGCAGGCAGACTCTCAACCACTGCGCCGCCAGGGAAGCCCTATCATATCTTTTTAATAAGCCTCGTTCTTCTTTTAGCTAATTCAAAGGCAGAAAAAAAAAGACAGGAAATCAATATTTTCTCCTTTAACTCTTGGGAAACACACACACAACGATTTTTATGGCATTTAGCCATAATTTATTTTATTTTTATTTATTTTTGGCTGCGTTGGGTCTTAGTTGCAGCATGCAGGATCTTTGTTGTGGCATGAGGGATCTTTCGTTGCATTGCACGGGCTTCTCTTTAGTTGTGGCACACAGGCTCCTGGGCATGTGGGCTCTCTAGTTGAGGCGTGTGAACTCAGTAGTTGTGGTGCGCTGGCTTAGTTCCCCCACAGCATGTGGAATCTTAGTTCCCTGACCAGGGGTTGAACCCACGTCCCCTGCATTGTAAGGTGCGTTCTTTACCACTGGACAACCAGGGAAGTCCATAATTAAAATGCTTGAGTCAATGATAAATATTATCAATATCACTATTTATATCTTTTCACCTAATACTGTTCAAATATTATAATGAATTCAATGATCTGGGAACAAATTTGCATTTCAATAAGTCTTATAAAAGGAAACAATTTCTGAGCTCACTGTAGGTGTGACCTAGTGGCTTCCGTATTAGATTGTGGTTAAAGTGTATCTTGGTTTTAGAACACACATGGACAATCTTCATAAATCCTTTAAGCATTTCAGCAGATAATTAATTATCATATCTGGTCGGGCCTGAGCAGATTCAACTTCAGGAGCTGCTGTCGAGGCTGGTGTATCTCAGGTGTGGGAAACCCTTCATATCACCTGTGGAAGAGGTGAATGGGCACTCAGCTCATGGGCACTCAGCTCAGTTTCTGTTTCCCTTGTGTGTCAATTCCAGTCCTAAGTACAGTGTGCCATTTTCATGGACCCAGACTGCTGAAATTAAACGGATCTACAGAAAAAAGAACCTTCTCAGTAGAGGACACAACTTCCAACTGTATGGGGCAGGGCATTTCATCATCCTGGTTGTTCTAGAGCAGGGCTTTTCAAACTTCAGTGGGCACAAAAATCACTTGCTGACAAGAGACTCCCAAAGATTCTGATTCAGTAGGTCTGGGGTGGAGATTGTGCCTTTCTTACAAGCTTCCACATTCTAGAGGTACTCAAGGTATGGATTCAGACCAACAGTATTGGCCTTGCCCAGGAGCTTGTTAGAAATGCAGGATCTCAGGCCCCACCCTAGAGCTACTGAATCAGAATCTGCATTTTAACAGGACCCCTTGGGTGATTCGTCCTCCATTAAAATTGGGGAAACACTGCTCTAGATCACTGTTCCCCAAAGCACCAAGGTTTAAGTATCACTATGGAAACCTGAAGTGAGTTTAGATGGTACATAGATGTATCTTAATAATCGTTAAGTTGATTTTTATTATTACCATCTATTTATGGCAAATAATATTGGTTTTCCATTTATGGTAATAATTTAAAGTTTCTTTCGCAAAATAAACAATTTTAAAGTAAGTTCAGGTGGTATGTGGATGTGACAAAAACTATAAAAAGTCGTATGTTTACAAGTGACTTAAGTTAACATGGTGCTTAAGAGCATGGACTCTGGAGCAAGACACCCCGCGTTTGAATGCCTGCCCCTCCAGTAATTCACTGTGTGACTTTGGGCAAGTTTCTTAACCTCAGTGGGCCTTGGTTTCCTCATCTGAAGAATTGGGATATTGTGGGGCTTAAATATGTTCATATATGAAAAGTTCTAAGGATAGTGCCTGACACATCGCAAGGGCTGTATCAGGGCTAACTTACCTTACTATAATCTAGAACACAAATGTTCAAAGACATTTTTATCCTGTGCCTTTTATTTCCCCCTACCTTATCCCCTACTTCCTTGCTTACTCAGATCGACATGCCCCACCTACCCCAAAAAGCTAAATATTCCAGGAATTTTGTACCATTGAGGAGAGTGAGAGCAGCAACTTCCATTTGGCCAATAAGAGGATGGTCTTCACTTAACGAGGTGGTTGGTGGGGGGTGGGCATGAGAGCTTACAGGTGGGAAGTCCCAGGAGAGGACTGTGCCCAGAGAATTTGCTCTGAAACAATGAGGAAGTGACAAGAGAAAGTGACCACTCGTACATCATTTTCACCATAACCTGGAAAGAAGGTTTTTAAAAAATTCCTTTATTGTTTTACTTATAGCTTTGGCAACTTTACCACATGTTTTTCGAGAACATTTTGATGTGTGCCTTATATGCTCATGGGCTCTTGGGTTGTGACTTCCTGGTTGCAGGGCACCTTTGATAAATAAATGACTGATTGGTAGAGTGGCAGGACCCTGCTGAAACCACAGTGTGAGAAATGGACCGCCTCACGGGGTTCATTTGCCCGCATTAGTGCAGAGGTGAGAAATCTCTCTTCTCTTTTCCTGACTTCATAGGCAAAGAAACAAGGGACTCAGTAGGACAGTGTCATACAGAGTGAAGTAAGTCAGAAAGAGAAAGACAAATAACGTATGCTAACACATATACATGGAATCTAAGAAAAAAACCAAAAATGTCATGAAGAACCTAGGGGTAAGATGGGAATAAAGACACAGACGTACTAGAGAATGGACTTGAGGATATGGGGAGGGGGAAGGGTAAGCTGTGACAAAGTGAGAGAGTGGCATGGACATATATACGCTACCAAATGTAAAATAGATAGCTAGTGGGAAGCAGCTGCATAGCACAGGGAGATCGGCTCGGTGCTTTGTGACCACCTAGAGGGGTGGGTTAGGGAGGGTGGGAGGGAGGGAGATGCAAGAGGGCAGAGATATGGGAACATATGTATATGTATAACTGATTCACTTTGTTATAAGGCAGAAACTAACACACCATTGTAAAGCAATTATACTCCAATAAAGATGTAAAAACAAAACAAAACAACAACAACAAAAACAAGACCATAAAGAGTTATGAGTGCCCAGAGAAGCTTATTTTCAGATTCCTATTCAAATGTATTTTTAGAACCAGCAAAAGATGCTTTTGTCAAATAGTAGCTTATATTTTAAAAATAGGCACATTTTCTGTTTCTGAACAGCTGTGATCTGACAAACTATACTTAGGGGAGAAAAGTGATGATGACAAGAGCAACTAGTGTGTAAAATTGTAGAACATGAGTTATTTCTCTCTGAAACAACTCACAAAGCTCAGCATATTTAACTGTTTGTTTTTGGGGTTTTTTTTTTTGCGGTACGCGGGCCTCTCACTGCTGTGGCCTCTCCCATTGCGGAGCACAGGCTCCGGATGCGCAGGCTCAGCGGCCATGGCTCACGGGCCCAGCCGCTCCGCGGCATGTGGGATCTTCCCGGACCGGGGCACGAACCCGTGTCCCCTGCATTGGCAGACGGACTCTCAACCACTGCGCCACCAGGGAAGCCCCACCTTTTCTTATTGTTACTTGTGGCAGTGGAGAGGATGGTGGTATGATGATGATAAATATAGCTTCAATTAAGTGTCTGCTTTGTGTCAGGACCTGTATTACGTTCTTCATCTACAGTCTTTGTTTTAATTCTGATAACAAACTAAGAGTTAAGCATGGTAGCTGTTTTACAAATAAAGAAAATGAGACTCAGTTAGGTTAAGTAACTTGACTAAGGCCACACAGCTGGGGAAAAGCAGCGGCAGAAGTAGAACCCAAGTCTGACTGTGAGACCAGCACTGTCCCCCACACTCGGGGTCTCACGTGGAAACAGTGTTAGTTCTGTTCCTCTTGCCACCCTCCCCTCTAATGGTGTTTGAAAACCTGCATCTCGATGCTGGTTTTCAGAGTTATTTCATGAGTTGGGAGAAAATATAAAAGCCTTTGAGAATCTGGCTTTTTTTATCCTAAGCATTTTTTAATACACTGCAGAGCAAAATGACATTTTTAAATGTACGGGAGAGCACAAAGCATCAAAGAGCTCATGGGTACAGCCTGTGACTTCCTGGAGCCCTGCATTCTTAACTGTCAGATTTTAACAAATACTTCTCTAGATAATTGCTTAATTACTGTATCTGTCAAGAAAAAGCCTTCACAGCCATCAAGTACTAAGTATAAAAATATGCTTTCATCCTGGAGTTTGAAAAATCATTCCTGAGATTTCAGCAAGACAGAAGCCCAGTGGCACATGGTCACTCTCAGATTTGTAAGGATAAAACTAGATGGAGAGTAAAGGATGCTGAGGTTAGGGGGAGCACATGGAAGAATTATATCGATACTTACCTGTAGGAGGTCCTTTTCACTCGAGGGTCTCTAAAATACTTTGCAAAATGGAAGTAGTTAAGTAATATGATCTGAATTATACCAAGTTAGTAAAACAAAGAAATGAGGTTTTGGATCAGAAAGGCCAGGGCTTTTATGCAGCTCTGGTACTCCTGCTGAAACTTAGCAGAAACTACATAACCTCTCTGAGACAAAATTTGGTTTATCTCTACTATGGAAATGTCAGCATCTACCATCGAGTTGTTGAGAGGATTAAATAAAACAGTGTATTATAAATACTTAGTACAGTGCTGAATATATATAGGGGGTCCAAAAAGTTATACAGTCAATTCCCATTATTCATGGATTCCACAGTTTGCTAATCACCTACCCTCTAAAATTTATTTGTAACCCCAAAATCAATAGTCGGAGGTGACTTCACGGTTATTCACAGACATGCACAGGGAGGGGAAAAGCTCGAGTCGCGTCATGCACACGTTCCCAGCTGAGGCTGAACGAGCAGCACTCTGCCTTCTCGTTCCAGCTCTCACACTGTAAACAAGTGTCCTTTTCATATTCTATTTAGTGCCATGTTTTTCAAATTATTGTGCTTATTGTTGGTGATTTCACTTCAGTGCCCCCCCCGCCCGCCCCAGGTATAGTGCTGTAGTGCTGCCTAGTGTTCTTGAACACAGGAAGGCTGTGATTTGCCTTATGGAGAAAATATGTATGTTAGATAAGCTTTGTTCAGGCATGAGTTATAATATGAATGAATCAACAATTTATTAAACATAGTATCTTTAATCAGAAACACTAATATATAAAACAAAGTTATATATTAATCAGCTGACAAAAATCTTGTGACCAGCGGCTCACATGGGCCTAACCCTTTGGTCTCTCCTAGGAGCAATGGTTCAGGTATTTGCTAACTCAGTGTTCATGGCAACTGTAAAGAACTTAGCTACCATGAATAATGAAAATCAGCTCTAAACTTATGGCTACCAGGGGGTAAGGGGGTGAGGGATAAATTGGAAGATTGGGATTGACATAAACACACTACTATATATAAAATAGATAACTAATAAGGACCTACTGTATAGCACAGGGAACTCTACTCAATACTCTGTAATGGCCTATATGGGAAAAGAATCTAAAAAAGAGTGGATATATATATTTGTATAATTGATTCATTTGCTGTACATCTGAAACTAACACAACATTGTAAATCAACTATACTCCAAAAAAATTTTTTAAAAATTTGAAAAAAGAAAAGGAGAATCAGTTCTATTCAATTTAGTTCCATATTAGGTTGGTTAAATATTAGTGACTCTAACAGATTAACTCCAGACTCTCCATGGTTTAACACAGAAGTTTATTTTTCATGAATGTAAAGTCTAATCAGGTGTTTGGCAGATGGCCTTAAAATGGAGAGTCAGGGACCCAGACTCATTACATCCATGG
Source organism: Tursiops truncatus (assembly GCF_011762595.2). NCBI lineage: Eukaryota > Metazoa > Chordata > Mammalia > Artiodactyla > Delphinidae > Tursiops > Tursiops truncatus. The sequence continues at coordinate 59,232,353 of NC_047042.1, forward strand.
CTCTGCCCACAGTAGAACCTTTGCTTCCAGCCAGTGGATGGAGGAAGACAGAAAAGTAGTGGATGGAAAGTCTTTATGGGCCAGCCTAGAGACAGAGCACATCACTTCTGCCTTCATTCTGTTGGCCAGAGCTTAGTCACATGGTCACACCTAACTGCAAAGGAGGCTGGAAAATATAATCTGTGTGCTGAGGGCTTACATGAATAGTTGTGCCACAATTCTCCTTAAAATTATTTCCTGCAGTCATTTTTCTTTGGATAAATGGCAAAACCCTTAGGTAAGAGACATTTAAGTTTTGTAAGTTACTCTTCTGAACCCATTACCATTCTGCACCAAGGGAAGCAGGTCTGTCTGCTCTCATGTGTCTTAGTTAAAAGATAAAATCCTTACATAATGAGACCATATTTTCTCTCGTTCTGTTACTACTTCAGCCAACCCTTTATTCCCTGCTATAAATTTTTGACTGAAATTATTTTTCCACTGAATTAAGGATCATGTAAAGAATATACCCAACGCCTTCTATGAAAGAAAGTGTTGAAATACAAACAACTGATCATTTATATTTGTTTCAAGTAATTTGTGGGCTCACATCCAACTTGCTTTAGCATTCAGCCAGTAAAATGCCAACTTTGTCTGACCCTATGTTACTGTGTGTATTCGATTATATAATAAAATAATATTGATGCTACCTGAAAGAAGTATTTACTGTCCTCTGGGATCTCTGCCCAATTCTACTATAGTTTTATGCTGTGGACTCTGATGAGTATTTTTTTTTTTTTTCAGTCTTTCTGTCCTAGTTTTACTATCAAGGAAAGAGGCAGTGACATAGTAATTATCAAGCCCCTTCTTTCAGGGGACTACTTTATAGGAAATTGCTGTCTTCTATAAAGATCAGCTCATGCACCTCTTTGGAACTCTTAAGAAAACTATCATGGACTCTTTCTCCCCAGAATTGAACTTATACATATATTTTATACCATTCACAATGTCTATACCATTTTAGGGGATTCTAAAACAGGCCAGTACTGTATGATCCAGCAATTCCATTCCTAGGTATATGTCCAAACGAATTGACAGCAAGGTCTTGAAGAGATATTTGTACACCAGTGTTCATAGTAGTATTAGTCAAGATACCCAAAAGGTAGAAACAACCCAAGTGTCCATCGACAGATGAATGGATAAACAAAATGTGGCATATACATATAATTGAGTAATGAGGAATGAAATTCTGGTACATGCTACAACATGAATAAACTTTGAAGACATTATGTTAAGAGTAATAAGTCAGATACAAAAGGACAAATATTGTATGATTCCACTTATTTAAAGTACCTAGAATAAGCAAATTCACAGTAACAGAAAGTAGAGCAGAGGTTACCAGGGTTTGGAGGGAGTAGGAATGGGGAAGTATTGTTTAATGGGTACAGAGTTTCTGTTTGGAATGATAAAAAAAAAGTTCTGAGAATGGATAGTGGTGATGACTGTACTTGATACCACTGAATTGCATACTTCAAAACTGTTAAAATAATAAATTTTATGTTATGTATATTTTACCATAATTTAAAAAAAAACAATCACGTTGAAAAGAGCCCGGACGTGAGAACCTGATAAGCCTGGCTGGGTTCCAATCCCAGGTCTACCAGTTACCAGCTGTGTATGACTTTGGGTAAACTACTTAGTGTCTCAGAATGTCATTTTCCCTACCTATAAAGTTGAGAATAAACTACCGACCTTAGAGGATTGTTGTGGAAATTAATGTGATTAGCCTGCCACATATAGCCACTATTTAAAAAGGTAAAGAAAACTAGTATATATTAAGCAAGCAAAATCCAGTGGACTGTGTTAAGAATAAAGTACCACGTTACATAATTGCTTTTCGCCTCTAGGAAATAAGAATATTAACACAGAATAATTCAGGAGGGCAGCAACTGAGTCTATGGAGCTGCCCCAGGAGCCAGAGCTGTCATATCCCCTCCTCTTCCGCCTCCTGTTGCAAACAGTAAAGGCCCTTCGTACAGTTAAAAAAAAATTGAATAATACAAAGGAGGTAGGATTTTAGCATTGAAGAAACAGAGGTACAGGACTTGCTTGAGCTTTCCAGTGACTAGAAGGACAGAAAGAACACAAAATTACCCTTGCCTAAGTCTGAGGTTGATTTCTGTTTCTGCTTAAATTGTTTTTAGATTCTCTAGGTTTTCCTCATTTTTGTAAACTGTTGGGGATTTTCTGCAGTATAGGTTTTAAGTCTTTGCAGTGGGTCTTGATATAGATTTGAAAACACAAATCCATATTCAAACCTATGCATGCAAACACACACTCTACAGAGCAATGCCATATTTATCTGGAGATCAGACATCCTACAATATTAACTCTTTGGGACATAACCATTTTTGCAGAAGCATGCCCCAAAGCCCTCCGTGTAGCAAATGCCAGATATAAAGTCTTTGCTGAGAAGTGTCATGACCCCACGCAGATGACTGTATAGAAACCACAACAGAAAAAACAGCAAGCAAAGTTAAGAGTGACAGCAGAGAAGGAAGCAGGAAGATAGCTAATGCCCGTATAAGCCTGGCTGGAGGCTGGCAACATGAGTAACCGCTGAGCCTGCCACATTCAGAAAAGGTTAAATTTCATTCCATTTGCTCTGCTTAGGAAAATGGGGGTATGTGCAGAATATTTTTAAATTGCATCCAAAATGATAAAAGTTTAATGCTTAAAGAGGTAGAATCTGTTATTTGCAGTACTCATTATGGAGTGAAGTGTTGTTATTTATTAATACGCTCTGCTTACACTGAGACATAAATAGCTAAATTTTATCCGTTTTGTCACCTAATTCTTTCTAAAAATCTAGCTATTTCTTTCAGTCTCCAGCACTTGACACAATGCCTGCCTCACAGTGGGCACTCAGTATTTATTGAAAGAAGAATGAATGAATGAATGAGCGGGCAAGTGAAGGAATGAAACTACCTCTAACATTTGTATGCCTGCCTGACGTGTATTACCTGTGCGTGAATAAAGACATCCAAGTTTAAACTCACCCTTTTCTCCTTTTCAGAGCAGAGACCATTCTCCTGGGACCATTCCTAAGAAAGAAACACCCACGCTGTGACATATGCCACTGCCACCGCCACTGCCACCTCTGCCTCCGCCTCCCCCCCCATCAGCGCCCCCGGTAAGACCTGGGTTTTTCTTTTTCAGTCTGGTTTACTTGAATACACTTGAGCAGGTTTTAAATGTTCAGAATCAGCCACCACCCAGCTCTGCTATGGCAGGTGGCATCTTTGGTAGCTGGCTCTACGGCTCCAGGGTCTAATTCCAAACCAGCCTGGCCAGGTATTTCCCTTCCCGTTCCGTGGCAGCTCCCACCCTCTACCTCAGCGTCGTCTACATGATTTCTCTTCTCATTCCTGCTGCTCGATACAGGCTTCCCAGAGTCTCCCTAATCGACTGTTTCATCTCACGGGAAACCTCAGAGGGGAGGCCACGCTGAAGTGCATAGCCAAGGAGGCGTGTGCTCAGAGTCAAGTTCCAGTGTGTGATCTGGGTGGTGCTAACAGTAGCTTGGGCTTCAGTTGCCAGGTTCTGGGACCAAGTAAGAGGAGTGTCATGTGAAATGCACAACAAAATATAAATCTCTAAATGAAATCTCCCTATCTGTACAAGACTGAACTCAGTCTGTTTCGCTTTGTGTTGTCTCCCTTGGAGTTTGGTTTGGGCTTAGGAGAGGCCCAGAGAGTGGTTATTTTGTTTTAGGACAGGGCTTCTCACCCTTACCACCACTGACACTTGGGGCCAGGAATAGAGCCTTACCCGCTATCCTGCCGCTGGGGTGCACACCTCTCCACAGATGCGTGGATGACATGACCGCGGGAGTATAGGTTATGAAAGGAGGGTCTGAGGCCCTGCTGCACGGTCACCAGCCTTGGTGAGAACGAGGGTATGCTTGAGGTCCTATGTCACCCCCATGACATTAGCGTGGCACACTGACCGTATCTGAAGCGCTGGGGCATACACCTTCCTGAAACTTGGCCCTTGCCCTTGAAGAGAGTGGAAGGAAAGCACATGATGTGAGTTATACCTGAAAGCTCTCTGGCCAATATATGGAAAGAATAGGAATCAGTACTGAATTTCCACTGCCGAATTTGACACAAAGAAGGCATGGAGATGAACAGTTTATAAGTGAAAGAAGCATACAGGAAACTATAATGTGGGTCTCACACAGACTTGCTGGGCCTGAAGAAGCACAACTTAAAGTAACTCCCAATACCACAGTATGTCCATAAACTTAGCCAGAATAAATAAACTTATCAAAACCCATATTGTTGGGGACTTGGGGAAATAAACTCTTTTAAACATTGCTGGTGACATACCTGGGACTCAACAAATGTTGAATGAGTCTTTCCGGAGTGTTCTCTGACAAAAAACAATAAGCCTGAATATATCGCTTTTTCCCCTGGTAATCAAGTATTTTATTTTTGAGACTGACTTAAGAATTTAACCCTAAAGGAACCAAAAAAAATTTATACAGTATGTGCACAGCAACGCTAGTTATTCTAGTGAAAAATTAGATCTTAAATGGTTTGTGAGAACTAAATGAACTGTATTGTCATGCTGTTAATTAAAAATTGCATTATGTTAAAGTGTTAATTAAAAATTACATTTATAACTGTGCTGATAATGGAAAGTAGATATGGAATGATGAATTAAAAACAATGCACATTTTGTGCATCATGAAATCAGCTATATATGTAATAAATAGGAAAGACCAGAAAAGAATTTTGAATGCTGATAATAAAATTTTAACTTTCATTAGGGAGTCTTTTTCTTTTAATATGCTTAAGTTCATAATAAACAAAAATAATTCTGCATTTGGATAATTCTTGCATTCCCTTCCCCATTCCTAAATTTTTTTTTTTTTTTTTTGCTACCTATCTCATGGAGGAACTGATCAATTTTGGAGGAAAACAACCATGTAAATTTTAATTTTTTTGTTTTTGTAGATTTATTCATTTATTTATTTTTGGCTGCATTGGGTCTTCATTGCTGCATTCGGGCTTTCTCTGGTTGTGGCTAGTGGGGGCTGCTCTTCGTTGTGGTGCGCGGGCTTCTCATTGCGGTGGCTTCTCTTTGTTGCGGAGCATGGGCTCTAGGCATGTGGGCTTCAGTAGTTGTGGCACATGGGCTCAGTAGTTGTGGCTCGTGGGCTCTAGAGTGCAGGCTCAGTAGTTGTGGCTCATGGGGTTTAGTTGCTCCGCAGCATGTGGGATCTTCCTGGACCAGGGCTTGAACCCATGTCCCCTGCCAGGAGGATTCTTAACAACTGCCCCACCAGGGAAGTCCTTTAATATTTTGTTAAGACGCATTTTTCTACAATCTGGGAAAAATATTTACAGTGCATATTATAGGCAAAGAATGAACAACCTGAGCATATAAAGAGCTCTTAGGGATCAATATGGAAAGGATGAGTAGAAAATGGGCCCAGGATATGACCAGGCAGAAGAAATACAAATGTTTCAACCTCGCTATAATTAAATAAACACAAATTAAAATAATGAGAAATCATTTTCATCTATCAGTTTGGTGGTGGTACTTTTTAAATGTTGCCTGGAGTGTTAGGAACCAGGCACTTATAACATTTTTTTTTAGTGGTTGATTTATTTATTTACTGCTACAGGCACATCCATTGCCCCCTTCCCATTTACCCATACCCACCGTACACAAGGTTGGATGATTTGATTTAAGAAGTCTGCGGCATATAGTCATTTGTTATACCAGGTACTTATACCTCTTAATAGGAGCAAATATTGGTATAATCCCCTAAAACACAATTTGTTAATATGGATTAAGTCCCTTTAAAAAGTGGTTGTACTCAATGACCTAGTTTCACTTCAAGTAATTTCCTTTCAGTAACTCATCATAGTGTACAGAGATTTTTAGCTATAGATTATTAATGAGAGCATTATCGTGATAGCAACCAAAAAAAAAAAGAAAGAAAGGAAACAATCTAAATATTTAAAACCAGAAGATTCAATAAAAAATGATTATGTAATCCACAAAACAGTATTCTAGGTAGCACTGAAAATCATATCAAAATTATTTTGTAACTCCCAGTATAATAATTGATTCAGGCAAGGATCATTCGTGAAACCTAAAACCACTTAGGGAAATGTTTTGGAGAACAGGATGTTCACAGGATCCCAAGTGGCACCCACAGATTACTTCTAATTACAAAGGGGAAATGTACCTTTAACAGGGATCAAAGTGTCACCTGTCATAGAATGACCTTTACACAGCCTTTTGCTGTGATGCAACAAGAAATACATAGTATCACCCTGCAGTGACCTGCCAAAAATTAGTGTTCTTTGAGCAAGCAACTAGGCACATCCAGAATGTGGGACCTTCTACGACAGAGGTTGGCAAACCAGAGCAGAACCCATGGTTCAGTTTTGGTACAGCCCTCGAGCTAAGAATGGTTTTTACATTTTCAAGTGATTGAAAGCAATCAAAAGAAAAATAATATTTTGTGCATATGAAAAATATATGAAATTCAAATTTTAGTCCATAAACAAAGTTTTATTGGATGACAGCAATGCTTATTCATTTGCATATTGTCTCTGGCTGCTTTTATGTTACAGTGACAGAGCACCAATTAAACAACTTGTCTCCCCCCAAAGAAGAATTCTTTTCATCTCACTAGTTGACCTGTGTTTTAAAAATTATATTCAGGGGCTTCCCTGGTGGCGCAGTGGTTGAGAGTCCGCCTGCCGATGCAGGGGACACGGGTTCATGCCCCGGTCCGGGAAGATCCCACATGCCGTGGAGCGGCTGGGCCCGTGAGCCACGGCTGCTGAGCCTGCGCGTCCAGAGCCTGTGCTCCGCAACATGAGAGGCCTGCGTATCGCAAAAAAAAAAAAAAAAAAAAATTATGTTCAATTATTATTATTTTGTTTTGAATTTCATCAATAAAAATTTTGTGGGAATTTGTTTTCTTTTTTCTTATATCATACTTACAGAACATCCCTGATTTTGCCTCTTGGCCCACAAGGCCTAAAATACTTACTATCTGGCCCTTTACGGAAGAAGTTTTGCCAACACGTGTACCTACAAGATAGCTGGCTTCATTCAGCCTTCCTTTTGTCACCAGCAGCCAGTGATCTTGGTACACTTGCATCAGATCATGTCCCCTTCCCCATCACTTTTCAAGGGCTTCCCATCCCCCTCTTAACTGTGGGCCGCTCCACTTGCATGACCCGGCCCCTGCCTACCTCTCAGACCTCATATGGTGCCCCTCTCCCCATGTCTTCTACTCCAGGACTTTAGCATGGCTGTTTCTTCTGCTTGGAAAGCTCTTTCTGCTCAGCTCAGCCCAGGTGTCCCTTCCTTGAAGCATCATTTCCTCACACCCCACACTGGCATTCATAACATACTTTTAAACCCCTCCTTCATAGCAGTTATCAGTTTTTCAGTTAGTTTTTATTTGACTGGCGTCCACATTTTCTGTTTTGTGGTCTTTTCTGTCCCTAGTGCCTGGCTCACAATAGCTACTCATTGAATGAATGGATGGATGGATGCATGACTGAATGAATACCTGTGTAAATAGCATTAGGAAATGGAGTTAAACTCTTCATAAGCAGTGTTCAGGACTTTAAACATCTACGCTTATGGACCAGCATGGCAGATTTTATTATATGTAATCTTTGCAAGGAGGGGGCATTTTGTGTGATATGTCTGATCAGGCTTCACCTTAGCTCTGGAAGATCTGGGGATTAGACCAAGGCTAAAAGTGTTTTGATTTTTCCCTCCTAACCTCTCACCTTTCCCCTTCCTGCCCCTCCCATTCTCGTCTCCTCCTCTCCCTGATGTGCATCCTTTGGAACCGAGAAAAGGGCTGATGGGCCTTGCTGAAGTTCTGAAGCAGGCTCTAAGTGAAAGCCAGACAGCCCTCGTCATCTGGTTTCCCTTCTTTTCTTGCCCCTATTTCCCTGTCTTTTGAGCACTACTCCTTTGTCTCATCCCTTTGAAATCCAGAAACCATATAAAAATTGCCCACATGGTACATTGGTCCACTTATAATGAAATTATTGTTGCTTTGGTTACACAATGTAACTTTTTAAAAAAATCTGAAGAAAATACAATGGATTTGATTTTTGAAACGCAGCAAAATTTTTACTGAGCTTTTGTTTTCCAATCTTCTTTGGCCCCTTGGTAGTGTCCAAGACGTGAGAAGGAACTCCTTGAGGGCCTGTGATTTGTCTTCTTTTTTGCCCCAATTGTGTAACATTATCTACAAAAGAGGAAAGGACTATATGGGTCTCTGACCAGATGATAAATTCTTTGGAGTTGGGTTGCCTAGGCAAAGCCTAAAAGAAGATTTGTAAAGTTTTATAGCATTATTTTTTAATGTTGCTGTTCAAGCTTAAATATCCCAAGGAGGCAACAGTACTCCTAGGGGGGGCCTATGTCTTATTATTTAAAATCAAAAGGAAAACTGGCTTGATAATCATTTCTTTTCCATGATAAGCAAAACTCTAAGTAGAAAGACACCATGGATCCAGGTACTCCTCTGCCTGCCTGTTCCAGGGGTAACATTTAATAAAGTGCTGGAGGGAAATTACAATGAGAAGCATATTGTTCTGTTCCCTCATTACTCTTTGCCAGAGTCTTTGTTTGCATTCAGGAAACTCAGTGAGATGATTTTTCTCCTTGCAGTGTAACGATTGCATGATTCATGGGTGAGGTAGACTTCCCAGTGTCAGGAAATACCAGCTGAGGCTTACATGGGGAGGTTTTCCCACCATCTCTAGGATGCAGGAGCTCATGTGGTATAAAAAACATGTCAATCTGTGAAAGAAAATGTGGAAAATGAAGTGGTATCTGAAGCCCCATAAGAGCCTCTTTTGGAGTTTTGCGTTTGCTGTGGTTAAAAAAAAAAAAAAAGGCAGGGGTCGGGGGCCGTAGGTGGAAGGGGGCTCAGTAGAATTGCGTATTACCCTATATTCTGGAAACGGTAATTTGCATGTTGACTGGTGCATTTAGAAGAATGAGAGGCTTAAAAACTCTTAAATACTGTCACTCACTTAGATTCTCCTGACATTCTGGTGCTTTGATTAGTGTCACTAATGAGGGATTGGGGACGTTTACCCAGGGTTGACAGTGGCCACTGGGACAAGGAAAAGTCTTTTGCATTAGGCCAAGCTATTAGGAGAGTATTAAGTTGACATTTGGTCCTTGCTTAAAACAGTTTGCAAAAGTGCACGTCTGCCTTCAAGTAATTTTAAGAACGAGATCCTCCCTTTCTCCTCTGCCGGTTTGTACCTGCAAGCAGTAACAGGGCTTCAGTGAAAAAACGAGGCAGTCTGCAGCAGATTTACTTGGTCTGCAAGAGAGGTGTGTCAGGACCTGCCACTCATACTTCCAAAGGGCCATTCAGCACGATATTTAAATGTGTTTCTTTTTCACAGCTGTCAGGTAGGAGGCATGGCAGGAAAAAAAGGAGAAGCTTGCAGTGGTGTGCTGGGGGCAGCAATTGTGCGCTCAGAACGCCTGGAACTTGGCAAGAAAAGCCTGCGAGCGCTTGTTAAAGGCCTTTATCAAATTGCATAGGAGCCCAGGAGCCTAAGCCGTTCACACAGCGTCTGAGCCGAGGGATATGGCAGGAAGCTGCCATGGGCCAGGAGGCCAAAGGGCAGCCCTTGAAAGCCTCAGCCATCTCGGTAGCCGCAGTTACTATCTGGAGCTTAATTTTACTCTGGAATCTGCTGGCTCTTTGCCTTTGAAATCTTTTACAATTACAGTGTAACTAACAATTCCTAGAAAAACTGCCAGTGAACTACTTCCCCTACCCAGGGTTGTCTTTTCATATATGCACGGTTATACTGAGGAGGGCCACGTTGATTTGGAGCCTGGGCTCTTTGGGGCTATGTACCCCTTCCCCCAGACTGCGCTTTCCTTTCTTGCCATAAAAGAGAAAAAATGACCAACATCAGGTTGTTGCTGGCAATCAGATATCCAGCCCTGACCCGGTTGAGAAAGCTGCAAGCGAGGGATGAGGGGTGCTGTGATCTTGGGAGCACGAGCATATCCTTGCAGTGGGGTATTGGCAGCTAGAAAAAGTCATGTTTCCTAGGATGCTTAATGAAAAGACAGGTAACGTGAAGTGGAAAAAGCAGGCTACATATGGGTAATGTGGTCCCAACTCTGTAAAACAAAACTCTGTGTACTGCTCATTTGTGTGCTCTCAGATCAAGACAGTAAGGAAATAGTACACATACAATGATAACATTGCTGGTTATCTGGGGGCCGTATGCATGATTTCTGTTTTCTCGTTTGTATGATTCCACATTTTCTCAAATATCTACATGGAGCATTTATTACTTTTATAAAGAGAAGAAAAGGTTTTAAGAAAGAAAAAGGAATGAATAATCATTTACCTACTGATCATATAATAATGATCTACAATAATAATAACAGGCATCTACTGAACAGCTATTGTATACCAGGTACTGTGCCAGGCGCTTAATGAGGATTATCTAAATTCATATTTACAGTAATCCAGTGAGGTGGGATGATAGTGCCCTTTTACAGATGAGGAAACGGAGGCACAGAGAGGTTACTAAGGTGCCCAGTGTCATACAGCCAGTAAGTGATGGAGGCTGGATTCCTCCCCAGGCTCTCTGAGAGCCTTACTGCTCTGTGTTCTACTGCTTCCAAATATATATACAGCTGGAATAAGCAGTGGATGACCACAGCATCAAACACTTATGTAGTGCTTACTGTATGCTTTGTGTTGTCCTAAGGTGCTTAGCGCATAATTGAATTAATCCTCACAGTAACCCTTTGAGGCAGGTACTGTTGTTATTCTCGAGGATGAGTTAACTGCGGCACGGAGGGGAAGTGACTTACACTGGATCACACAGCTAGTAACTGGCAGAGCCATGGTTTGCATTGCTGGCAGAATGGCTCCAGAGTCTCTGCTCTGAACCACTAAACCAGCTGCCCTTTGCTGTAGACCTTCTCAGATTCAAGGGGTAGGGGTAGATTACCCCTACCCCTTGAATCTAAGAGCCAGGAGATCAATGGTTCCCCTTTCTCACACCTAGGACAGAGCTCCCAGATTTCTTCCTGTATCCCCAAGCCTCCTCCTAAGATTGCTCTTTTCTTTTTTTTTTCTTTCCTTTTCTTTATGGTTCCACCATTTCCCCTCACTTGCTTATTGGTTTTTTTCTCCTTTTTTAATAGAAAAAAAACATCTTGCAAGACACCCTCTGAATAAAACCCATGGTTTAAAAGCAGAGAGTCAGCATTAAAGAAGCAGGTACAATGCCAAAAAACCCTCCGTTTTCTCTTGTCTTTAGTTTACAGCTGGGCTTTTTATGGACTCAAGAAAACAGGCTCTCTGCTAACAGTGCAGGGCACACAGTGGAGACAATAAGTGCCTCTGAGCTCAATGACTGCAGACTGTGTCCTTAAATTTGACCAAACCATCATGCTAATTTACTGAGCTTTTGCTGCACGGAATTACCCAGTTTTTGCCTCTGAAGAGTTTAGAACCTGAATCCAGGGAAGACTGGACTCAGTCATGGAAGTGCTGAAAGTATAGTTGATTATTCCCAGACCAGAACACTGTCCCTTGCATTGCTTCTTCATTACGTATTTCCTGCATATGGGACCCTTGAAGTCTTACCTTTAAAGAGCCCTCCTGTCCTCTGATTAGTCACCTTTCATCTTCCTAAGCTTACTTCTCTGAGCATCGGGCACTAGGTCTTGCTAATGCTTTGGGTTCTCTCCTAAACAGACGAGTCGAGGGATGAGAGGATCTTGGGGTCAGTGAACAATTAGTGAGTTACTCCGAGACAGGGATTCTGTGCCAAGGTTAGTACTAGGCACACAGTAGGCACCCAGTACCTAGCATGATTTCCTGAACTAGTGAGTTTAGTGAAGATATTGTAATTTACAAAGCAAACCCACTGTGAACTAACCAACCACTACTTTACGTCTTCCACCTGTCTAAGCCCTGAAAGCCAGACACATTCTATGTTGTGTCCTGTCAGAACACCATTAACACGTTCACATTTTGCTGAGAATATTAGAAGTAACACATTCAGGGATAGCACAAGTTAACACCTGGGCTTTATTTCTAAAGCCATAAAATGTCCTTTGGTACAGTCCTCCCCTTTCCAATTCGTTATTGTTTCTAAGAGAATAGACTAATAGACTTTGTACCTTGGCTTTACATAAAGACATTTTAAAAAACCCAGAGAAAGCAACAGAGTGTACCCGCCTTGTACATGATAACAATAGATTCCCATTTGAATAAGGTCTGTTCACAGTGGAGGAGTGTGAATGTGTTTTCGAGCTGGTGAAAGCAGGATTCCACCTGTACCACATAAAGTATTTAAAACACAAAGGTGAAAAGCATGTCTGTTCCTATGTCACCATCTGTTCAGCACTCAGTGTACCAGGCCGTCGGTTTCAGTAGGGATCTCGTAATGATGCAGTGTGGTGTGTTCAAAAACAAAAACAAAGGCATGTGGGCTTTAAAGTCCAACAGACCGGAAACTGAATCCCTGCTGTGCCGTTTATTAGCTGTATGGTGTCAAGCAAATTACCTAGCAACTCTGAGCCTCAGTTTCCTCATCTGCAAATGGGAATAATAACCACCGCTTCCTAGGGCTCTGCCCTAGAGTGGAAGTTCCAGGAAGGGAGGGCTTTGTGTCTGTTTTGCTCAGTGTATCCTCGACACCTGAGCAGTGCCTGCGTGTAGTAGGCATTCGCCGTGTATGTGTTGAATGCACGAATCATGGGGTTGTTGTGAGAATCTAGTAAGATAACGAGAGAAGCAGTTGTTTACCAAGTGTCTGCTTAGTCAATGGCAGCTACTCTTATCCCGGGGACCAGAAAACAACCGGGCAAGTAACCAGATATGGGACTAAGTTGAGGGCAAAGACTCTTGCAGTCAGTGCTACAGGAGGTCAGACACCAGAAGTCAAGATTAAGGCTGGGAGCCCAAGTTTTTCAAAGTGGGGAGTCAGGCCAGCAGTCTGAAAATAGTCCCCAAATAGGAGGGCAGAGGTTATCACTTCTAGGCTTCAGGGCTTCCAAGTCCAGGGTGCCAGTACCTGCTCCGGTAGCATGATCTGAACAGCTGGGTGGTTTGCCTTTTCTCCTCTCACTGCCTTGCCCTGAGTGGAGCGGCCTGAGTCCATGGGGTACCAGTGGGAGGTACGTGGAGTCGACCACAGATGGGAGTAATGAGCCCTCAGCAGTGGGATCGCAGCTGTGATGGAGAAGGACATGGGGATCCACAGGCGTCCTTTAGGATCCGCTCCAGTGAAACGGCAGCCTGATTCAAATATTTTAAACATTTAGAGGAGGCTCTGTTTTCTCAGCTGCTGTTTGGTTTGTCATTTTACAAGCAGCTTTGGCAGTATCAGGCCAAGAGGCTGCCTAGGGAAGGGGTACACGTTTGCCTGGAAGTTTTGTGTGTTTTTTTTAGTATCTTTATTGGAGTATAATTGCTTTACAATGTTGTGTTAGTTTCTGCTGTATAACAAAGTGAATCAGCTATGTGTAAACATATATCCTCATATCCCCTCCCTCTTGCGTCTCCCTCCCACCCTCCCTATCCCACCCCTCTAGGTGGTCACAAAGCACCGAGCTGATCTCCCTGTGCTATGCAGCTGCTTCCCACGAGCTATTTATTTTACATTTGGTAGTGTCTATATGTCCATGCTACTCTCTCACTTCACCCTCCCCATGTCCTCAAGTCCATTCTCTACATCTGCGTCTTTATTCCTGTCCTGCCCCTAGGTTCATCAGAACCATTTAATGGTGATGCTTGTGCAAGAATTCTAGATCGCCTGGCTCTGAGCCCCTATCTAAACCAAAGAAAGATGTTCTTTGGGCTTTGGGGAAGCTCAGGGATGCTGAGATTCAAATGCTATGGCTTGGTCTTTCTCTACCTGGTCCAAACTTCCATTTAAAACTTTACTGTTAGACCAGGTGAATTTGAACACTGATGGGATATTGGTTGATATGAAGAAATTATAGTTAATTTTATTTAATAATATTTTAAGAGCTCTTTTCTTTGATATCATACAATGTTGCATATCTGTTTTTTTTTGTTTTTTTTTTTTTTTTTGCGGTACGCGGGCCTCTCACTGTTGTGGCCTCTCCCGTTGCGGAGCACAGGCTCCGGACACGCAGGCTCAGCGGCCATGGCTCACGGGCCCAGCCGCTCTACGGCATGTGGGATCTTCCCGGACCGGGGCATGAACCCGTGTCCCCTGCATCGGCAGGTGGACTCTCAACCACTGCGCCACCAGGGAAGCCCACATATCTGTTTTTTAATAAGCAGGGATTTGGAGGGGAAAAGCAGATCAGGGAAAAGAGAACAAGATTGGCTGTGAGTTGATAATTGTTGAAGCTGGATGATGGTACATGAGGACTGATTATACTACTCAACTTTTGTCTATGTTAATGTTACAAAATAAAAAATGTTAATGGACATCAACAACCTCAAAATATGCAAAATAAAGATGATTTAACAGAACCAAAGAGGGAATTATGTAGCATGCTTTCACTAATTCAAATGGAGTTTGAGACCAAATAGTACATGCTTTTTAATTAAAAAAAAAATAAGCGCTATGTAGGCATAGAATGTCTGCTTAAAATTATCTATGTTGACTCCTTCCCCCACATAATCCGGCTCCTGGTTTTCTAGGGATTAATGTTAAGGTTTTTTGCGCCACTACCAGCAGAGGTGTCATCTCTAATCACTGAGTGGATTTATGGATTTTTTTTTTTCCTCCTAAGACTTAGAATTGCTGCAGGTGACTTTGAGTCGGAGTGTCAGGGAAACTGTGAAGCTGGCGGTCACAATCTCCCTTGCTACTTTTTATTTAAATAAACCTTGAGACCCAGTGCGAACACCAGATAACTAACAATGGTTTGTGAAGCTGTTGCACGTACTGTCCTCTGCCTGGGTACAAGGACACCTCCCACTAGCTGGTGTTTTCTCCTCAGAGAAAGCACAGAGGACATAGTGGGAATTATTGAAGCAAAACTTTCCCAGCCGGCAACTCTTCTCAACACCAAGGTCACCCAGATATGGAAAAATTTTCACCTTCAGCATTCTTTCCTCTCTAACTCAATGCCTCTTGTGGTTGTTTGCCGAAGAATTGCTGAGGATGGTGAGGGGAAACAACCTTTAAAACCCACTCTGAGGCAAAACCTTTGGCCGTGGAGATAGCTTGGAAAGTGTGTTATGGCTTAAAACAGAAAACAAAAACAAAACAAACCCTTGTGGGTTCCTGAGCAGGTGAACAGCTATTCTTAAGAGGTCAGATCATAGGCACCCAGGGACTTTTTTAAACCTCGCAACTGTGAAATACAATTTTTTTTTAGCCCTTTTGGCATTGCAGACGATCAGATTTTCTGGAAGATATTATTGGTTTGACTAGAAGAAAAGAAATGTACAATAATGCTGAGGCTCAGATCTATGACAGCAAAGGAGTACAGCCGCCCCTGGAGGCTGGAGACTCAGCAAACAGGGCAAAAGGGCCCAGTACTACCCGGTCCTGTAGCTCAGGGGCCCCTTGTGCAAACACAACTGAGGGCTGGTAAATGAGTTGCGGTTTTTTGCCATTAATTCACAACTATTGCTAAAAAATGCTCACCGATAGCACACTGCTATATCCAATAGAAAGGATTTTTTGAAAAAAGGAAGCCAGTTGCTAAAGGAGAAGGCTCATTAGAAATATGGCCTATCTTTGCTCACTTCTGCAAAGGCTACCACGGAGATTTGGATGGACCCTGGGGAGCATGTCATCCTCCTTCCCCACCTTGAGAATCACTGCAGAGACCTAGAGTGGGGAAAAGTGGAGAGTCACCACCAATGATAATGGTGATTCCAGGGGGGCAGAGAGGACTGTGCCCAGTGGGCACAGCTGTGCCGCCCCTGAGCAGTGGGAGGACACCTGAGCTGGTGAGGGAGAGCCACAGGCTTCTGTGTCAGATGGACCTGGATCCAAGCATAGTGGGTACTGGAACCTGGCCAAATCCTTTTAGACCTGTTTCCTCACCTGTGACATGCAAGTAATAATACTCTATGGGGTCATAAAGTAATTAATGGACATGATACTTTGAAAACATCAGCCCAGTGCCTGACACAGACAAGTATGCAGCTCTGTTCGTGGCAGCCCCTCCCCCGTCCCCTGCACCCCGGGATAGAGCACGGGCTCCCTGGGTGTCACGCTCTTCTCTCCAGGAGTACACGAAACCCTCCCTGGTCACATCCAGCTATGCCAGGCCCTGCCTTGTCAGTTCCATCCACCTTAGTGGGATTTGATCGAGGAGCCTTTAGTTTCTGTGCCAGGAAAGGCTGCCTCCCGAGGATACTAAGAAAGGGGACGGAGAGACAGAGATGGGCAATTTCCCTTTGCCCTAATGCCAGTAATTTCTCAGCATATGCAAACTCACACTGCAGCCCCTCTTTCCCTTCTTGGGTCCATCCCTTTAGGCCAGCACCCTCCTTTTTTTGACCAGATTATTTCATTGATACAGCTATTCCTGCCCTCATCTGGAAAAAGCCATGGCTGTTTCTCCTCACCAGGGCCATTCAAGACCACGGCCTCCCTCCACTGACTTATGTTAACATAAATAATATAGTTTTGTGTTCAAGGCACATAGATTTTCCACTAGTAACAGGGCCACACTTGGTCTGTTTGGCTTGGATAAGAGCAGCAGTCAAATGATTGACCTGGAAGGCTCAGTAAACTTTGTGAAGTTCAACGGTGTTCCTTCCTGCTGCACTTTGGCACACAGGGGCGCAGTCTGTGGGCAAGACCAGCCACATGCCCTTGCAGGTTAGGTGGCTCCAAGCAAGAGCCCCAGGAGCTGAGCTTCCTGCACATCTGCCTCACCCATGCCCTCTGTGTAACCTTGGACTTCTCTGCCCTTCACCTCTCAGGCCGCACAGTTGGGACAGTCCTATAGGGGAGAGAGGTGGGGCCACTGTTCATTTTATGTCATTTTGCTTTTGCTTTGTTTTATTTTAATTGTTGCTAGGTAACGCCTTAAGAGAAAAGCTCTTCTAAAGGTTTAAACATGCTCTTTAAAGACTGGATTCTCGGGTGCAAAATGGAGGGAGGTCAGGTAGGGGGAGAAAAAGGGACATGACCACACCTCACCAGCCTCCTAGGGAGAATACAAGGAACCAGTGAGATTCCAGATGAAAACTGTAAACTCACACGAAAGCACATGTACCCTTGGCTTAGCTCTTAGGCGAAATGAATGGATATATGGCAGCTGTATTAGGACACATCATTCTGGAATGTGTTACTTTTAAGGCCCGGACCCCAGGAAAACCGAGACCAGCAAGAATCGCCCAAGCACCCAATTCCCTAACTCTCTGCTTGGATGTCCAGAGCACTAACCCTCAGCCTCCACCCGGACCCACCGTAACTTTTTATGTATCGTCATCTTCCAGGTGACAGGCCCCTTACCTTCTTTACTTCAGGAATCAATGCATTTCACCAAACCTCTGGTTCTCTTTGTTGCCAAATATAGTTGCCCACTACCCCATATTTGGGCTTTCTGCCACAGACCCGTGATGATGGCTGAGTTTCATGTTGGGAGGACAAACCTGGAAAAAAAGAGGGAGTACATTCAAAGTCACTTGTTGGCATGGACACTTTTCCACAGTAATTAAAATAGTGCCTGTGTATTATTACTTAAAACAGCTTGACAATTGAACAAACACCTTCCCCTGGAGTCGCATTTGACCTTTCCACACCCTCGTTGAGATGGATCAGATCATTGTCTAATTTGGGATTTCCCTCGAAGTAGACTGGAGGGCTTCCCTGGTGGCGCAGTGGTTGAGAGTCCACCTGCCAATGCAGCGGATGCGGGTTCGTGCCCCAGTCCAGGAAGATCCCACATGCCGGGGAGCTGCTGGGCCCGTGAGCCATGGCCGCTGAGCCTGTGCGTCTGGAGCCTGTGCTCTGCAACAGGAGAGGCCACAACAGTGAGAGGCCTGCGTACCGCAAAAAAAAAAAAAAAAAGTAGACTGGAGACAAGTGTTTGGGCCTAAAGTAGTTTATTTGGGAGGTGATTCCCAGAGGCTCTGGCAAGGGAGTGAGGAAGCCAGAGAGTGGAGGGAAGAAAGCCTTGAAGAATATGCGGAAAACCAGGCTGCTTCCTGCAGGTGGACACCGGAGAGCCTGCCTGGAGTTGAGCCACTGAGGGGCGAGGGGCTGGGGGTTTATCTACGGTCTCTTGTTCCTTTCAGTACTTCCAGCAGTCCTGCAGGGGCGAGCATTCCCATCTGGGGAACTCCTCCGGCAGAGACCAACAAGCAGTTAGCGCGTGTGGGAACTGTGAAGTCAGCCTCTGGGGTAGCCTGAGCGGATATGTGCAGGGCACCGGCAGCGTCTGCTTGTCGTACTTATCTCCGATTCATAGAGGAAGAATCTGAGGCACAGAGAGGTTCAATCTTAGCTCAGAGTCGCCCAGCTGGTGGTCTTTGGACTCTTTGACCTGCATTCTGTCCCTCGTACCGCGTTGCCTCTGAGGCTGCGGTTATGGCAGAGATGGCTGGGGCAGCCCTGATGGCCTTCTCACGTTTTGATTTCTACAGCAGCCTTTGCATGACTGGTGTGGCCCTTCTTTTAGAGGCATAGTGGTTAAGACTTCTGAGCCAGACTTCCTGTGTGTCTTTTTTGGAAATTGTGTGGGCAAATTACTTAAACTTTCTGTGCCTTGGTTTTGTTCTCTGTTAAAATACTCTCTACTTCACCATGTTGATGTGAAGACTAAATGAATTACTAATACATGCCAAGTGCTTAGCAGGGAATAAGAACCGTGGACGTGTTCGTTGGTGGTGGTGTTATTGTGCATATGGATACTCACATTTCCCTGGCTTTAGAATTCATGTGAAGTCATTGCAAAACAAAAGCTCCCATTTCATTGCCACATTCACGTCTGGGAAGCATCTCACCAAGTTTAAACATCATTACACTTCAGATGATTTGTTTGTCATCTGTCTTCACTGCCTGTTGATAAACTCCCTAAGGACAGAGATCACGCCAGCCTTGCCCTCCATGGAATGAGCGGTGCAGAGGGTGGTGCCTGGCCTTGGGTGCTGCTCTGGAAATTCACATTCAGTGAATGAGAGCACACCCTCCCCGGGTGCGATGGTGACAGCAAAGCTCATGTTACACAGCCAGGCCACCTGCTGGTGGTGACGTCAACATAAAAATAATTTTAAAAGTTGCACCAGAGATGTGCTCCTCCCAGAATTTTCTCTGTATTTATAGAACACTATTCTAAGGCTCTCAAAAGAATTTTCAGCTGAATTTTCAGAAAAATATTTCAACAGAATTCAACACCAATTTTGATAAAAAAAAGATAATAAACCACTCAGAAAGTTGGCATAGGGGAACATACTCAACATATTAAAGGTCATGTATGACAAACCCATAGCGAACATCGTCCTCAAGGGTGAAAAATTGAAACCATTTCCTCTAAGAACACAAACAAGACAAGATTGCTGTCTCATCACAGTTATTCAACACAGGTTTGGAACTTTTAGCCTAAGCAACCAGAGAAAAAAAAGAAATGAAAATAATCCAAATCAGAAAGGAATAATTAAAATTCTAATGTTTTGCAGATGACATGATAGTATACTTAGAGAATGCAAAGGAGGCTATCCAAAATCTATGAGAGCTGATCAATGACTTTTGTGAAGAAGCACGATACATAATGAGTGCACAGTAATCTCTAGGGTTCCTATTCACTAACGATGAAAAATTTGACAGTCTTTGAACATTGCAACAAAGTGCATAAAATCCCTAAGAATAAACATACCCACGGAGACTAAAACCAAGATTAATTAATCTTAATGAATCTGATTAATCCAATTAATCTGATTAATCTTTAATCAGATTAAAGAACTGAGCCCCAAGTGACTAAAAGGTCACTTGGGGCTCAGTTCTTTAATCCTCAGTGAGATGAAATTGGAAGCTAAAATATGGAGTGTGGCATTCCGATGTCCAGTATTAACGTCTGCCAGTAATTATCAGTATTAATGTTTCATTATGGATAATGCTATGTGACAACAAGTGGGCTAATTTTAACATCCGTTTGACCTTGACACACTGTTATAATGAGTCAGGGACACATTGGGTGTCCTGTTTTACAAACAAGGAACTCAGACCTACTGAGGCATTAAGAGGACCCTGAAGCAGAACAAGCAACTAAGCTGTGTTGCTTGTTCACAGTTACCAAGTTCTTCTCGGTAAATGTCAGAGGCACCCAGTAGTGGGATGTGGATGATGGTTATACAGCCTTGACACCATGTCATAGACCCAACACGTTATGGGCTGACTTGTGTCCCCCTCCAAACTCATATGTGACTTATAGGTCTTTAAAGAGGAAACTAAGGTTAAATAAGGTGATTAGGGTAGGCCTTAATCCAGGATGACCAATGTCTTTATAAGAAGAGATTAGGACACAGACACACACATGGGGAAGACCTTGTGAAGATGCAGGGAGGAGATGCTCATCTGCAAGCCAAGGAGAGAGGCCTCAGAAGAAACCAGCCCTACTGACCCCCAGCTCTTGGACTTCTAGCCTCCAGGACTGTGAGAAAATACATTTCTGTTGTTTAAGCCACCCAGGCTGTGATTCTTTCTTATGGCAGCCCTAGCAAACAAATACACAAGGCCTGTATTAGTAGGCAGGGGCAGAAACTGCTCACCGGCTCCCTCGGATCAGTGACACCCCTCCTCTGTCCTCTCTATTGCTCCACCACACTGGGAGGAAAGGTCACTTGGGGCAAATCTAGTTCCAGAGTCAGTTGTCCCCAGAGGACTCTCCACAGAATCTGCATCTTGCATCTTCCCTCCCTGCTGTGTATGCACATCCTTTCCCCCAAGGCTTTCCACTTTTTTTTTCTGTTCTGTTCTTACTTGTTCTGTTTTGTCTTATCGTGTCTACTATTTAGAAAATGCAGAATCTCTGATTAGCAGGGGCCTTCTGTCTCTCAGACCTTGTTTAAAGGCCTTTGCTCCTAATGACATAAACGGCTGAGTGTGCTGCACAAGTAATGCATTTCAGAATCAATGAAGAGAGAACTTCTATTTCTAGAAGTTTATAGGGAGAACTGTGTCTAATCGTTGCCACCTTAGATGGTTTTAGCATCCATTATAGGTTGGTCTTTCAGCCATCAAAAAGCAAATCGCTCTGCTTGCAGGCCGCACAGCAGCTGTTGAATCCCTTCTTGGGACCTTGTTGTTATTGATTCTTGCTGGAGTAATGGGGCTCAGTTATGGCTGGAGTGGATGGGTAGACCCAGGGTAAGCCCTGCTGGCTCTTAATAGAAAATGGGATCACACCCTTGGACAGAAGGTAGATGGGGTGGGATTCATATCATGTAAAACCCTCATGGGCAGTATAAGAAGTTTGAGAAATACTTTTTTTTTTTTTTTTACTTTAGTTACGTTTCATTAGTAAATCTTAAAATCCACCAGTCAGTAGGCATGTTACTCTAATGTCTGGGGTGTTTTTTTCAAATCATTGTGCTAGGCTGCGCGATTCCCAAATCAGTGGAGCCTGTTGGTGTCTACCTTCAGATAAAACACATGAAAAGATAGGAATACAAAGTAATGTGTATTCATCGCAGCAAGGACAAAAGAGTGTAGGTTAACCAGAACTGAGTGATAACAGACCATAATCATTAAAGGATCATGTTAAAATAGCTGCCTTCCTCACCAAAGTGGAAAACAGTGCAGGTAGCGCCCAGGCACTCACTCCAGGCACTTCCATACCCCCTCAGTTTTGCACTCTGGGAGCCTCTCCCACCCCACTCTTGTCCTGGCTCCGTGACATAGTGCAATTAAACTTTACTTCCTCATAACCTAGCATTTCAGAAGCTAAACCAAGTTGTTTCCTTTTCAAAAATAATCATGACACCAGTTTTCTCAATTGTTTGAGAAAAATATAAATAAATGAATTCTTCTTGATTTTTATTTCATTATGCTCCATCTCGTCCCACAAAGAGTTGACACAGCCACCTTTTAAAATTCTGCTTCCGCAAACGTTTCCTAAACCCTTTCCACAGTATTTGGCTTCTACAGATTTTTTTTCCTGGTTTATCAGGTATTTAATTCATTGGTTAACCAAACAAATCAAAAAGTTCTGTACAGGCATCTGCTAATTCAGTGGTAAAACACACCTTCCAGATCTCCAACTCCTGGGGACTAGCTGTTGCCATTGGTGTCATCTGAGGCATCCACTATTCCTTGACCCCCCTGTAGACCATGACTTTGATGACTAGAGTGATTTAATATGACGATTTTCTTTAAAATATTTCCATATAAGCACTGGAATGTATCTGTGTGTGTATGTATGTGACTTGATTTTTTTTAATAGACTTTTTTTAACGTCTTTATTGGAGTGTAATTGCTTTACAGTGGTGTGTTAGTTTCTGCTATATAACAAAGTGAATCATCTATACGTATACCTATATCTCCATATCCCCTCCCTCTTGCCTCTCCCTCCCACGCTCCCCATCCCACCCCTCTAGGTGGACACAAAGCACAGAGCTGATCTCCCTGTGCCATGTGGCTGCTTCCCACTAGCTATCTGTTTTACATTTGGTAGTGTGTATATGTCCATGCCACTCTCTCATTTCATCCCATCTTACACTTCCCCCTCCCCGTGTCCTCAAGTCCATTCTCTACATCTGCATCTTTATTCCTGACCTGCCCCTAGGTTTTTCAGAACCAGTTTATTTTTAGATTCCATATATATGCGTTAGCATACGGTATTTGTTTTCCTCTTTCTGACTTACTTCACTCTGTATGACAGACTCCAGGTCCATCCACCTCACTACAGATAACTCAGTTTCATTTCTTTTTATGGCTGAGTAATTTAATAGACTATTTTTTAAGCAGTCTTAGGTTCTCAGAAAATACAGAGAATTCCCTCATCCCTCCTGCCCCCCAGACACTCAGCCTCCCCTACTATCAACAGCTGATTTTTCATCAAGATTTAAATTCTGTGTTTCGTCCAACGTTCTTTATCTTGAAAACTATCCCTTTGATAGTGTTGTTACTCAAAATGAACAGAATAAGTACCAAAGATTAGTGGAATTTTAAAAACGTAGTTTACGTGTTAGTTTTTTACTGTCTTACATTCATGTAATGTAGTCATATTTTCTGCCAGTAATACCAAGTATTATTGGTTCTTAAGATGGAATTAAATGCCTTAGAGATCAGAGTAGTAGCTGGCACATCAAAGGCAGTTAGTTTTTGTCGACTTCATTGATATTCTGTTCCTTAAAGAGTCTTGTGACTTCTAGATGGTTCATCATCTGAACAGACTTCAGCCTGGAAGAAGAATGGCTGCCATCACTGGTACCAGTAGCCTGGTGGTCTTTAAATGGCCTTTCCCCAAGCAGGACTGGAGCCCCTTCCTTGGGGTGAGGGGTTGACTTCACTGAGATGTCAATCCATCAGTGCAAAGGAAGGACAGTAGACGGGGAGATATCTCAGTTTGCAGAAGCAATGGTGCACCACTCTGACTGCATATAGCCTCAATCAGCAGGCCTAATTTTAGGAGATGTAAAACAAAAACTCAGTTGAGTGAAGTGAACTAAAAATAGACCCCGTTTTTTCTGTTATAATTCACTTCCTCAGATGATAGGTCTGTTCCATTTAAGCAAAATTCTTTCCGTCATAATTGTCATAAAGATGTTTTGACGATTATTAAGAACAATGAAAGCCTACATTTCATCTTGATTCATTGCAGCTGTCATGACCTTCTATCTATTTCTGCTCTCCTCTAGAATTGCTGGCATTCAGTGAAACAGATGCTACTGTATTTTTAAGGGAGGGTTTGAGGCGGCCCCATTTTATTAAAAATATACAAGGAGTGTCATTAATAAGAGTATGTTGTATGAGTCACACTTTGGTGCCCTGGCAGGCCCTCCTGTGATTCTTATGACAGAAATGCTTGTTTTATTTTAAATTCACAGTGTATTTTCACATTAAATAACTAAGTTTATTTTAGTGAATTTCGGGCAGCGTTTATTATATATAAGGCGTTGTGCTGAGCACTGGAAAGGTTAAGACATAATTTCTGCCTCAAGGAACTTACTTGGGGAGGACAGATGCCCATCAAGATGTGAAACATATGATCTCAGCAACTGGCACCAGAATCCTTCTTAAGGAGGGACCTGTCTTTGGGAACATACCTTTATAAACTATGAAGAGGTGGGGCGGGGCGTGGAACTTGAGGGCAGGAATGAAGCAATAACAAGAATGACTAAATGGCACCACACGAAGCAAGGGGAAGAATTTGCTTTGTTCCTAAGAGGTTGAGCAGAGGGAAAAGATAGTTAAGAAGGGAGCGAGGGCTTCCCTGGTGGCGCAGTGGTTGAGAGTCCGCCTGCCGATGCAGGGGACACGGGTTCGTGCCCCGGTCCGGGAAGATCCCACATGCCGCGGAGTGGCTGGGCCCGTGAGCCACAACTACTGAGCCTGTGCTCTAGAGCCCACAAGTCAGAACTACTGAGCCTACGTGCCACAACTACTGAAGCCTGCGTACCTACAGCCCATGCTCTGCAACAAGAGAACCACTGCAATGAGAAGCCCGTGCACCGCAACAAAGAGGAGCCCCCGCGCGCCGCAACTAGAGAAAGCCCACTCGCAGCAACAAAGACCCAACGCAGCCAAAAATAAATAAATAAAAAAAGGAAGAACACTTGATATACACAACATGGATGACTCTCAAGTGAAGAAGTTAGGCTCATATAATTGCATACCATATGCTTATGTTTCAAAGACATTCTGGAAAAGGCAAAACTATAGTGACAGAGAACAGATCAGTGTCTGCCAGGGGTAAAGGATAAGGGGGGTGTGACTACAAAGGGTAGCACTGGGGAGTTTTTGGGTGATGGAACCACACTGTATCCTGATTGGGGTGGTGGTTACACAAATCTCTATGTGTGTTATACGTAATTCACAGGGATGTTGCCGTTCCCTGAAAAAGTCAATCTTACTATATGCTAATTTAAAAAATAAAAACAAAATAAAAAATACAGCTGAGAAAATTTGGCAAGTGGAAGACAGAAAAGAGATGGAGCAAATGGTATGGGCACCAATGACCGCATTTCACAAAACAGAGGGCCCAAACACAATGTCAAATGCTGACGCCAAACAACAGGAGTTCAAAGTGTATTCCTTAAAGTTACACAGTGTGATGGTAAATTTTGTGTGTCAGCTTACTGGGCTAAGGGATTCCCAGATAGCTGGTAAAACATTATTAGAACTACCATATGGCCCAGCAATTCCACTCCTGGGTATATATCTGAAAAAAACCAAAACATTAATTCAAAAAGATACATGCACCCCAACATTCACAGCAGCATTATTTATAATTGCCAAGATACAGAAGCAATCTAAGTGTCCATCAACAGATGAATGGATAAAGAAGATGTGAGATATATATACATGTATACACATACACACACACACACACACACACACACACACACACACACACACACACACACACACACACACACAGGAATACTACCCAGCCATAAAAAAGAATGAAATTTTACCATTTGCAGCAACATGGATGGACCTGCAGTGCATTATGCTAAGTGAAATAAGTCAGACAAAGATAAATACTGTATAATATCACTTGTATGTGGAATCTAAAAAATACAACAAACTAGTGAATATAATATAAAAGAAGCGGACTCCCAGATATACAGAACAAATTAGTGGTTACCAGTGGGGAGGGAGGGGAGGGGCAGGATAGGGGCAGGAGAGTGGGAGGTACAAGCTGTTGGGTGTAAGACAGGCTCAAGGATGTATTGTACAACATGAGAAATACAGCCAATATTCTGTAATAACTGTAAATGGAAAGTAACCTTTAAAAATTGTATTAAGATCTTTTTTTAAATTTAAAATTTTGAAAAAATTATGTGGAAATGTAAAGAATCAAATACACCTCCCCAAAAATGAAAAAACAGTAAACAATCAATATCTAACATAAATAAATAAACAAATAACAGAGAAAGTAGTATAAAATACTATGTAATGTGTCAAAAGAAAGGATTAAGGCAGGATTAAGACTATATGGTTCTTTCACCTTTCTGTCTGCCTTTTTCCCTATGTATTTTTTAAACCTCTTTTGTAAAGTTATATTTTTGTTATTAGGAAAATATTTGTTACATCTAGATATATATGGACCAAACGTCAAATATAAGTAAATACTGGAAATTAGGTACTTCTATGCCATAATTTGCAAGAAAAGTATAACTCCTTAGTTCTAACATTGCCAAACTGAGACTGTTGCTCTCATGCATTCTACAACAAAATTCATTGAACATCTCCTATGGGCAGGGACAGAGCAGGTGGAAGCCAGACACTTCGACATATGACTTGCTGGGTAAGGTTCAGGAACGTGCCAGCAGAGCAGAAACCCCTGGAATCGACTCAGTCTACCTTTGGGCCTTGCTGGCACTTAGGCAACATACATAGGTCACCTCAAAATGAGTTGAGTTTGCAGCCCCAGGCTTATGTTTCCAACTGACTCCTGAACATCTCCACGTAAGTGTCCCACTAGCACCTTAAACTCAACACATCCAAAACAAGCTCACTATCTCCCGCATATCATCCCCCAAATCACACACACACGTGCACACACCTGTGCACCTGTTACTCCTCTTGTGACATGGATCTCAGCAATATCCTTCATGTTAACCACCTCGAAACCAAGAACTCCCTGTATCACACTCTTGACTCCAGGCAGCATGTGGGATCTTCCCAGAGCAGAGCTCGAACCCATGTTCCCCACACTGGAAGGCAGACTCTTAACCACTGCGCCACAGGGAAGCCCAAGGGTTCTTCCTTTTTATTTTCTTATTTTTATTCCATTGCTGGGTAGGATTTTATACGTTTAATCCATTCACTCAATGAAGGACATGTGGGTTGTTTTCTGCTCTTGGAAATTGTGAATAAAGCAGATATAAACCTTCAGGTACAAGTTTTTGTACGAACATATGTCTTTGTTTGTCTAGGGTAAATACCCGGAAATGAGATTACTGGGTCATATGTTAAGTGTATGTTTAACTTCATATGAAACTGCGAAACTGTTTGCTAGAGTGGCTGTACCATTGCACAATCCCATCGACAATGTATAAGAGTTCCAGTTGTTCTTCATTCTCACCAGCACATAGTACTGTCAGGTTTTTGTTTTGGTTTGCTCTATTTAGCCATTCTAATAGGTGTGAGGTGATATCTCATCATGGTTTAAATTCCCCTAATGGCTAATGATATTGAACATCTTTTTATGTTTTTATTTGTTTTCTATATATACTCTTTGGTAAAACACCTAAATTTTTTAACTAGGGTGTTTTTCTCTTACTGTTGAATTTTGGGAGTTCTTTATACATTTGGATGCAAATCCTTTGTTGCATCTGCAATTTGAAAATAGTTTCTCTCAATCCATAGCTTGTATTTTCATTCTCTTAGTAGTGTCTTTCCCAAAACAAAAGTTTAAAATTTTTGATAAAGTCCAAGTTAGTAATTTTTTCTTTTAAAGGTTGTGCTTTTGGTGTCTTGCCTAAGAACTCTTTACCAAACTCCAGGCCACAAAGATTTCTCTGTTTTCTTCTAAAAATATTATAGTTTGACATTTTACATTTAGATCTACGATCCATTTTGAACTAATTTAAGTTTAAGGTATGAGGCTTAGGTTCAGTTTCATTTCTTTGCATATAGATGTCCAATTGTTCCAACATCATTTGTTGAAAAGACTAGCCTTTCTCTATTAAATTGCCGTTGCACCTTTGTCAAAAACCAGTTGACCACCATTGTGTGGATCTATTTCTGAATTCTCTGTGCTGTTCCATTGATCTATGGATCTGCTCCTTTGCCAGTACCATGCCACCTTGACTGCTGTGCCTGTAGTAAGTCTAAAGATCAGATAATGGGGAGTCCTCCAACTTTCACTTTGGCAAAATTGCTTTGGCTGTTTAGTTCCTTTCCCTTTCTATATAAATTTTAGAATCAGCATGTCTGTATCTATTTTAAAATCTTATTGAGATTTTAATGGGCATTGGAGAATTGAACTATATATCTATGTGTCTGTAAATATCTATAAGTCTCGGGGTCTTTACTATGCGGAGTCTTCCAATTCATGAACACAGTATATCTCTTCATTTACTTAGGTCTTCTTTATTTCATCAGCATTTTAGTGGTATTTAGAATCCAATATCCTATGCATATTTTGTTTGATTTATGCGTAAGTATTTCATTTGCACTTGGACCTATTTTAAGGTATCATGGGTTTTTTTTTTTTAATGCCAGTTTCCAGTTGTTTATGAGTAGTATATAAAAATACGATTAATTTTTGTGGGTTGACTTTGTATACAATAACCTTGCTAAACTGACTTTCACTTTTTGTGTATTGAAATTTTCTACATAGAAAATCATGTTGCCTATGAATAGGGGCAATTTTATTTCTTCCTTTCCAATCTGTGTACCATTTATTTCTTTGCTTTACCTTATTGTACTCACTAGGACTTCCATTTATGATGCTGAATAAGAGTGATGAGAGGGAGTATCCTTGCTTGGTCCTGATGTTAGAGGGAAAATATTTCATCATTAACTACAATGTTAGCTATAGTTTTTTTGTTGATGCCCTTTATCTAGTTGATAAAGTTCCCTTTCATTCCTACTTTGATGAGAGTTTTTGTCGTGCATGGATATTGAATTTTTTCAGATGTTTTTTCTGCTTCAATGTATGTGAAGATCATGTGATTTTTCTTCTTTAGACTGTTAATATGGTGGATTTTATTGATGGATTTTTCTATATTGAACCAGCCTTGTGTTCTCAGACTAAACCCCATGTAGTTGTAGTTTATTATTCTTTTTATATATTACTTGATTCAAGTATATATTACTTGATTTTATATATATACTTGATTTATATATTACTTCTTCATAGTTAAGGATAATAACATTTGCCTTCTGTTATGTAACCATAATTAAGTGTTTCTTGTTTTGTCTCTAAAAGTTGAGTCCTGTAGAGGTAAGGTAACTTGCCTAAGCTATGCCACTAATAAATGGTGGATTCAGGATCCCATCCAAGATGAGGGGACTCTGGAACCCTCATTTTTTTTTTTTTTTGCGGTACGCGGGCCTCTCACTGTTGTGGCCTCTCCCGTTGCGGAGCACAGGCTCCGGATGCGCAGGCTCAGCGGCCATGGCTCACGGGCCCAGCCGCTCCGCGGCATGTGGGATCTTCCCGGACCGGGGCACGAACCCGCGTCCCCTGCATCGGCAGGCAGACTCTCAACCACTGCACCACCAGGGAAGCCCCTGGAACCCTCATTTTTAACTGTAGAAACGTCTGTCTCCCACTGATAGAAGGCTGATGGGCCCCTCCATGGGTGACTCACTCTATCAAGACTGCTTGGCCCATGACAAACTGGACCCAGATGCTTCTGTAAGTGGTAACTCAGCCAGATCAGAATAGTAAATTGTAGAACTGACCCTTGAGCCCAGTTCTTTCCACTATATCATACTGCCTTCTTAACAGCTAGCCAGCAAATAGACTTTTGGCAGTCCAGCAGCACCAAAAGAAGTGGCCAGGGAAGAACAAATGATGTCAGGAGCACGGACCACAGAGACATCAGGCGGGGTGTAGAGGATCACCTGTGGGCCAAAGAAGGACTCCTTGGGTGCTAAACAGAGAAGGAAGGGCCTGCCACTCTTCATCAGTGGGGCCCAGAACTGGAGTGAGGTACAAGGGTGACGACGGAATTATAGAGCACATATGCCGAGCAGACTAGGTCTGTTGACCTAGGGGCCTGACCTAGAGGGGTTTGGAAGCGGGTTCCGTAATGGATGAGAATATCATCGGATCCAGCAGTGAGACCCTTTCAGTGCTGTCCTTGAGCTAAGCTGTAAGTCATTGTTTCTCTAGGGTCCAATCCAAGTCCAGACCCAGAGGCTTCTGTTGGATTCTCCATCCAAAGGACTCAGTAAAGTGACGGTGAGAAAAGAAAGTCTAGATACATTTACATTATCATCTGTAATAGGTGAAATACTTTGGAAACATCTTGAACTTTCTAGAAATTTTGGAATTTCCCGTCTTTTGATTATTTTTGTTACCTTTGTCTCCTTTCATATTTGAGCAGTGCTCATAATGTTTATTTCAGAGTCAAGAAAGGGAGGCCATATGCTGAAAACCCTGCATTTTTCCCTGCAGCCAGCAGGGAGGTGTGAAAGGAGAGTAGGGGACCTAGGTGGACCAACAGGGTTGGCCCACGCAAGCTTCTGTGTTACCTGAAGAGGGAGTTTCAGATACAGGCTATTTACAGTTGAGGGCATCAGCCTCACAGCATAGGGTTACTCTAAGCAGTTTCCATTTTAAGTGTTCTCAGCCCTCCCCCTTGCCAAGACAGCTGCTGGCTCACGTTTAATGCAGTAATCAGACTGTTCTCAGAGTCCATCATTCAGCCTTGGCTGTCCTTTCTGGCCCTGGCAAAGGCCTAGCACTTAGCTTCTTGGGTCCCAGCCTCTCTCTCTCTCTCTCTCTCTCTCTCTCTCTCTCTCTCTCTCTCTCTCTCTGCCCTTCTTTTGCTTCCGATGCCTTTCCCTGCTCCTTCCTTCCTACTCTGGCTGTCACACTCCATATGAAGCAACATCTGCCGTGGTTCTGGGTCAGAAGACAGTCGGGCCACTCCCCCTACCCAGCTGCAGGCTTGCCGTGTATTTCCTGGGTGTTCAACCTTCACTGTTTTCCTGAGTGATGTCGTTACTAAGGGGTTAGCATGGTGGTTAAGAGAGCCTGACTTGCCTGGGCTCACCTCTCAGCTCTCCACTTACTAGAGATAGATAGCCTGCTTCCCCTCTGTGCCTCATCTGTAAACTGGAGATGATACTCATAACTAGTACCTACATCATGAGATTGTCCAAGTGCCCTTTAAATGAATTAATACACGTAAAGTACTTGGAACAGTGCCGGGCACACACAAATGCCTTCCCATTTCTTTGTCTTATTGCTGTTGCTGTCACCCTTTGCATGTTGCAGCTTCCTTACCCAGACTCCAAAGTCACATTTGTGTGCATAGTAAAGAGAAAGAACCAGATCTCAGTGAAAGTTGATTATTTCAAATGAAGGAGAGGAAGGAGTCACAGGTTTCAAGCTTCGATGAATGGGAGAAAGCCTTTGACAGAAATGGTAATGCTGGGAGTGAGGAGCTAGAACTGATGACAGTAGGGTTATCTCACTAGTTTGCAAATTAATCTGCTGGGATGGGAGCATATATCTTTCTGATAGTACTTTTTGTCTAAAATAAATAGAAGATATGAAACCTCAACCAGTTTTTGAGACAGTGTTCCAACTATGTATTATTTCTTAGCAGTTCCTAGCGCCGGTCCTTGACTACCAATGCTAGGCTCTTTTTTGAGTTTACAAGGTTGTTCTTTCCAGGTCCAACACAGGTTTTTAAAGCAGCCTTTCTTATAATTTAAATTTTAGTCTTGAAAGCCTGGGAATGGTGGCATTATCGAATAAGAGAGAATAGTGCTGAATCCCCATTTCTTGGGACAAAGTGACCAAAGGATAAAAGTGTGAAGACAGTTTGAAGAATCAGGGCTGTGGCGTAACCTCAAAGGCAGTGGCTTCTCTTCCCATACCTGCATGTTTTGTTGCAGCAGACAGATGTCAAAAATCTAGGGACTTAAAGTTTATATAGATTTCATTTCAACAAAATACTGCTCACAGTTTTTTTAAAAGCTGGATATGCTGGTACTAATAGAGGAATGGCTTATTTTTTGCATGCTAAGAGTTGCCACTCAAAAATAAGAGGAAAAGTGATATGTAAAAGCTATAATATTTGGCAAGATATGAGTAGTGCTATAGAGAATTACAAATGATGTGCATATAAAGAAAAGGCTAGCTGAAGAAGTTTTAAAAAAAACATCTTGTATAGAAAACTGTTTTTGATGTAGAGCTTAAAGGAGAAGAAAAAGTTTGGGCCAGTACAGCAGGGCTGAGGCAGCAAGAGTATTCCCAGAAGAGGCAGAAGCATGAGCACAGGATGGGAAGCACAGTTGTAGGTAGGGAGGCATTGCTCTACAGTGGAACTGCTTTACTACACTGGTGTGGGTAGAAAAATGTTGGCATTTATAGGTAAACTCAGGGTAGAATACAGAAATCGTCAAGCCCAGCAGGTGATATTAATGAGGACTTTGACAAGGGAAATGGAAAACCATTGCAGGTTTTGAGCAGAGTCACTTGATCCGGGTGGCAGGGGCACTACTAAGGGTAAACACGTTGTTCTAGGAACAAAAAAGGGCTCTTTATCTGGCCTTCCAGGATCAGG
The DNA here is from genome assembly GCF_011762595.2 of Tursiops truncatus. Classification (NCBI taxonomy): domain Eukaryota; kingdom Metazoa; phylum Chordata; class Mammalia; order Artiodactyla; family Delphinidae; genus Tursiops; species Tursiops truncatus. The sequence continues at coordinate 59,264,766 of NC_047042.1, forward strand.
AGGCCTCCTGGAAAATAGCCAAGAGACAAGTGTGAAAAGAGCAGAGAGATTAGCTCAAGCTTAGGTCCAGAGGTGAGCTCCAGCCTGGAAGACTCAAGGAGTGGAAGGTCTGGGCTGGTCATTAAGGGCCTTGTGCAACATGACGGGACCTGAACTTGATCCTGAGGGCAGTGGGGCACCAGCAGAGATTTTTATGGAGGGGAGGGACATGGTAAGTGACATGTCCCTTATACTGATCACTCTGATGGCTGTGTGGAAGAGGATGAGGCAGGAGGCAGGAAGACCAGGTGAGGGAATCCAGAAGTGCTGGTGGCCTGCATTAAGTCAGCATCACAGAGATGGAGAAAAGGAGCCAGATTCTAGAGTAATCACTCAGGAAAAATCAACAGGAGTTTGTGATGGAGTGGCTGTTGAGAACAAGCAACAGGGAGGGGTCTGAGTTGGCCTCCAGGTCCTTGGGCAAGGAGGTAGCTGCCAGCATATGGTAGCCAAAGTGATGCCAGGGGAAAGTTCATTTTCTCTGAAAATATTTCCTGTTTCTCTTTTGGATCTCAGGCTCTCTCTTCTCCTACATAAAGACGGTAGCAGCCGGAGGAAGGTAGTGCCAGTTCTGGCTGTCCTTGGGATTCAGATTTAGTAAAGAAATGCAAGTACCCTGGTGACTGATACCTGTCTGCCCCCAAGTTTGGAGGAAGCTGAGGGCTGGGCTAATGAGCAGGCTGTGTACCTGGAAACCTGAGTACTAATTTGAGGTTTAACAGCCACATTGGAGAAAGTCCCTTTGGGAGACTGCAAGGCTGGCATTGCACTGGAATGATTGGGTTTAGATCATCTTTGAGACAAACAACCTGCTAGATTTGGATCAAACCCCTAGATTTTGATGAGGGTTTCTCACGGAAACCAGGATCACTCAGACAGATGTAGTAATGGCATAGGGTGGCAGGGTCAGTAAATAGCAGGAGGACATGCATTTCATTCCATTTGGGCTGGACTGCCGTCCCCCTCCCCCAAACTGTACTGAAACCTGATCAGCTCATTTGTTGGAACGACACATGGATATGCCAGAGCTTTTATAATTTATCAAGACAGGAGGACAGACACCTCATCACCCTTGGCCCAGTTAGTACTGTTTCTAATATTCCTGGTTCACTTCCGTTTTTCAGCCTGTATTTGGCCGGCGATGGGCTAATTTGCATTACTCTTCTACTATTTTGCCTCTTTTTAGGATCCAGGCTGTTCCACTGGAAGCTTGTTTTAGAAGAACCGAGTCAACAAAAGCTTTGTGTGGAACTCAGCAAATTGTCACACTCGATAACAATGTTAAGAAAGAACAGGACCAAACTTCGAAATGATGTTTTAGTTTTTTGTTTTGTACGTAGGGGGACGGGGAGGCGTGTTTGGTGGGTATGTTTGCCATGGGAAAAGTGTTCAGGAGTGACTGTCTCTCTCGATTATATTTTCAGTGAAGTTGCCAATAATCAGGATTTACATAGAATAAAAGACCCAGCGAATATTTGAAAATCTTCTCTTTCCTGTTTCTGTATACTGTAACCACGGTAACAAGACTTCTTAGGCTTGTAGATTTTTAAGAAAGCAAATTGCGGATGAATTGTTAATAAATATTGAAGATGGGGTAGAAACAACTGTCACGGTAAATATGGTCTTCAATGTGCAAATGAATATGTCCTTAGATGTCCTTTTGTACAAAACCAATTAAGCTGTAGTCCCCTTAGCCATGAAGTTATTCGCTCTTTCCTACCTCACAGGAGAGGACTGAAGGATACCGTACTAGTATCAGGTGAGGGAGAGCCCTCTGGTGGAAAATCATCAGGGCAGACAGTGGCACAGGAAAAAAAGCAGAGAAGTCAAAGAAGGAATGTTAAATTTAGTCCAGCGAGTTGAACTGCAAAACATAAACATGACGGGACTTGCCATATCCTCCTGCTGATTTGGAAGATATTTATCAACAAGTCTGTCATGTGGAATTGTCAGGAATGTATCGAGGCTTGTGCCAAGTAGGAACTCAAATTAAAATCACTATTCCAAGGATACACAATGTTCTTCATAGCCCTCACCTAAAAAGCTTGGGATGGACGAGGTCAGGGAGTGGGGGGGTGCATTTTGGTAATAAATTAAAAAATCTAAAGTAGATGAGACGAACACCACCACCCCTACTCAGGGGTTGTTAGAGATAGGGTTCCAGTTGCTTCTTTAAACAGAAGAATGCAATTCATTGTGTTGTTTTTCTTGTAACTAGGAAGAAAATTACAAAGCACTTTCACCCCCTAATCCCTGACCGTAATACATGCCTGAGATTATAATGCCACATTTTTACAAAAATGTTCATAGTCTCTTGGCTAGGGTCATGGTATTTCTGTTGGCCCTTTATTCTTATTACTAATTGTTTGTAAATATGAGAGGAGACTTTAAAAATCTTAAAATTTTGCAGTTTAAAATGACTTACTGGCTAATTGTTTATAGAGAGAGATTTAAAAAATCATATTGTGTGGAAAATACCCCGCTGTACATGTCCTAAAAAACATATATCGTTAGAGTTGGGGCCCCTGGCTTATAGCGCTGTTATTGACCATCATCTGTGAGCCCCTCTCAAGGGGTCAAAAAGCATGTTTCCAGGCAACAAGAAACTCACCTTGAAGCTTATGCCCTACAAAACCTGTGTAAGATGCATCACCAGTGCAGTAGAGTCGGCCGGTGAAAATGTGGACCCAGCACCTTTTAGCTAAAACCACAATTGCCTTCATTTCCAGTCTGTGACACTGGAGAGTCTCTGACTGTCTAGTTGGCAAACCTGGTTTGTCCTTTTCTGACAAATGGCCGTATGGAGAAAATGGCTATAGCAAGAGCTTGTAAATCCTATCTGTCCTTCAAGGACCATCTAAGTAAGGTCTCCTGTCTTCCTTGCAGCCTGAACTCTCGGGGTCTTCCTCTCTGTGGGACTCACATGGGCGCTCAGCCACATGCTGCGTTGTATGGTGGCTTAACTCCTTGCACGGGTGTCCTGTCTCCCTGGTAGATGCATATGCCCTTGAGGGCAAGGCCAGTGTATCCTGGGTCTAGTCATTCATACTCATTCATTCATTCACTCATTCATTCATACAATAAATAGCTTTTGAGACTATCTGGGGCCAAGTTTTACTCTCTGGAGATGTACTGGTGAACAAAACGAACAAGATCTCTTTCCTGCCTGTGGGAGTGGTGAACCTTCAACTCATACCCACAACTGGAAATTTTCCACAAGGAAAGATAAATATAAATGTATACACTGTGATAAAACTTACAGAGGAAAAAAGAATATAGTGCCATAAGAGAGAGCCCTGGGTGGCCTTATTTATGTTGGGGGTCAGAAAACACCACCGAAGTGGAAATGTTTAAGATGAAAACCAAAGACATGGTATTCCCCATGTACTAAAAAGTACTTCTTACTTCGAGAAATGTTTAATCGGCTCTCAGGTCACGTGGTATAATACTACTAACTGCAGAGGGTCCTCCTGGCTGTGTCTTCCAGTGCGACCACACCCTTCCCTTACTTGCCACCAACCAGTGTATGTTCTTTCTGGTGCTCCCTAGTTCTAATAGCCCATGGAGACCCTGCCGTGTGAGCACAAGCTATAGTGGAAGTGAAACAGCTGGACCTCGGTGCTACTTGCAGAGATAGGACAAAGGTTCTTCTCGTGAACATATTTACAAAGCATTTTAGCAGTCTAGAGAACAATTATGCTAACCACAGCACCGTGCCCTTGATGGCTGTAATGCTTCAAGATAAAAAGCACGTGGCCTTTGGAATTCAGCAGATCTGGGTTTGAAGCTAGCCCTGTGACCTTGAAGAGATTTCATAGTCTGTTTTCTCATCTGTAAAATGAGGGCAAACTCACTTGAAACTCACAAGGTTTTGTGAGGATTAACATAACGCACCCAGACACAGAAGAGAAGGCAGTCGCTAAACCTTCATTGCAATCCCCTGTACTTCTTTCTTTCTGGATTTGGTCCGGGAGGGACCTGGGGACACCAGCAGCGTAATTATTCAGAACCTGGAAGCTGGAGTCAGGAACATATAGACAGAAGCCCAGATAAGTGGGTGGGGCCCACGTAGGAGGAGAAAGAAGGGCTTTGCATTAGGGCTTCTTAAGACTTATGGGAGTTTGATCACAAGAAAGAGTCCGTTCTAGGTCCCCCAGGAGAGGGATGTGAGCAGGGCAGGAGGTAAGTTTCCCTCAAAACCTGAGACCCATAGGTAACTGCATTGGTGAGATGGGCCTTGGGAGTGGTGCAGGGGAGGGCAAACAGGAAAGGCAGAAAAGTATGGGAGGAGAAACTTACCTCGAATAGGACACACGGCTTGTCTTGCAAATGTTATGATTATAATCAGATACCTCTTAATCCTTTACAGGTAAGTACAGATGCTTCCAGCTTGAGAAAGACAGATCCCAAAGGTCGGAGTGCACTGTTGGCTGATATCCAGCAAGGAACTCGCCTACGAAAAGTCACGCAGATCAATGACCGCAGTGCCCCGCAAATCGAGAGTAAGTGAGCACGTGGGCCAGGGCGGCTGAGAGCCAAGGGCAGGCCATGTGAGGCTCAGCCAGACACGCCTGGCTTGCTCAGGGCAGGAGCCACAAATGCTACCCAGGACACACATCAGGCCATCTCAGACCTGCTCAGTGTACAATTCACATGGGCGAGAGAATCAGAGCTACCCTTCCAGGTCTGCAGAGGGTGTATAGCATGTCTACCATCACTTTTCAAATGCTTAAAAAAAAAACTTCACGGTAAGATAATTTTTTAGTTGTGATAAAATACACATAATATAAAACTCACCATTTTAACCATTTTAAAGTGTCCAATTCAGTGGCATTTATCCATATACATTCAGAATGTTGTTGCTTCCATCACCCCTGTCTAGTTCCAGAACATTTCCACCACCCGAAAAGGAAACCCATACCTATTAGCAATCCCTCCCTAGTCCCTCTGTCTCCCTGAATCCCTGGCAACCACCAAGTCTACTTTCTGTCACTGTGGATTTGCCTCTTCTGCATATTTCATACAAATGGAATCTTACGATACGTGGCCTTTTGTGACTGGCTCCTTTGACTTCCCATAATGTTTTCAAGGCTCATCCATGCTATACAATGTATCCGTACTTTACTCCTTTTTATTGTTGAAGAAGAGTTGCTTGTATGGATGTACCACTTTGTGTTTATCCACCGTGAGACAACATTTAAAGATCATTTACCCCGTGTCAACATAGTCCTCAAATTGAATGAGAAAAATTCAAGTCTCAACATTAACAAATGCACACAGATGTCCACAGAGCCTGGCAAAGTTTTTGTTTTTCACAAGGAAAAATATTTCTGCTGAATTCTCTCACAGGATCATATGACTGTATGTTTCTGTGACTTCTAGAGTATGATGGTGTAAAAGGAGCCCTGTGCCTGGGTCAGATGACTGTGTTGAGTTCTGATTCTGCTACTGGGCCAATCAGGGAAGCTCTCTGAGGCTCAGTTTGCTCATCTGCAAAATGGGGAGATAATAATACCTGCTCTCTTTTTTTGTCAAGATTGTTGAAGGCTGAAATAATATATGCGGAAATATTTTTCAATGTAAGGTATTATTCTGTCTCCATATATTTTGCTATGATACCTGATGGTAATTCTCAAAGATAGTCCTAAGATATAATTGTATCTAATATCTGTAATTATATATGTTAATGCACATGGATAGACAAATTATTTTAAGACATATTTTCAACATTGATTATAATAAAAATTAGTTTCTGGCTAGACCCACTATCTAATTAGTTAAGCCCAATTAACAGATAAATCCATTTGATTGGAACACTCATTTCTTTATCATTCTAGTGAAGAGGTAATGTATAATGTTAATACTTGGAATAATCTGGCCACATTCATCCACGAGTGGGCACTGTGCCCTGATTTCTCTGTGCATATTAGCTTCAGGCTGTGAACATTTTCTGCCAGGAATTCTTGTAAGCTGTCTTCTCATTTTATGTAATCACATACATCTGGAAGGCTGGAATTAGTGACACCTCTCCTCAGGGGCTCATGAGCTTTCTCTTCCATAGAAAAAGAACCGGTGCAGGGAAGAACATGGGGCTCGGGGAGTGGGAGCTGGGGAGACAGAGAAGGAAAATGCCAAAGCAGAAATCACTGCAGACCTTCACTTCCTGCTTGCAAGTCCTGGGCCAGGCTCTGTGGACAAGAAGTTAAAATTACTGCCTGAATTAAATCTGTGGGTTTTCTTGGTCTAGTCCTCCCACAAAAGCAGTCAAGTGAAAATGGGGTCAGCTCTATACATACAGTGCCTGGGTTTTCTAATTTGAAAGGTACTACCAGTTCCCCCATTGGCATCTACTAAATGGCAGTATAAGGATGCTTTTTTTTTTTTTTTAATCCCTTTTCAGAGTGGTCACTACTGATGGTTCTTTGGTAGCTTGGAGAGGGTGGCAGACAGGCCTGGGCATATGAGTCTATAGGGTATCAAGGCAGGGGGTTCTTGAGAAAGGTACTGGGTAGAAGGGTAACACTGGTGGTGAGAACAGGACGGCTGCCATAGGCAGTGTTAGACCACAGTCGGGGTGAGAGTTGGCCACTCAGCTCTGCTCACAGGTCCTCATCTACTCGCCTCTTCTCTCTAAAGGTTCTAAAGGAACCAACAAAGAAGGAGGAGGTCCTGCAAACTCTCGAGGCGGGAGCACGCCCCCAGCCCTGGGAGATCTGTTTGCTGGTGGCTTTCCAGTGTTACGACCAGCAGGCCAGAGGGATGCAGCAGGTAAGGAAGAATTCAGACTGGCTACCCTGTGACCTTTGTCTCCTTACCTTGTAGAACCAACAGGACAATCCTCACCTGCCAGTAAGTGACATGTTGAGAGTAAACAGTTATATGGTAGGAGATCACATATTTGGAAGCCTGAGCACTGGAAGTTTCCAAAACACAGAGTTGTTTTTAAGGGATCTTTGAAATCCTCATCCTGTTTAAATCATCCCACTGTAATCGCTGAAGAATGAGTTGCCATAGTGTAGAGTCTTTAGCAACGGTGAGATCGTGGCCCACACTGCAAAGTGTGGATGTAAATCACAATAGAAGATCTTAGTGACATCACTGTGGACTCGCTGGCAATGCTGAGTTGTGATGGTTCTCCAGCATTGTATCTGTTAGGTGTTGCTGTGTAACAAACCCTAAACCTGAGGGGCTTTGAATAACCATTTATTTAGCTTACAGCTCGGTGGGTTGGCAATTAGGGTGGCCTCAGCTGGGCCCCAGCTAGCATCTACAGGTTGCGTCAGTGGCTTTGCTAATCGTATATTTCTTATGTCTCTGGTGCCCCTGCTGGGACAACTGGCCTGACTGATCCCTCTGGTCTCTCAGGATCTAGCAGACTATTTAGGTTTGTCTTCATGGTGATGGCAGGATGGAGAGGACAGAGTATGTAAAGCCTCTTGAGGCTTAGTCTTTTTTTTTTTAATAAATTTATTTATTTTCTTTATTTATTTTTGGTTGTGTTGGGTCTTCCTTGCTGCGCACAGGCTTACTCTAGTTGTGGCGAGCAGGGGCTACTCTTCATTGTGGTGCGCGGGCTTCTCATTGCGGTGGCTTCTCTTGTTGTGGAGCACGGGCTCTAGGCATGCGGGCTTCAGTAGTTGGGGCATACGGGCTCAGTAGCTGTGGCTTGCGGGCTCTAGAGCACAGGCTCAGTAGTTGTGGCGCATGGGCTTAGTTGCTCCGTGGCATGTGGGATCTTCCCGGACCAGGGCTCGAACCCATGTCCCCTGCATTGGCAGGCAGATTCTTAACCACTGCGCTACCAGGGAAGTCCTGGCTTAGTCTTGGAACTGGCAAAGCATCACTTCCTACCACAGCCTGTCGCCCGAAGCAAGTCGCAGGCCAGCTCAGAGACAAGGGTGAGCAAGAGACTTCAACTCTGATGAAAGGAACTGCAAAATCACATTTCCAAGACTGTGGAATCAGGAATGCATGGTTAATTGAGACCATTTTTGCAACCAGTCTACCACAGTCATTTGTGTTTTAACAGGTACCAGATGTTTTGAAAGCACTGAATTAAAATCGGGCAAATATATAATTATTATGTGCAAAAAAAAAGTGTTTTTCCTATTACTGTGCTCTTTAGTCAGAAAGATATAACAAAATCCAAGAATTTCATTTGTCCAGGGACTATCAAGCCCCAAACATTCCTGGTCTAGAGTCTTCTACCATGTGACTTCATTAACCTCTTCAATGGCCTCTGTGGCTGTTAGATGTTCCAGGGTGCATTTGCTGCCGTCACTTACTGATAAAGTCCAGTTTGAACCTTCGGAGCCATTTCATTTCCTCATCTTTGCTGAGACTTTGGCAGATAAGAAGGTGCTGAAGTCCTCCTGAATAAAGAGAGCTGGCATTCCTCAGTGCCCGCTTCTTTTTCAAGATTCCTGAGTTGGATCCAAAAAAAAAAGTCCTCTGGGGTATAAAACTTCCACTGGTCTCTCTTCACACAAATAAAGATAGGAGAAATAACCGCCGGTGAGCTTTTAACAGGGGCCAGCCAAAGGAAGTCAGCAGTGTTCTAACTTGTCTCCAATAGGACACAAGTGCCAGATGTTTGAGCCACTAGGTGAAAGACAAGAATTGACCTTTTTGGAGGCAACAAAGTCCATAATGAAGTGACTAATTATGCCTGTTCCAGGATGGAAACTCAAGGACAAGCCAATAGGTAGATACACGGGCTGGGTGCCATGTCAGAGTAAGACAGACCATGGCTCTCCTCTCTCAGAACTCTCCTATTGACCCCTTTGTCATTCAGAGAAAAGGACTTCGGCCCTTGCTGCCTGTCTCATCTTCTTTGCTACCACCCTCCTTGCTGTTCTTGCACATACCAGGCATGCTGCTACCACAGGGCCTTTGCACTGACCGCTCCTATGGCCTGAAACACTCTTCCTAAGGTGTCCACGTGGCCCAGTCTCCCTTCCTTCAAGTCTCTGCTCAAGTGGCAGCTGATCAACCTATCAGGGAGGCTTTTACTCATCATCTCATATATTGATAAAATGAGTCCCACCCTCTCATTCTATATTCCCTCTACCTTGATTTATTTTTCTTATATTATCACCATCTGACATATTATTTATTAACTGGTTTCTTTCTTTATTTTCTGTCTTCTCCCTCTAAGTGTAAGCTCCACGAAGGCAGGAGCTGTGTTGTGTTCACTGCCTTACAAAGGCCTGGTGCGTAGTGGGTGCCCAGTAAGTATTTGTTGCGTGGAATGTGTGAGTGGGTAGTGTGGTTACTTAGAGCCATCAGGCCCAGAAATCAGTGTCTAGTGCTCACAATACTTTTAGCGGCCCATGAAAATGTTTGAATTTCTTTTAAAATTTAAAAAACGTGAACTTTTAGGGTCAAAGATTATATTTGTCTTTATACCAAAGCAGTCAGGAAACATAATTTTAAAAACATGTTTTAAGGAGGAAGGGGCCCACAGAGGCAAAAGCGCCCAGGGTCTTCGAAAGTCATAATGTGTCCCTGGCTTAGAGCTCCGAGGGAGGGATCGTTAAAATAAGATATGATGAGTAAACATCACTGGCTTGTAGAGAATGTGTAATGAGACTTCCATGCAATCCAAGTTCTCTTGGAAACATAGACAGATGGAAAGAGGAAGCCATAGTTCATCTTTTGATAAACCCCAGGCTCTAAAAGCTGATTCCTTTCACATCAGTGAAGCCCCCTTGATGCTCTTGAGCTGGTCTTTCCCCACCCACTTCATGGTCTCCTCTTGTGTTTTTAATTGGATTTCTAGGGCTAGCATTCATGTTCTGAAGGAAAGCCTCCTTCCTTCCTTCCCTCGGCGCTTGCTCCCTCTTGGAGCCCTCTCTGCTGCCTGGCTTCCTCACCTGCACTGACGCTGATTCCCGTGGGTCTCACCTTCAATTCGTGCTGCCCAGCTCTCTGCTTCATCCTGGAACGGGCAGGAACATAAGCTGGGCAAGGTTTTGTGCTATCCTTGTTTCTGCTGCTCACATGATGATAAAAAAAAAAATGGCTTTTCCCATTTCTCATTAGGTTGGCCACTTAAAAGGTTTTGGAATCTCGGATACGTGGTGTTCCCAGACACTTAAGGGGTTGATTCTGTTCCTCAAATTTGTTATCCCTTTAAAGTTCATCTGGCAGATGGGCACAGAGGGAGGCCTTGCCTTGTTTAGAGAGCAGTCTGGACCCTCCATCTTCTTCTCTGTGTACTATGGAAACAGGTTTGAGACCTTGGATGCAGGAATCCCTGAGGCTGACACCTATATAAAATGTCTCACGTTGGAGTTGCAGGTGGTAGATCCTGTCCCTGGAAAGGCCAGGTGGGGACCTTCCACTCCTGGTCATGGTCAGTGAGCCATTCTGGAAATGCCCGCCTTAGACCTCCAGTGGCACCAAGTCCGCCAGGGTGGATGCATAGGTGCAAAGACATTATCTCCTCCACGACCACCTCAAAGAACATTGCAACAGAGAATAATGACACCACCACCCTGCCTCAAGAACAGCGTTCCACAGTTGAGACTTGTCCTGAGTCGTGTTGTCCAGGTGGCTGTCACACCATAGCCAGAGGAGGGTCATCTGTTTGGAAAGCCAGATACCGCGGTCCTGCGCACTTAGTTTCAGCCCCAGGATCGCCTCTTCCATATCTTGCTTGATTGGCCTGACTTGCGGCATCAAGTACTTTTAGGCATGATTTAGCACCTGATTGGGTAAACACACTGGAGACTCATGGGCTGAAAAGCTCAGAACCATCAACAGCTGCTGGCGTTATAATCTGACATGAAAGCTGTGTTTCCTATTCTGCGGCACCAGGAAGTTGGAGGTGTGAGAAGCAAACATTTTTTTCAAGTGTTTTCCACATGTTTTCATGGAGATTATAAACTATAGGGGTGCTGGAATAGGAAACATGTATTCTCCAAAATTCCTTTTAGGAAGAGCAGTGTATTTATTCAGAAGAAATGTCTTAATACGCCTCCTGAGTGGAGGGTGATACTCCAAGGACATATTTGAGCGACTGCAGAACTTCTGTGCAGTAAACAGGGAGAGGAACTTTTTTCTCCTCAGAGCGACAGAGGGGAAAAAAGGGTAAGAAGTGGCAGTTGGGTGAAAAGGTGTGCAAAGAGTGAGGAGGCCCCAACAGGGGAGCACCCTCCACGCCAGTCGCCCATAATGTCCACCAAACACAAATGCTTACTGTGAGCAAGTCGTTGTTGCTGTTGAGTTCAAGAGGCATTGGATTTCAGGTTGGAGTTGATGTGGTAAAGGATCTATGGGGTGAGGAAGCCAGGTGACCAGGAGACAGAGAGCCCCTTAGAAATGGGCACAAGTCTTTGGGAAAGGGAGCTTTGAACTTCCAGAGTGCATGGAACTGGAAGGTTCAAGGTCATTGGACCTGGATCCCCAAGGCAGGGTGTCTTCCCACTGACTTCCAAATCACCTCGTCCATTCAGGGAACCTTGAATCTTCTGCTCTCGATGCAGAAACAAAGTCCTTGTTCACAAAGCGCTGGGAGTGGGGAAAACCTCCCTCGTCAGGAGCTTTTGGGTGGTACACCCGCAGATGTGGGCTGACTGGCCTAGTGGGTAACGGGACGAGTGTGCCGGCGGCCTTGAGATGAGGAAGGGTGAAGGAGGTCGGGGCAGTCCTGTGTCCTGGGCTGGGGGCACGGAGCCCTGGGCAGATGACAGTGGAGGTAGAATGGAACAGGAAGGCTGGCGCCACACAGCAGACAACCTGGTGGCTTGAGCTGGGCTTCTCTGGCAGGAGGGGGACAGCGCGTTGATTCTGGCAAGGACCTGGGGCTGGTCCAGCTGGCCCTCTTGTGTGATAGCTGCTGCACCTGAGGCCTCCACTGGACCCTCGGGAAGAGAGCATCCACCAGGCGGTTCACTGACGTGCTGGACAGCGTCCGTCGCTGCCGCCCACACCCTTGCGTTTCTCCCAATTCTACCCACTGAGCTAACTCAGAACTCCTTTCACTTTCAGGCGGCAAGACAGGGCAGGGCCCTGGCTCCCGAGCGCCTTCTCCCCGGCTTCCCACCAAAACTATCAGCGGCCCGTTCAACCCCCCTGCATCTCCCAGGCTAGGCGACGCCTCCGAGGCGCATGGCGTGGCCGGGACGGTCCTTCCTCGCCCCAGCATGCCCGCCCCACCTCCCCCGCCCTTACCCCCGGCCCTGCCCCCGCCCTTACCCCCGGCCCTGCCCCCGTCCTCCCCCGCCAAAGCCCCGCTGGTGTCCCCACCTGGCCCACCGACCAAGGGGAGCGCCCCGGTGCTCGCACCCCCTCCGCCCTGTGCACCGCCGCCTCCACCCCCGCCGCCCCCGCCCTTGGCTCCCAGTGACAAGGCGGTGAGGCCTCAGCTAGCCCGCTTGCACCTACCGCCCGTCCCGCCCCCGCTGCCTCTCCTCCCACCTTGCGGGTACCCTGGGCTCAGTGCGGACGCTGCCAGCCCTGCCCAAGATGTGCCGGAGCCTCCAGCCCCTCCGCTCCCGCCGCCCCCACCGCCCCCGCTCCCCACTTACGCCCCACGCACCCCCAGAGCCTCTCTGCCTGCGCCCCCTTTGCCGGGCGCTAACGACAGCGGTGAAGTCCCACCCCCACGGCCCCCCAAGTCCCCATGCTTCCAGGCCCAGCCCCCCGAGCCCAGCGCGCAGGCCTTGCCGGCGCCACCTGCCCTTCCGGGGTCTCAGACGTTCCCGCAGAAGAAGAGGCCCGGCCGAAGCCCCGGTAAGCACCCCTGTTCTCGTCCGGGGGGGCCCGTACCACAGGATCATCTGGCTGTTGGGAGGTGCTAGGGACACAGCCAGAGGCCTGCTACTGTGGGCCACTTGGGAGCACCTCAGGATGTCTTACTCTTGGGATTTTGTTTTAGAACACACCTGTTCAGTGCCCCTGTGGAGCACAATGAAAACGTGTTGTGTGGGACTTTATGCTGGAGGTATTCAGGTTAGAGACAAACCAAGGGTGAGGGAGGTCGCAAGACTTGTCCGAGATCGTGCAGACGACACGCCGGGGCTTCTGGCCTTCATTACCTCGCCATTACTAGCTGTGTGACCCAGGGCAATCACTTAGCCTCTCTGTGCTTCCTTCTCACCTGTGAAATGGGGATAGCAATGGTTCCCCCTCATGCGGTTGTTGGAACAGTGAGATCCAGAGAAGGGTTATTTATTTTTACTATCACCATTCAGACTTCAAATCTACTCCCAGGGGTCGAGGTGTCTGTGGGTGCAGTTGTTTCCAGAACCCGCTCTCCTGTTTAATTTTTGCCTAAGTTATTATAGTCTGGCACCTGGCCAGAATCTTCACTGGCCCTCAGCAGATTAGCTTAGCATTTTGCCATATTTTGGGCAGGTTCTCCAGCTGACTCAGGAAAATGGAGGGTCCATGTTTTCAGCCAAACATTAAAAATAATCCCTTCACGTATTCAGCAGAGATCATTCTGGATTGAATATACAGGCCCTATGACTGTGATTTCCATGAAGTGATGAGGCTTCGATCACTTTTGGTGTCCTTCTAAATGGAAAGCACGCTACACATCCACACACACCCGTGTACACACACACACACACTCATAAACATATGCACACACTCATGAACACCCACATCCACACACACAGCCCAACACACATCCACAGTTATACATACACACACGTACTCTTTGGTTTTTCAGAAAACCTTTTGATGCAGAAAGTTTCTTAAATGTATGCCCTTGAATTAAAAATAATACAAGCTCATTGTAGAGAAAATAGAAAAAAATTGAAATCACGCATAATAACATCACTCAGAAATAAAAACTGTCATATGTTTCCTTTCTCTTTTTTCTGAATATATCTACATATTTACAGGGTTAATAGTAATACTATTTTGTATATACTATTTTCTATTCTGTTTTTATTTAGTATTATATTAAAAGCAATTTTGAATACACAACTATATATAAAATAGATAATCAACAAGGATCTACTGTATAGCACAGGGAACTCTACTCAATTCTGTAATAACCTATATGGGAAATCTGAAAAAGAAGGGATATATGTAAATGTATAACTGAATCACTGTGCTGTACACCTGAAACTAACACAACATTGTAGATCAACTATACTCTAATATAAAATAAAAATTAAATTAAAAAAAGCAATTTTGAAATAATTAGATATTTGTCAAATTGTTAAATGTATCTATAAGCATATTAATATGATCATTGATATATGCCATATTTCCAGCATTAGATATTTAAGTTGATTCCATTTTTTGTTATTATGAATAATATTGCAGGAAATACATTTATAGCAATTGTAGTCTACATTTTGGATTATTCTTTTTAAAGACAGGTTCCTGCAAGGGAATTCCTGATACAAAAAGCAAGAATATTTTTAAGGCTTTTGGTCACAAGAGATAAGGTTTTAATCATTCTCTTTTCAGCTGACTAATCACCATAAGGTCCAGCATTAGTACTCATGAGCCCTTTCTGACGCTTGTGATTCTTAAATGTTCAAGATGTGGTGAAAAAAACCAATGCTTTAGATTCAGAGAGATCTGAATTCAAATCCTGCCTTCCCACCCACTCCTGTGTAACCTTAGGCCAGTCTTTTTTAATGCCCTTAAACCTTGCTTTTTTCTAATTTGACAAATGGAAATAATAACAGTAAAACACCCTTCACATAGGACTGTTATGAACACTAAGTGAGGAAGTGTGCCTGAAGTGCTTTGCAAGGAGCCGGGGCTCAGCAGCGTGATTTCCTTTCCTTCCCTCTAACCAAGTGCAGGGGCAGCTTTTCACCCAGAAGAGGGGTCAGCAGCCCCTTAGCCTCTTTAGTCTGCTTGTGGGAGCAAGTAAATCCTAGTGGATTCTGGTACAGAGGAAGGGAAGACCAGGAAGGGAAAGGAAGGGGACTGGGAAAGGAGAAAGGCAGAGAGTGGAGCTGAGAGGGGAGGTGCTCTGATGGCCTTTGGGGAGGAGAGCAGCTGCGGCGGCCGGGTGCCTTTGCAGGCTCCAGACCTGC
Source organism: Tursiops truncatus (assembly GCF_011762595.2). Lineage (NCBI taxonomy): Eukaryota > Metazoa > Chordata > Mammalia > Artiodactyla > Delphinidae > Tursiops > Tursiops truncatus. The sequence continues at coordinate 59,279,819 of NC_047042.1, forward strand.
ACAGCCGAGGCCAGGAGTGGATGCTCGTCTGGCCCCTTTCACGGCGTCTTTGGACGTGAAACTTGGTTTTCCGTGAACATGATGTTAATTTCTGCTTCAGGCCAACTGCAAGGAAGAGTAAGAGGTTGCAATTGTGAACATCTTGGCACAGATGATAAAGGAGCAGTTGTCATCACTCCGAGAGCGAAGTGAAGAGTCAAGGACCTGGGTTGATGTGCCAAGGCAGCAGGTTATTAATTGCCAAGTGGGTCATACAAAAAAGTCTTGGCAAAGGAGAGTGAGCCTCCCACAGAGGTCATCAGGGAAGAATTGATGAAGTAGATGAGATCTGAGTTGGGCCCTGGTGGGCAGGTAGGGTTTAGATTGACTGGAAGGAGAAACGAGGGTCTGCAGGGCAGGGGAACAGCGTGAGCGGACCCAGGGGCAGGAGCAAGCCCCCGACAGCTTGTTCATCTAGCCCCGCTCTGAGCCTCACCTGCACACAGTCCTTCCCTTGCATAGGACTCTGCAGTGGGTCCACTTCTTTGGGCTGTACCATCTGATGATGAGGGTTGATATTATCACAGCAGCTAATATTTATTGAATGCTTACTACATGCCACTTGAATTTTTTTCTTTTTTTATTGGAGTATAGTTGCTTTATAATAATGTGTTAGTTTATACTGTACAGTAAAGTGAATCAGCTGTACGTGTACATATATCCCCTCTTTTTTGGATTTCCTTCCCATTTAGTTCACCACAGAGCATCAAGTAGCGTTCCCTGTGCTATACGGTAGGTTCTCGTTAGTTATCTATTTTTACATGCGACTTGAATTAAATCAACTCACTTAACCCTCTCAACAAACCCAGGAGGTATGTATATTATTATTCCCATTTTATAGATGAGGAAACTGAGGCACAAAGAGGTTGTGTTATTATCCCAGCAGGAGAACTGGGGTTCAGTCCCAAGCAGCTTGCCTCCAGAGGCTGCCTTTTTATCACCGTATCATATTATATCCAAAGATCTCAATAGCTCACCTCTCACAGAAGGTTATAGCATCCACCATGCCCTATCTGAAGGCCTGTATCTGAATACACTGTCCTCTTCTCTGTCAGCGACCAGTGGGGGAAAGCTGAACCCGCCCCCAGCACCCCCCGCGAGGTCACCCACCACGGAGCTTTCAAGCAGGAGCCAGCAGGCCCCAGCCTGGACCCTGACCCAGCAGCCTGGAGGTCAGCTGCGGAACGGAAGCCTGCACATCATTGGTGAGCAGGGCTGTCAGTGAGGAAATGGTTTCCCCTGGCTCAGGGGGTCTCCCAGCCCACAGTGCCGTCATTTCAGGGTGCGTGCTTCACAAGAACAGGGGGCTCACTCTAGCACAGAACAACCTACAGGTTGTGTTAAATAAGGTTTCTCTTGAGGCTTTCTGGGAGGTTCCAGAACCCACTCTCCAACCTTCTTGAGATGGGAAAGTCATCTGGGGTCAGGTGTGACCAAAAGTCTTTGGATCCCTTTGTGGGCTGAGCTACTGTCACACACAAAGCCTAGATCACAAAGCAGGGACTCAACTCATGAAAGGGCCACAAGACCCCTCTCCTCTTGCCATCAGGAGCTCAGGGCAGAACCCATTTGCTTTAGGATGCCCAGGTCCCCAAATGCACACAGGCTGTGCTCCTTCCCACCAGCCAGGCTGAGGACTCCCGTTCTGTCCACCTCTCCCCGCCAGAGTCCTCCCCAGGGACACAAGAGGGGCTTCAGGCCACAGGGACTTTGCTGGTCCCTTGTTGCTGCCAGTTTCCCCACCTCTGACTCTGGACCCTGGATAGGCCTGTGGCACTTCTGCTCCCTTTAGAAGCTTCCTTAAGATGCTGGTTGAAGTAAGTTGAGGTGGATGATGGGGAGAGTCTATGATTTCACTTTTCCTGATTCCCCCTTGCCCCAGCTAAATAGTAAAAATTAAGAGGTGAATGGATGTCTTAGTGGGGAATAGCTCTGCGATTAAAATCTTGCACTGGGCAGGCCAACCTGTATGCTCCTGGCAATGACCAAAACTTGGGTCCTCACAGTAACCAGAATAATTTTGGCATTTCCGTGTGTGCAGATGACTTTGAGTCTAAATTCACGTTCCATTCTATGGAAGATTTTCCTCCTCCGGATGAGTATAAACCATGCCAGAAGATTTACCCCAGCAAGATCCCCAGAAGTAAGTACCACCTTGATAAGACTACTGGTTTTCCCTGACCCTCCAGAATTAGGTGCTTGGGTGCACTGTCTGGCCACAGGCTGTGTAAAGTGTGACATCAGGATCTCACTGTACTATTGCAGGGATGCAGTGATGTTCATACTTCTGGAAGTTTCAGAACATTTATTTGCCCTAATCTCCAAGGGTTCATTTAGAGGTTTTTTACAGAACACCAAGTTTAGTTATGTGGCATCGGATTTGGATGCCTAAATTTACCACTGGTCCCTGCCCTCCCTGGGGCTTTTGACTGGGGAGCTAAACGCCCCAAGACAAAGCAAAATGGGATTCAGGAGCTTCGCATTAATAGTTGGGGAAGAACCCCAAAACCCCCAATTCAAAACTCTGGCAGACTCTGAAATAGAGAATGCCTTAGGTCAGTGGTTCCTACTTTGGCAATGCATTAGAATGACCTAGACAGCTTTTAAAAATCTGAAGGCCAGGCTGCACCTAGCGCAGGTAAGTCAGAATATCCAGGGTAGGACACAGATGTCAGTATTTTTGAAAATTGCCACGTGATTCCAATGTCCATCTAAGGCTGAAAACCTCAGTCCAGTGAGAGCCTTCCTCCTCCCGATCTCATCGTGCGGCCAGGCCCCGAGAGAGGCCTTCACTTGGCTTACCTGCCCAGCCCTAAGAATCAAGGAAGGCTGGCCGGCCTGCCCTTCATGGCCCAACGGGCAGGGAGGCAGTACTTCAGGAGCACAGAAAGCAAAGAAAAGCACAGTAGGTGTTGACCACACAGCGATGCTGCCTGTTAACGTAATTCTTGTCCAGTGCTGATTCAATCCAAGTGGGCAGGAGCTGGTAAGAGGGAGGCAGAGCCAGCAACCTGGGGTGAGGGTCCAATGTGTTTTCCACCCCACAACCCGAGTAAGGCCCCCAGCCCCAGACATCTGCAGACCAGCATGGAAAATCATCAGTATCCAAGCTTAGCCCCAAACCGGGAACCTGGCTCTTTGACTGTCTCCTTTCAAAGGGGCCTTGGTGAAGTCCCTTCCCCAGGGTTCAGCTTCCTGCAGGGCAGACCAAGGAGCACCAGCCTGCTCTCTGCTCAGGTGAGAGGTCCTCTCGGGATCAGCCTGGGCAGAGCTTTCTCTGCGTGCCGGTGGATTGCACATTTAGAGAGAAGTGACTTGTATGTTTTTGTTTTGTTTTGTTTTGTTGCGGTACGCGGGCCTCTCACCGTTGTGGCCTCTCCCGTTGCGGAGCACAGGCTCTGGACGCGCAGGCTCAGCGGCCATGGCTCACGGGCCCAGCCGCTCCGCGGCATGTGGGATCTTCCCGGACCGGGGCACGAACCCGTGTCCCCTGCATCGGCAGGCGGACTCTCAGCCACTGCGCCACCAGGGAAGCCCACTTGTATGTTTTTTAATAATATGTAAATACAGTTGACCCTTGAACAATGCAGGGCTTCATAAGCATTGTTGGCCCTCCACATCCTTGGATGCGGAGGATTCCACCAACCACAGACTGTCGTACTGTAGTTTTACTACTGAAAAACATCCTTGTACAAGTGGACCCATGCAGTTCAAATCCATGTTGTTTCCGGGTCAACGGTACTCCTCTGAATTGAGAGAGACAGAGGAAGAGAGAGGAGCGGGATAAAGATTGATGAAGGGAAATCACCCCACGTGGGGTTTAAATAGACCGTGGAGACGTGATGGTGGAGGACACGGGTGCTGGGTCAGGCTCCCATTCTTGCTCAGTTCGAGCTCAGCAGATGGGCGTGAACTGCCCACTGTACACTTGGCACCATGCTGGCCCCAGAGACTACGAGGTGTAAGCAACAAGGTCCCTACCACCAAGCCGCCAGCGTGCACACTCCCGAGATAGAAGTGTGAGATATTAACTAGATCACAACGGAGTGTCTTAATCACTGATTGTTTAAAGTGCAGGGGGCACCACAGCGGGCATGAGGGTGGAGGTGGAGACGGGACTTGAAGGCGTAGAGAGAGGTCACATTTCCACTGGGTGGAAAGGCTGAGCACGGCACACCCCCAGGAGAGAGGCACGATAGCGTTTGGGCCGTTTAAGAATGACAGGAAAGTCCTACGTGGTGTGTGAGGGCACACGGTGCCTGGAGAGGACCGCACCGGCTGCCAGAGATGTTAGGCTTCGCGGGGCAGAGGGTCAATAAATAACACTTCTTTTCCCATCATATGAAATGTTCACAGGTCAGACGGATGAAGATCTTAGTGTTTTTATTGGACGAGCTTAGGTCACAGCAAACTCTAATACTGGGGGAGGTTTGCTGACTCCCCCAGGCCAGGGGATTTACAGGTGAGGAGACGTAGGCTGGCCTCCCCCTGCAGCCACAGAGCAGCCTCTCAGAGCTTTCCACGTGGCCAGGAGGGCAGGACGGAATAGTCCTTAATACACAGGCAGCCAGATTTCAAAGAGGGAACCTAGAAGGGGCCAGGCTGCACATGGCTAGTTCCCTCTGTTCAACTCACCAGAAAAAGAGGGCAGAGAGAGCCTAGGCGTGTTACCTACCCTACAGGAGGTGCCCACACATGAAGAGGACAAGGAGATATGTTCCCTCCTAATGTGAAGGATGTTTTATCCCTTCTAAGGGATATAAGCAGAACCTATAAGCAGAGCTGTCAGTGAAATACTAACCACCGCCAATACAGTAAGTGCTCCTGTCGTAGACCTGCTCAGATGTGCCTGGCATGGTTCTAGGTGCTTTGCAGACCTTATCATAAGTCCTTAATGTAGAAAGTTTTCACGTAGGGGAAAGGAGGTCCAGACAGGCCAAGTGACTTGCCTAAGGCCTCACAGCAAGTTAGAGGCAGAGCCAGGAATTTCAGACCCAGGGGTGTCTGAGCCATGCAGCCATGGTGAACTCTGAGAAGGGATGTGGTTAGGTCTAGGTTGAGTCTGATAACTGGTGGTTTGATCAGAGGAGGTAGAGACCAAGGTCAGGAAACCTGTGGCTTTGAGAAGGGTCCATGCGAGGGAGGATGGATGGGGGTGAGGGTTGCCAGGGCTTGGGGATGCAGACCATGAGAGGAACAAGAGAAGTAGAGGAGGAGCTGAGGGCCTCTGAGTACCAACCTAGGCCTGGATGGACGGTGCGGCACCAAGAAGAAGGAGCTGGAGAGGCGCAGGTTTCAGGAGGAGACGAAGTGATGGATCAGGGCGAGTGGAGGTGCCTGGAGGGCTGCAAGGGGGAGATGACCCGGGGCAGGTGGAACAGGGAGTACACAGGTCTGAGGCTGAGGGGTAAGGTCAGGAATGGGAACTAGCTCTGCGGGTCATCAGTTTGGAGCCTTACCCTAAACCAGGGCTCAGCAAACATTTTCTTTAAAGGGCCAGAGAGGACATGCTGAGGTTCTGCCTGCCATCTGGCCTCTGTCACAACTACTCAGCTCTGCTGTTTTGACATGAGAACAGCCACAGACAACACGTAAAGAAATGGGCATGGCTGTCTTCCAGTAAAACTTCATCTGTGAAAGCAGTTGCTGGCTGAATTTGGTCTGCTGGCTGTATTTTGCTGATCTCTGCCCTCAACCACTTCAGAAAAACAGAGTCTTAAAAATCTCTTTGTTATACAGCCTTTCTCAGTAATGTGCTGTGGAGTCCTTCAATCTTCAGACTCAGTAAAATCGAACTTACCTGCATTTGGAGCCCGTGGTGCCTAGCCTCATCTCTGAGAACAGAAGAAAAGCTTCACCCCATACAGCTCACCAGGAGGGCAGAGGCGGCAGTCTGTGCTGTGTTCCTCTGCTTTCAGAGAAATGTTCAAATCAGTGCCCACACCAAAATAAATAATCTCCTGAGGATCAAGAAGGAGCAGTTAAAAAAAAAAAAAACGCAACGTACTAATGAATTGACATCCTACAGACCAGAAAGGGCATTTGCCATTTCAAAAAGAAGATATAGCTTTAGACTGATGTGGCATTGGTGGACATAAAATACTTCAGTAGCCTCCTAGCACAGTTAAATGAGCATGTTCCTGCCGTTCCTGCGAGCCGTGGGGGAGACGCTTGTTAATTATGTGGGTGTAGGTCATGCCTATCTGATGACATTTCTTCTCACAGTTTTTCTCTTGCATTCTGCCATTGACCTGTAACCCAAGGTTAGAGTTCTTCATGGTGTGGGAGACTGCATTGCTTCCGTCAGATGAGGGTGTCCCTGTGCTCTTTTGTAGCAGTTCTGGAGCTCTGTCTCCGCCCGCTTGCCTGCTTTCTCTCTGTCCTTCCGAGACACACACGCGCACACACACACACACACGCACACGCACACACACACACACACACACACACACACACACGGCACACACATACCCTAAGGCTTAGCTCTTCCGGCGCCATCCTCCCTGTCTCCACTCTGCAAGTATGAGCCATGCTCTTTCTTTGGTAGATGATTTTGTCCAATTTTTAAGTGTTTTTAAAAGGCACGGGTTCCTCAATAAGTTAAACAGAATTACCGTATGACCTAGCAATTCCACTCCTGGGTGTATACCCCAAAGAATTGAAAACAGGTGTTCAAACAAGAGTTCATAGACAAATATTCACAGCAGCACTATTCACAGTAGCCAAAAGGTGACCACCCAAATGCCCATCAACTAGTAAATGGATAAACAAAATGTGGTGTAGTCATGCAATGGAATATTATTGGACAGTAAGAAGGAATGAAGCAGTGGTATGTGCTACAACATGGATGAACCTTGCAAACATTAGGCTAAACGAAAGAAGCCAGACATAAAGCCCACATAAGACTCCATTGATATGAAATATCTAAAATAGGCAAATTCAAAGACACAGAAAGTGAATTTAGCAGTTGCCAAGGGCAGGGGAGTATGGAGAATGGGGAGTGACTGCTAATGAGTCCTCTTGGGCTGATGAAAATGTTCTGCAACTAGATAGTGGTGATGGTTACACAACAACGGGAATGTACGAAGTGTCATTAATGGTAAATTGTATATTATATGTACTTTACCACAATGAAAAGAAAGTGAAAAAACCCTATCACTGAGAATCTTTGGGAAACATGCGTAGCTCACAAATATTCATTAACACAATGATGGTAGAAAGAGTGAAGTCATCCTCATATGGACAGATATTTATTGAGGCCCTCAGCTCTGGAGAGATTTAGACAAATGATCCCCCTGACTTACCCTTCAGAGATTCACACGTTGGTGAAGGAAGGGAGGAGAGAAAGACACCCGAACATAACATTTCAGTCTGGTGTTCCCAGCAAAACCATCCTCGTCACGATCAGTTCAGTGGGAAAGTGGGTGATTAAAAATTTGACCGTTTTCATCCCAACTCCTTTTTTCTTTACTTTTAATTGTGGTTAAAAAAGAACATAACGTGGGGACTTCCCTGGTGGTACAGTGGTTAAGAATCCGCCTGCCAATGCAGGGGACACAGGTTTGAGCCCTGGTCCGGGAAGATCCCACATGCTGCAGAGCAACTAAGCCCGTGTGCCACAACTACTGAGCCTGGGCTCTAGAGCCCACGAGCCACAACTACTGAAGCCCCGTGCACCCTAGGGCCTGCGAGCCACAACTACTGAGCCCATGTGCCACAACTATTGAAGCCCGTGCGCCTAGAGCCGGTGCTCTGCAACAAGAGAAGCCACTGCAATGAGAAGCCCGCGCACCGCAGTGAAGAATAGCTCCCACTCACCACAACTAGAGAAAACCCGCACGCAGCAACAAAGACCCAATGCAGCCAAAAAATATATATATATTATATATATATACACACACAAATAACATGAAACTGACCATCCTAACCATTTTTATGTGTACAGTTCAGTAGTGTGAAATGCATTTACATTGTTGTGCAACAAATTTCCAGAACTCTTTTCATCTCACAAAATTGAAACTCTGTACCCATTAAACAACTCCCCATTCTCCCCTCCCCCAACCCCCTGGTAACCACTGTTCTAGTTTCTAGCTCTGTGGCTCTATGAGTTTGACTACTCTTGGTATATAACTAGAATTGTGCTATACTTGACTTTTTTTAAAATTTTTTTAAAAAATTTATTTATATTTATTTATTTTTGGCTGTGTTGGGTCTTCGTTACAGCACGCGGGCTTTCTCTAGTTGCGGCGAGCGGGGACTACTCTTTGTTGAGGTGCGCAGACTTCTCATTGCGGTGGCTTCTCGTTTCGAAGCACGGGCTCTAGGCACGTGGGCTTCAGCAGTTGTGGCACGTGGGTTCAGTAGTTGTGGCTCTCAGGCTCTAGAGCGCAGGCTCAGTAGTTGTGGCGCATGGGCTTAGTTGCTCCGCGGCACGTGGGATCTTCCTGGACCAGGGCTTGAACCCGTGTCCCCTGCATTGGCAGATGGATTCTTAACCACTGTACCACCAGGGAAGCCCTACTTGACTTTTTGAGACTGGCTTATTTCACTTAGCATAATGTCCTCAAGGTTCATCCATGTTGTAGCGTATGTCACAATTTCCTTCCTTTTTAAGGCTGAATAATATTCCGTTGTATGTATTTACCACATTTTGTTTATCTATTCATCCATCAATAGACACTTGGGTTGCTTCCATCTTTTGGCTGTTGTGAACAATGCTGCTATGTACATGAGTGTACCAATAACTGTTTGAGACCCTGCTTTCAATTCTTTTGTGTATACACCCAGAAGTGGAATTACTGGATGATATGGTGATTCTATTTTTAATTTTTTGAGGAACCACCATACTGTTTTCCATTTTACATTCCTACCACCAGTACACAAGTGTTCCAGTTTCTCCACATCCTCTCCAACCCTTGTTATTTTCTGGTCTTGGTGCTTTGTTTTGTCTGTAGCCATCTTGATGGGTGTGAAGTGGTATCTCATTGTGGCCCAACTCCTTTTCTAAAATAGAGTTACTTTACACTTATAGCAAAACTGGCTACCATTACTTCCATTAGCAGAGAAACTTCTCCACCAGGCAGTGCAGTAACTTTAACAGTACAGGGTGGTTCACATCATAAAATCAAAGGATTAGATGTCCCCAGACTGAAAGAATCAGAAGACAAAGCCGGTGCCAGAGTCTTTCGCCTTTGTGGCGGGAGGGCAGTTGAGCAGTAAGGATCTCTGTCCTGGCTTACTTATCTTAGCCACGTCTGATTATTACTGGGGACCACAGCCCTGCATAAGCTATCTTCCAGCATCCCACTCTCTTACCACCTCCTGTCTTTCCAGGTTACTCCTTTACTCCTCTGAACCTGCAAAGATACTGTAATATCTATAAGTAATATCTCCCTTGGGAATTCCCTGGTGGTCCAGTGGTTAGGACTCTGCACTTTCACTGCCAAGGGTGCAGGTTCAATACCAGGTCGGAGAACTAAGATCCTGCAAACCACATGGCACGGCCAAAAAATTTTTTTTTAATCTTACCAGGTATTTATATATATATAAAAAAATCTCCCTTGACTTCCCCTGGGCCATTTCTCTGCTCTTCTTACAGGCAACACCATCTCCTCTCCCCGTCCTCTCAGGCCTTCTCCCTTCACGCCATAGACGGAGCCCTTGGCAAGGCTACCAGTGGACCCGAACGTGGCCAAATCCAGGGGTCAGAGGCGTCAGCTGCAGTCCATCACACCCTCCTCCTGAAGCGCTTCTTTGCTTAGATTTTCTGGCTGCCCCCTTTCTCCCCTCTCCTCCCACTGCAAGCCCACTGCTCCTCCATTTTTTGTCATACCAAAAACCTTAGAATCGTATTTGGCTTCTTTTTTTCTCTTCTGCTCCCACATCCAATTTCCCAGTAAATTCTGGGACCTCCCCCTTGGAAATGCATCCCCAATCTGATCACGTGTCCTCTGTCACTCACCCCTGGCTGAAGCCACTGTCGTTTCTCACCTGGATGCTGCAAGCACCTACTAACCGGTGTCCCTGCTCCACACGGCAGCCCGAAGTGATTCCTCTAAAGCCCAGTCACGCTGCCCCTGCTTACAATCCTCCAGTGAATTCCCATCTCCCTCCAAGTCAATCAGAAATTCCTGTCATGGCTTCTAAGACCCACATGAACTGCCCATTGCCGCCACTCTCCCCATCGTCACTTCCCTCCAACAGCATGGACCACCTACAATGTGTAGAACGCTCCAAGCACACCCCCCATCTCTGGGCGCTTTGCACTTGCCCTTCCTTCTATGGGCCACTTTCCTCAGGTATCCGTGAGACTTACCCCCTGCCTCCTTTAGGTCTTTTATTAAAATAGAGTTACTTTATACCTGTAGCACAACTAGCTACCATTATTCCCATTAGCAGAGAAACTTCTCCACCAAGCACTGCAGTAATGTTAACAGCTCTTGGTGGTTCATGCCATAAATCAAAGGATTAGATGTCCCAAGACTGAGAGAATCAGAAGACAACGCCAGTGCCAGGGTGTGTCTTTCGCCCTTGTGGAGGGCAGTTAGGCAGTAAGGACCTCTGCCCTGGTGCACTTACCTTAGCCACGCCTGATTATTACCGGTGACTACACCCCTGCTTATGGCCTTCCCTGATGACCACTACAGATAAAATAACAGCACTTCCTGTCCTATCACTTGTGCTCTCTTTATGCTGCCTTATCGTTTTCTTCAAGGCATCTATCACCTCCTGACATGTTATATATTTACCTGTCTTCCCCAGTACAGTATAAGGCCCTGGAGGGCAGAGACGGCATCCATTTTTATTCACTGGTCTACCATCAGCTCCTGGCCTGAGGCCAGGCACACAGACACTCAGTAACCACTTGTTAAATTAATAATTAACAATATCCACACATATCTACATTGCTAAACCATTTACAGAAGAAATTTGAAAACAGCACAAATATCCAACAATAAATAAATTAATTAGTGCAGAGCCACAGGATGGAATGTTCTGCATCCGTTATAATAGCGCTGTTGAATATTTAGTGACATGGGAAAATGCCAATGCTCCCATGAGAAAACAAAACAAAAAAACCTGGCATACTAAAATTACATTAAATAAAACCTAAATTTAATTTTAAAAAGAAAATATTTCATGAATTTATATGGAGAGGGAAAAGTGGACCAAATAAAGGAAAGAGAGAAGAGGCTAGAAATATATCCAGTACAGTGTTAAGAGTGGTTAGCCCTCAATGGTGGAATGCTGGGTGATTTTTATTTTCCTTATGCTTCACTATTTTGTCCAAGTGTTCTATAATAAATATATATTACTTTTAATAAGCGTTAAAACTAATTTTAAAATTCCAAATTATTGACAGACTATGATTAGCCCACCCCTGGTCTGAGTGCCCCGAGGTGTGTAGGGTGACAATGTAAGTTCTCTACGAGGGGGACGTGGGTCCCTCAGGCCAACGTCAACTATGGCAGTGACAGCAAGGAAGGAGAGGAAAGGCCAGATAAGCTATTTCTGAGGCGTAGCTCTGGCAGATACTAGAATTATCATTTCCAATGAAACCTGTCATTTCCTTTAGTTAGAGACCATGGGAGGCTTCCAGCATTAGAACAGGGAAGGCCCTATGAGGTTTTCCAGCCCAGCTCCTTCAGGTCAGACTGAAATAACCGAGGCAGAAGTAGGGTGATCTGCCTCTGGTCACAGCTGGTGGCAAAGCCGGGGCTTGAGGTGAGGTTCTTTGTTCCATGTCACCTAAGAGAACCCCAGGCTTGTTCTTTTTTTTTTTTATTTTGTTTTTATTTTTTTTTCAGATCCATGAACTTTATTTATTTTTTTTTTACATCTTTATTCGAGTATAATTGCTTTACAATGGTGTGTTAGTTTCTGCTGTATCACAAAGTGAATCAGTTACACATATACATATGTTCCCATATCTCTTCCCTCTTGCGTCTCCCTCCCTCCCACCCTCCCTATCCCACCCCTCTAGGTGGTCACAAAGCACTGAGCTGATCTCCCTGTGCTATGCGGCTGCTTCCCACTACCTATCTATTTTACATTTGGTAGTGTATATATGTCCATGCCACTCTCTCGCTTTGTCACAGCTTACCCTTCATCCTCCCCATATCCTCAAGTCCATTCTCTAGTAGGTCTGTGTCTTTATTCCTGTCTTACCCCTAGGTTCTTCATGACATTTTTTTCCCCCTTAAATTCCATATATATATGTTAGCATACGGTATTTGTCTATCTCTTTCTGACTTACTTCACTCTGTATGACAGACTCTAGGTCCATCCACCTCATTACAAATAGCTCAATTTCATTTCCTTTTATGGCTGAGTAATATTCCATTGTATATATGTGCCACATCCTCTTTATCCATTCATCCGATGATGGACACTTAGGTTGTTTCCATCTCCAGGCTATTTTAAATAGAGCTGCAGTGAACATTTTGGTACATGACTCTTTTTGAATTATGGTTTTCTCAGGGTATATGCCCAGTAGTGGGATTGCTGGGTCATATGGTAGTTCTATTTGTAGTTTTTTAAGGAACCTCCATACTGTTCTCCATAGTGGCTGTACCAATTCACATTCCCACCAGCAGTGCAAGAGTGTTCCCTTTTCTCCACACCCTCTCCAGCATTTATTGTTTCTAGATTTTTCGATGATGGCCATTCTGACTGGTGTGAGATGGTATCTCATTGTAGTTTTGATTTGCATTTCTCTAATGATTAATGATGTTGAGCATTCTTTCATGTGTTTGTTGGCAGTCTGTATATCTTCTTTGGAGAAATACCTATTTAGGTCTTCTGTCCATTTTTGGATTGGGTTGTTTGTTTTTTTGTTATTGAGCTGCATGAGCTGCTTGTAAATTTTGGAGATTAATCCTTTGTCACTTGCTTCATTTGCAAATATTTTCTCCCATTCTGAGGGTTGTCTTTTGGTCTTGTTTATGGTTTCCTTTGCTGTGCAAAAGCTTTGAAGTTTCATTAGGTCCCATTTGTTTATTTTTGTTTTTATTTCCATTTCTCTAGGAGGTGGGTCAAGAAGGATCTTGCTGTGATTTATGTCATAGAGTGTTCTGCCTATGTTTTCCTCTAAGAGTTTGATAGTTTCTGGCCTTACATTTAGGTCTTTAATCCATTTTGAGCTGATTTTTGTGTATGGTGTTAGAGAGTGATCTAATCTCATACTTTTACATGTACCTGTCCAGTTTTCCCAGCACCACTTATTGAAGAGGCTGTCCTTTCTCCACTGTACATTCCTGCCTCCTTTATCAAAGATAAGGTGACCAGGGCTTCCCTGGTGGCGCAGTGGTTGAGGATCCGCCTGGTGATGCAGGGGACACGGGTTCGTGCCCCGGTCTGGGAGGATCCCACATGCTGCGGAGCGGCTGGGCCCGTGAGCCATGGCCGCTGAGCCTGCGCATCCGGAGCCTGTGCTCCACAATGGGAGAGGCCACAGCAGTGAGAGGCCCGCGTACCCCCAAAAAAAAAAAGAAAAGATAAGGTGACCATATGTGCATGGGTTTATCTCTGGGCTTTCTATCCTGTCCCATTGATCTATCTTTCTGTTTTTGTGCCAGTACCATACTGTCTTGATTGCTGTAGCTTTGTAGTATAGTCTGAAGTCAGGGAGCCTGATTCCTCCAGCTCCGTTTTTTGTTCTCAAGATTGCTTTGGCTATTCAGGGTCTTTTGTGTTTCCATACAAATTGTGAAATTTTTTGTTCTAGTTCTGTGAAAAATGCCAGTGGTAGTTTGATAGGGATTGCATTGAATCTGTAGATTGCTTTGGGTAGTAGTGTCATTTTCACAATGTTGATTCTTCCAATCCAAGAACATGGTGTATCTCTCCATCTATTTGTATCATCTTTAATTTCTTTCATCAGTGTCTTATAATTTTCTGCATAGAGGTCTTTTGTCTCCTTAGGTAGGTTTATTCCTAGATATTTTATTCTTTTTGTTGCAATGGTAGATGGGAGTGTTTTCTTGATTTCACTTTCAGATTTTTCATCATTAGTGTATAGGAATGCCAGAGATTTCTGTGCATTAATTTTGTATCCTGCTACTTTACCAAATTCATTGATTAGCTCTAGTAGTTTTCTCGTAGCATCTTTAGGATTCTCTATGTATAGTATCATGTTGGCTGCCCAAAATACTGGAACAGCATAGAACCGATCCAAGGGTGTGTTCCATGCCTTCTTGAGTGAGGAGTCTCCATGTAGAGGCCTAGGAAGACCCCACTACATGCCCTAGGCTCACTTGAGAGGAAAGGATGAACTTGACATTAGAAAGGGAGCTACCAACAGAACTCAGTGGCTCTGTATTGAAAAGGGAAAATGATGATTCCATGTTCCTTTTTAAAGGTCAAATCAACATCTTTCTGGATAAATATATTTTTTAGCAGAATCTTTTTATTATTTTTAAAAGATATAAAAACAACTACTCCCATCAGTAGCAATACAAGGTTTAACATTTTAACCAGATTTTCTCAGGCCTTTTTCAGATACCTTTAGTAGCTAATTATTTTGTCTACCCCTTCTGTAAACAATCATCACACAACATACAGAACCCTGGGGAAGACTGCTGAGGGCACCCTCACTCTGGCCCAGCCCATGTATTCATCCCCGCACTGAAATCCGCACTGAAATCACCTAGTAACAACATTCTCCTCTGTTTTTCAACCGTTTCCTGTCTGTTGCACTGCTTTGGGGATGGGAAGGGAAACAGAAATTACCGTTCCACTTAATGTCTGTGTCATACAGTTAGCGTTGCCAGTGAAATGTTCCCAGTCACAGAGAATTGTGCTTTTGATTCCATCTAACCATCTGCCGTTCTTGTTGTGGTCTGGCCAACATTCCTTCTCTGCACGTGAGGCCGGTGTATGCAGCATCCCATTTGTTTCAGATACACAGCTTGGTTCTCTGCACCATACCTACTACTCTCCACCTTATGCCATGTGGACCCTACCTTAGAGAGAGACTGAGTTGGCCCAGAGATGACGGTTAGATGTGCTTCTCCTAGGAGTCCACTTTCTCCTCACCCAGCCCCTGGAATTGTACTCCAAGACTGGGAGGGGTCCTGGGAGACCCAGCTTTGATGGCCAACCAAGTTTGTAAATCCTTTCTGGGTGTTTTCCAAGCCCTGCAGTATTCAGCCTCTTGTTGGTTGGCTACAGAACGGATTTTTTTTTTTTCTTTTTTGACCTGAAAATATATCTCTGTCTGAGAAAAGGTACAAGCCTGGCTTGGTTTACAAGTGACAAAAAATAAAGTTGGAAACCAGCGTGGCCCTCAGGCCTCTGCTCCTCCAGCCCAAGCACAGACTTTCTTCTTTAAGCCCCACAGTTTAGCGAAGTCTTTCCTATCCGGCTGCTCTGTAGCCAGCAGCTTCTGCAACACAGCGTGTTGATAACTGGGGGAAGAGGCACCATCTGGTTACTAGGGGGCAGCAGCAGCGGTCCCTTGGGCTGCTCTGCATGCAATAGACGCGTGTGACTGGATAGAGATGGGAAAGAGATTTCTTACTGTGCGCTGTGGTACCAAAAGTTTGAAAACCGCCATTTTAGCGAATCTGAAATACTCTTCTGTGGGCAAACAGCCCGTGTGAAGGACTGTTTCAAGCAGAAGGGCTCTACAGTTTAATTCTAAGAGATTCTAGTGGCATCTCGTAAGGGAAAACCCCCCAAGGAGATATTTGGATTAAAAGCATCCTGGGTAACCCTGGCAACTCTCAGCCACACATTCTAGCAGCAGTGAAATTTCTTTTACAACAAGGTGCAGAGTTTTCCTTTCTGTTTTAAGAAGAAATTGATTCTCCTTAGCTCTGTTGTTTCCAGTCGTATTTATGAAAACTAGTGGGCACTGCTTACCTATGGAGAAGCCTGTTTCGTTGCCCAGTCGTCCTCCAAGTGGGGGATTTTGCCCCCCAGGGGATATTCAGCACTGTCTGGAGACCTTTTTTGTTGATACAAATGGTCTGGGGCATGTGCTAGCGGCGTCTAGTGGGTAAAGACCAGGGATGCTGTGAAACTGCTTACAGCACACAGGCAACACCCCACAACAAAGAATTTTCCAGCCCCAAATGTCAGTAGAGCCAAGTTAAGAAACCCTGGTCTAGAGGAAGGCTTTTCTGTAGTAGACTGGAGTTTCGTAAATCTAAGAACAATAGTGTCAAGGCCATACTGCCGCGTGGAATTCGGTCAGGGGCTGTTTATCAGTGTCTCTTTACTTTTTGCTCAGTTGTAAATCTGACTAAAAACCTAGTACTCCCTATGCCATTGGTCCAAAAATATCTTCATCCTAGAACAAGTGCACTCGGTAATTTTAAAAGTATTTTAATGAAAATTATAGTGTCCATTGGATTAATGTTTTGTAAGGTGTAGAAACCCTTCTATGTGGCAGTTCATTTAAAAAACTATATCTTACCATAACAGATTCTTAAGGTGACTTATATGCCCATTGTAGAAAACTTGAAGAGTATTTTTAAGAGTTTTTAAAAAGCAGTAAATCCAAAAGGAATCAATTCAGTATATTATTTACATTTTTTAAATGGATTTTTAAAAATAGTTAACATCTTGCTATCTATACAGTTTCTAGCCTGCTTTTTTGTCCTACATTTCAAACATCACCCCAAATTATTTGAGCCTTTGTAGACACTCAGATGGCCTCTTGGTGCTCCATCATACGATAATGAACCCTAGATTTCCTAAACACTGTTGTTGAATACAGGTTATTATCAGCTTTTCACTATCATAAATAATCTGGGATTGATATATCTGCTTTTCATGTTGCTTTGTAAGTAGCACAGCAACGTGAGTTGTTGGGAGGGCTTTGGGACATGGTTATTTAGTTCCTAGCCTGTGACAGAAGCAGACAGAAAAGTCTTGTACCAAATGCAGCAGAGGAGACACAGGGACACCATTTGGATCACCTGACTCACAGGAAAAGTTCTGGAATTCCTAGGAATGTGGATTTCAAACTTGGCTAGACCAACCAAACCATGTATCTACGTGTACACATGTCTATGTAAGTAAATGTCAAAAAGAAAAACAAAGCTGGAGGGATAAACAGCAAACTTTTAGCAGAGGCAACTCCGGGATAATTAATTGGGATTAGAGAGAAGGGCAGGCAGAGAGGAAGCACTTGAGGGGGTATTTTTTCCTTATTATCTTTTCTATATTCTTTGAATTCTTATTATGAGAATATATTCATATGTAACTTGTGTAATATTTAAACCTAATATGTTTTAGAGAGTGAGTTGGAGCCTCATGGAACAGGGTCTGAGCTATGTCAGCACACACTTTCACTCCTTTTTTAAGCAACCCTAGCACGACGCCGGCACATTTGGGGCCAGGACACACGAGCGAGTCTGCAGCTGATGCTGTGTTCAGAGCTGAGAAGCTCGCACCTGCGTTTAGATGAGAGGCCTTCGTCACTTGTTCTCCTCCCAGCTCAGTGGACGTGACGCCTCTGTATCCACAGTGTGTGACATAGAGGCGGTGGGTAGAAACGCACAGTCTAGGGCCAGGAGCCCGAGGGTTTCAGGTTGACCGACTTACATTACCCTTGGTTCCTGTACCATTGCCCTAAGTGCCGGTTTAGCCAGACTTTCTCCGTGAAGCACATAGCCAGCCCTGGGCCAGCAGATGGTGGGATGGTTCCTGTGTCTTTCAGGCCGCACACCTGGTCCCTGGCTCCACACCGAGGCGGCCGGCCAGAGCTCCGATGACATCAAAGGCAGAAATGCTCAGGTAACACGGCCCTCTGGTCTCTGAGTGTGAAACTGGGAAACCTCAGGGAGCACAGAAATGTTGAGGGTGTGCTTTCCTCTGAACAGCCTCCTGGTTTTCCTCAGGGAAAGCCATAGGGGTACCTTTGTTTCCAGCTGGGATGAAACACAATTTCAAAACCTGAAGAGTGAAAGGGGGGAGCTTCTCTGGAATCACCACCACACACAGAAGCAGCTTTGGCAACACAGAACCCCTTGGGAATCACTCTGCAACCATCACCCCGTTCGCTCCCATCATTCTTCCCTCGTTACCGTGGCCTGAGAAGCCTGAGAGGAGAGCTCTGTAACATGTATGAAACATAATTTGGTGTTCTCTCTCGTCTATAGAATACATGGTTTCTCATAGCACCCTGGGGATTTTTCTCCCATCGACATTATCATTTACTTATTTTTTTAATTTTTACTTTATTTTATTTTTGGCCACACTGCACAGCATGTGGGATATTAGTTCCCTGACCGGGGATTGAACCCGTGCCCTCTGCAGCGGAAGCACGGTGTCTTAACCACTGGACTGCCAGGGAAGTCCCCAACATTATCATTTCTTTTGACCAAATGTAGCCACAAATTTTGCTGGTGGCTAGAGGAAGGCTGTGGGGAGGGGATCGGGGGAACCAGAGAGGTGCTTGTGTCATAATTATGAGTCTTTGAAGAAATGCCCTCGTGCTCACATGAGGCAACTTGGACACAGTGTTTTCTAACCTGGGCGGAGATGACATCTCTCACCGCAGACGACAGGGTCTCATCTTTAAAGGCCCTTTGTTTCTTTGAAAACATGCATTCCGTCCACCCTGGCCGCCTCCTGTTTCACAGTGCCGTGTAACAAAAGGGGTGGCCTGCTGTTAGATCAGAACCTCAAGGAAAGAGACGTGAGAAAGAAGGAACTTAGGTTACTGGAAGTGGGGATGAGCTCCCTGAAGGACAAGCACCTCTCCCCTTTCTCACCATGGCTAATCCAAGAATTGCAATGACCATTCTCAGATGACTGTAGGTTCAAAACTGGGTGTATGATTGCAGTTCAGAGAAAGTATGTATACAGAGGAAAAAAGAAGACAGGAAAAATATACACAAAATTGTTCACAGGCATTCACTCTGCCAGCTGATGGCTGATTTTGACTTCTTAGGGGGCATTTCTGCAATTTCTGAATGTTCCATAATAAATACATTACTCCTGTGATCAGAAAGATATAGTAATAATCAAAATAACATCTCCTACATTATATAGCTCTTTATATAGTTTAGATAACTTGCATATGTTATTTCATTTGCTCCTTTTAGCAACTCTGTGGTATAAGCTGGAGAGATACCTTTAATGCAAACTTTTTCCATATGAGAAAACCAAGCTCCAAGAGGTTAAGGAACTCACCCAAGGTCAAGGTCACGTTCGCAGACCTCTGACTCCTCGTCCAGTGCTCCTTCCACTGTACCTCACTGCTTTGCCTGGCATGTTAGAATTGACAGGACAGGAGTCACCCTCACCTTCAGACGTGGCAAGCACGATGGGACATTATGCACGGTCTGGTCCCTGACCTCATGGCAGGCACACATCTAAATCCCTGAGCCCATAAAGTCTAGTCAAGGATGAACTGTTAAGTCTCTCTTGGGCATCCCATTGTCAAGAAGATCTTCTTTATGTCTAGCTGGACACCATCTTAATTCATTTTCACTTCAGTGAGGCAAAAAGAAATCGCCCAGAGAAATCACGGGGTTCCAGACATGGTGAACAGCACCCTGGGGGTGCTCTTCTTTTATGGGTACAGAGCCCAAGTGATCCGTGCAAGGCTGGGAGCTCTGAAATCTGAAAGCCTGGGACCCTTTCTCTGTTTTCTGTTGCCTTGTCTTGGGATCGCCACCAAGGTCTTTGCTTTTCTTGAGCTTCCCGTCAAGTGAGTCTGCTGGTGCTTGATCCCTTAAATGTTTTTGATGGGATTAGGTCCCCACCTGCCACAAGCTACACTTTTCATTCCTTTTCCACCCAGGACCTCCTGGGTGAAAATAAGCACCTTACGTATGATGGGACCTTAAGACCCTGGCAGCCTTGCATGCATGAGGGAAAGCTTCACTGCCCGGCCCCGGAGTGTGTCATTTATGTGCTGTGAGTCTTCTGACCCCACCTGATAACACTGTCGTGTTTCCACAGTTATCGCTGAAGACACTCCGGTGAGAAGACAGATGAAGCCAACGTCCTGTGAGCCACCTGGGGGTCCATATGGCGGGGTGGACATCCCCAGGAGAACGTCAGACCTCACCCTTCTCAAGTTGTAATTCAGTTGACATACAGGCTCTGCATGGAGCATTTATTTATTGTAAATACGTGATTTGCACAGGCTTTAAATCAGTATTATAGTCGATTTTTATTTGAGTAATTTACAAAACACACACATCATTTCTCCATTGTTTAAAATGCATCTTGGCATTCATCTGTCAGCACAGATGACAGCCCTGACCCCACCACAGAGTGTCCATTCCATGACTGTTAATACGCGTGCAGGCTGGCCCTCCCTAGATTCGGAACCATTTTTAGAAGATTCCTTAGTTTCCCAAAGTCATAGTATCTACAACAGCTTCTTATTGGCATGATTTTCTAGTCTCATCACACAAACTGCAAAATCAAACCAGATAATGCCTTATAAATGACGCGGCTCACAGAGAGCAATGTGTCGCCACACCCAGACGATGCCACACGGCCTCCAGTGAACGAGATGCCACGTCTCGCTCCCGTCTTGCAGTACAGGGATTCTTTTGCTTCCTAATGTAAACATAACACAAGTCAAAGGCAAGAGCGGGCTTGGCCTCTCCAACACCAACCACAGGGCCCCTTTTGTATCTGAATGATCCTGCAAGTAGCCAATGCTCTTACTGTTTACACTGCCCCTCGTGCCCATGTCTGCATGACGGTCCTCCTGTCCCTCCAAGTTCCCAGCCTCATCCTGGCAGACAAGGTGAGGTGAGCTGTATGAGATTTCAGTATTTTCCCTGCAAGTTAGAAACCTGTGTAAGTCATCATGAGTAAATTCCTAATTCTGTCTCAGAGCTCTTTTTTTTCCTCCTCTGAGTGCAGGGTTTTCGTGAAAAACATGACACGGAAAGTATAGACTGAAATGTATTCTGAAATATCTGCCTCAAATATCAGTGCCCCACGCCCACCCTTAGGGAACCTGGAGCCACCCATCAGGCAAATCCTAGCTGCCTTCTGAGCCCGAGAACCTAATTGGTCTGAGAGTCCCCCAGTCCCTGTGGTGGCACCTTTCTAGGTGGGGAGAAGTGTGTGAGTTCAGCCAGCCCTGACTATGGACCGGCTCAGGACTGGCTGTGACCTGTCCTCTCACACCCTTTTTGGGGAGCTGGCAAGGGAATGGCAGTGTGTTTTTGCTTGCTGCATGACCCCATCCTTGGTGGAAAAGCTGTGACAGAGGAAGGAGAGAAAATAGGAGGAAACAGACTGATCCCTCGTCTGTGCTCAAAATAGCTGCAGAGTAAAGGAAATCAGGGAGGCAGAAGTGGGAAGAGCAGTGAAAAGTAAGTTTCCTTTGAAATAGCCCACTCGTGCACTCACACCTCAAGGATGTAATGCCCGGAACACGCCATCCACGACAGGTAGCCGTTAGGAGTGTTTTGGCAAACATGATAGTACACCCAACCTAGCTGCTGTCTGGAGTGGAGACTAAGATGGTGTCCTCCATCACTGTTATGCTTTCTCATTCCAGACAGAAGCCACTGAGCGAGGTCAAGTTCCCTTCCCTGGGGAATAAATCATGCCAAGTTGTAACAGCTAAATCAATGGAAAAGAAGCTTTTGCAGGTCATCAGCTATGGGCATACCTGATTTGGTTTTTTGGTTCTGCAAGGTTTCCAGAAGGTCAGAGCTTCTGTTTATTACAGTAGCCACTCCACCTCTCTCTCAGGTGTCCAGAATAATTACAGGGGTTTTAATGATCATGATTAAGGAGGTGCTAGACCAAGGCTGTTCCACCTTCAGAGTAGACTGCCTGCCCTGGTGAGGTGTTTACACATTCATGTTCTGCACCGCTGGGATGGAAATTCAGAATAAAACCATTCAAGGACAGAGGGAAGGAATGAGGAGAAACCAAACGTTGCAATTAGGGAGAAATTTCAGGAACCTGGGATCACATCCCTCCTCCAGACCCATCACTGAATTCTCGCCCTTTGAACTCTCACGGTGTCGGCCTCCGGCAGGACAAAGCCTTCACCCCTAGACCACAAACTCAAATGTAGCGCCCCTCCCATCCTCGCGTATGCTTGCTGGCGCTGTGGTCTGTGACTCCCCCAGTGTTTCACGTGTATTTTATATTTATTGATGTTCCCTCTGCAAATTTATTTCTTTGTACCCAATAAACTTTAATAAGTGGGAACGCTTCTAGCCATTCACTCTTTAAAGCCTATCGATGGTCACCAGCACCAACGCTTTTGTAGCTAACTAAACAAATGGGTATTTGGGAAAACCAAACAAGGGAAAAACTTTCTCAAATGCATTCTGTAAAAAGTAGATAACACTATGTTTACTCAGTTTTATTAAAATCAAATGGGCAGAGTATTGTTTACAAATTACGCTGACTTGTGTTAAAGTGGAACCGCTTTCAACCTAAAGTGCACTTAGCGCTGCCGCCTCAACAAAGCAAACCCTCAAAAACTCTCCTATATGGAGCAGGAATCATCTCCATCGCCATTATAGTGTCTTCAGGTACAGGGGAGACGAGGTTTACCTGATAGGTAAGTTGGCTTAAGGGAAAACATGATTCTGAATGTCGATTTTGCATCTTACAAGTTTAGGGAAGTAACAATTTTAGCCAGTCTATGCCTCAGTTTCCTCATCTGTAAAATGGGGGCACAGATATGTATCTAAGCATATAGTGGTGAAGATGGAGTAACATAACCCCTGGGCTAGCCTTTAACCCTGGGGTCATAGGAGACCAAGGTATCAGTGCACGCATGTGCGCACGTGCACACACACACACACACACACACACACACACTAGGGTACAAGCGGTTTGTTTATTATACATTCAGTCACACACAGAGCTCTCGCTGGCTGCATTCCATTCAGATATTCACTGAGCTGCTCAGATCACTGGCTCTGCGGTTGGGTAACAAGGAGAGAGCAGTAATTAAAATTCATAGATGCTCCTGAAATAAATCTCATCTAGAAAGTAACTTCAAAGTTAGCTGCTACACACTTTGCAACTGAATTAGTTAAGGACCTGACTTGTTTTATCTGCTGTTTTATTAGTAGAGGCACAGATAAGCTTTTTCATGACCAAAAGGGCCCATCTGATTGGAGGAAAAAAAGCAATGGCCCAAGATAATCGACAAAGTGGAGGATGGACTTTAAAGGCATTGACTGTAGAGGTATGTGAAGTGGCCATAGTTCTAGGCACCCCTGATGGAGTTCCGGGTGGGAGAGGTGGTGCCTAGAGGGGCGAGGGGAGCAGCTTAAAGGGACGGGCTGTGGACTCCAGAAGCATATTCCAGGTTCTCAGACTGTGCCCCAGAAGGCTTGGCATCCTTCCTGAACCTGCTCTGTTATGAACCGAATTGTGTCCTCCAGAAATTCATATTTTAAAGTCCTAACCCCATACCTCAGAAAGTAGCCTTATTTGGGAATAGAGTTGCAGATGTAAGTTAAGATGAGGTCCTACTGAAGTAGGGTGGACCCCAATCCACCCTATATGACTGGTGTCCTTATAAAAAGGGGAAGTTTGGACACAGACACATACACAGGGAGGATGCTATATGAAGATGAAAAGAGAGATTAGGGTGATGCTTCTGCAAGCCAAGAAATGCTGACGATTGCCAGCAAACCACCAGAAGCTAGGTGGGACAGAATCTCCCTCACAGCCCTCAGGAGGAACCAACCCTGCCAACACCTTGATCTTGGACTTCTAGCCTCCAGAACTGTGAGATGATAAATCCCTGTCGTTTAAGCAACCCAGTTTGTGGTCCTTTGTTATGGCAGCCCTAGCAAACAGATACATGCTGTGTTACCTTGGAGCTTTGCAGGAGTTTACAGTTTGTGAAAAAAAGAGCTGAGAAAAAAGTTTAAAGAGTCAGCAGTTCCTTGTCATGTAAATGGGGCCATCATCTACTCTGACCTTGACACAGGTCACGTCTCGCTGGTAACTAAGTCCTATTTTCATGAACGAGACATTCAGTTGCATTTTGCCTGTCACGTGGAGACAAAACCATGGAAGCAATCTGGCATTTCTAGGTCACAGGAGTGGGAAGAGCTGGCTTTTTTCTTAAGTGGCACCCTCTCCTCTAGTGGAGTTTCTATGGCTTTAAAGTAAAGATGCTCGGCATAGGTGGCACCAGCCATTCTGATGATTTTGTAAAATTTGGTAAAATAAACATAAAATTTACCATTTTTAAGGGTACAGATCAGTCGTGTTAAGTACGTTCACGGTGTTGTGTGACCAGTCTCCAGAACTCTTTTATCATCTTGCAAAACTTAAACTCTGTGCCCCTTAAACAGTAACTCCCCATTCCCCTTCCCCCCTAGCCCCTGGCAACCACCATTCTACTTTCTGCCTCTAGGAGACTGACTACTCTGGGTACCCCATAAAAGTGGAATCAGATAATATTTGACTTTTTGAGAGTGGCTTATTTCACTTAGCATAATGTCCTCAAGGTTCACTTATGCTGTAGCATGTGTCAGAACTTCCTTCCTTTTTAAGGCTGTATATTCCGTTGCCTGGATATACTCCATTTTGTTTGTCCATTCATTCATTGACGGAGACTTGGCTTGCTCCCACCTTTTGCTTATTGTAAATAACGCTGGTATGAACACGGGTGTAAAAATATCTGAGACTCTGCCTTCAGTTCTTCTGGGTATATACTCAAAAGTAAAATTGCTGGCTTATATGCTAATTTCTATTTTTAATTCTTTGAGGAACCTCCATACTGTTTTCCATATCAGCTGCACCATTTTATATGCCCATCAACAGTGCACAAGGGTTACAAATTCTCCATATCCTCACCAACATTTATTTATTTGCTGTTTTTTTTTTTATAGTAACCATCCGGATGGGTGTGAGGTGGTATATCATGGTTTTGTGTTTATTTTTAAAGAGTGAATTTATCCACAGAATGGATAAATGGAGAAAACGCTGAACGGTTTGGTCTTCCGAAGATTCCAGTCATAAAATATATCCCCCTTCATACATTTTCTATGTTGTGGCCAATGCCCACATCTATTAATGAAACACAAGATAGACGAGGCCAAGAGACATTAATTTCAGTATTTTTTTTATTGTATGCTTGATGTATTTAGAGACAATTCCAAGGGCAAGCACTGGTTGGGGAAGTTATCTGGTTTGTAGATATGTGTACAAAAGGCTATTAAGACTACACGGTCAGTTCCCACTGCAGGAAGCAGAAAGGTTTTCCTTTTTATTATTCCCTGCCCCTAGCATTTTCCAGCTCACACATCTGACTTCTCACAACATGACTGCAAACATGTACGTATTCATCCCCACGAGAAATCGGCATGTGACATCTCGGGATGTTTGGATTCAATCAGGTAAAGCACATTTGACACAAACCATAGGAGGGGAAGTTGGGACCTAGGACCCTATGGAATGAAATGCCAGGGCTACAGGGAAGCACAGGCACTGCTGGGCCAGCTGGTGCACGTGACCTGCCGCCCCTCCCCCTCCACACGAGAAAGGCCAGCTCAGTGGGCTCCCCTCCCTCCTTCCTCCCAAAAGCTGAGAGCTCAGCTGAAGACCTTCCCCAGAAATGACTTGACAGAATGCAGTCCGTGCATTCATAACAGACACACTGGTCCCACCTGGCTTTCCTGCTGGACTGTGCAGAGCTGTGCAACACCTGGACCCATGTGGGATGACATCAGGAAGCAAAGTACTTTGCCTGGTTGATAATTATTTTTTATACCTAATAATCCACCCGATAGTGAAGGAACTTCACTGCTAATATCTAATAGGCATACACCTTCTCTATTAGACAGCTTATAAGAAAGACTCTTTCTAACAATAACACTGTCTTATGTGATTGGGCACTAAAGAATTACCATAATTTCAAGTATATCCTTATTCTACCTAAAATTCCAAACCACCTCCAAGGATGAAAGAGTACTACTTCTGCTTTGCTAATTTACTTTTAGTGGAGCTTCTGCCCCTCCTCAGAGTATGAGTGGTAAATCCCAGCTACTAGCCAAGACTAACTAGCTTATGTTTGATTATGGGGCGCGGGGATAGGGGAGAGATTCTGTCCTTCACGGCCACGTCTTCTTTCTGCACGAGGCATACACAGCCCCCTCCCCCTCCCCCAGGTCTTAATGGATACACAAATGGTATTTTAGGAAGCTATTTACACGCCAACCTTTAAACATTATTTTCATAGTTCATCTTGAATATTCACTTTCCCCATACTGCCTTTAGAAAAGCAATCCCTGGTCAAGAAATTGTCCATGTAATGATAAGCACTTTTCAAAAGCAGAGTCTGTTAGGAGCATTTAAAAACAGACATCCCCCCAGCAATGGCGTACTCAAAATCCAACTACATGTTTCAAGCTGTTAATATGTCACTAGAAGTGAGTATAGCCACATCAGCAGGCTCTTTGCTCTCTTCCTGTCTTTCCCCTCGCATCCCAATGCACAAAGAATCTGTCCACCGCTATTACTCACGTTTTAACTGTACATAGAACATCTCTGTACAGCCTGATGGAAGCATCCCAGCCCCTTTTAACTTCTGCCACGAAAGGACTGCCACACCCTCTAGTGGTAACACAGTGGCATCACAATTGTGATGTATAGCGTCAGCCAAGACATCTCTCAGAGTTGGCCCTTCTTTGGGTTGCTGGAATAAGGTCAATGTCCCTAACAGAAGTGGCCATTATGTTTCCCACTACACAATGGCTGGGCAATAGCATAAGTCTGGCTGGGTTATCCGTGACCTTTGCTTGGCCCATAATAATGAAAGCAGGCCTCTGGTGTAATTTATTCTCACTAGACTTCTTTTGGTCAAACCTCTAATCACCCTGGGTATCTCAGACATGCCAGGTCTGATGAAATGTTTCCATAATAGGGCGAGAGGATTCCACATGGTGAAATTTTAGAGTGGCTTTCTGTACTATCTCGTTTTAAATAACCACTCAGCAGGTGGGCTTGGGAGGGGATGAGGTACATATGTCACCCCCAAGCCTCACCCTTCCCCACTCAGCAGCTGTAGACAGACGCTCTCACAGTGGCTGCGCCACCTAAAAGGACACCCTAAGTTCACCCACAGTGAGAACCCAGGCCAAACCCCGACAAAACTCAGCAACCACAGGTCACCGTGAACAGCTGCTGTTAACTTTGTCAGCACAAATATTCCTCCCATCTCTCACCACTTGTAGTTAGTGACTTTACATACAGAATTTGCAAAACTGCTGGGCAGAAAGCTCACGGTGCTCTTATGCTTACACCCTTACAGGGGAGTTGGTAGAAAAAAGGATTTGTTCCAGTAAAACCTGTGACCCTCAGGGTCCACGTCTGTGTATGGGGCCCAAGCCCCTTCCAGCTCTCATGGCATATGACACACTGCAGCTGACAAGGAGTCACTAACTTGAAGTCACTTCCAAGACTACTGACACTCACAGTATTTCCATTTGGAAAGGCCTGTCGGTGATGAAGGTGATTAGGCCCACATGGTACAGGTGAGGCTGCATAATGAAGCCGCTGTCCTCCCTCCCACTGCGGTATTAACACACACACTTCTCCTCAGCATCTCTGCCCCCTTCCGTGTTAAGAGTGGTGGAGAGTATCAGTGGCTGGAAGTAAGCCCCCCCCCCCCCGCCCCCACCAGCACCTGCCCACTTCAGCTACCGGTCTGAAGGCAGCTAATGGGCCATGCAGGGCGAGAGGAATAAAGGGAAGGACTGGGGAAAGCCAAGTGCTTCCTCCACAGCTTTGGGGGATATAACAGGCTGGGTAGGAAGGGCGGGGGTGGGACTGTCACCGTGGAGCCGAATGCTTCTCCATCCATCTGTCCCCTTCCTGCCCTCTGTCTTCCCTGTGCTGGGCCCATCTGGTCTCCCTCACATGCTTTCCTGGGCTCTGCTGGTAAGTCAAATCCTTCATGTGCCCACACATGGGAAACAAATCAGTTTAATTAAAGTCTCTGCCGAGATAATGGAGTGGCTGCTCAGATTCCAGCTACTTCAACTGTAATCTAAACAGCCCAGAGTTTCTCCTTTCTTTCCCTCATTAGCTGAGAAATTTGCAGCTTCGTGGGGTGGAACTTCTGCCACAGGGCCATTTAATTAATCCTAAACTAGACGGCGGTAACCAGGCCCAGAATCATCTCTAGACATACGCACATCCGCGTGGCGCGTGAGCAGCCACGCAGGGAGAGCCCCGTGCCTCATGGGAGAGCCGCGCCGCGATCCAGGGTCGTCACACACAGCCGCCTCTGAATCTCTACAGTGGGCAGCTTCCAGCCCGCACGGCACGTGGAAGCTGTCTGCGGGTCCACCGCACACGAGCGCGGTGCACAGGTTCTTTCAGATCACAGGAATCGGGATGGAGGTGGGCCTGGAGAGGAGCCCCCTTTATTCCTTCCCACTTGTTTTGTCTCTCAGAAGACACAGCTGGAGACATTCTGCATTACAGGCCTGCGCTCAGCAGAAGGGAGGCCAGGCCCGGATGCCTCCCTTGAGCACACACACAAGAGCCCTGGGCCAAAGAAATGCCTTTTGTTAACCAGAAAGAAACCACTACCGAGAGAAAGAGTAAGACTTCAAAAGATTTTGCCTTCCCCTCAAACTCGGCGCAGTGGAGCCTGTCTTTCAAGGCTTGATGGACTCTAGTCCTCCCATGAAAAGGCTAATGTGTCCATTGTCACTGAAACACAATAAGAGCAGCTTAAAATCCACAATCAGTCATACAATCGCACAACAGGCAAATGGGATACATGTTTACACTGCAGAAGGAGGGGATCTATGTTGCAGAAGAAGGGGGTGTTGTGAGATCCGAGGCAGAACGCTAGGGAACAGTGTGACGTTAACACATCTGAACTTTCTCGTTTTTCTCGGACAGGAGAGCGGTTTGTTTTGCTGGTAATTTAGTAAGGTGGGAAATTTTAAATAAGAAGGGGAAAGGGAATGCTTACTTCACTTAAAGAACTTAATCTCCGTGTCAACACAGTCATAGAAGAGATCTCCCACTTCGGTGGGGTCCAGGGGGTCATTGCTGGTCAGGATTTCCTCCATGGCTTCCAGGCCTTGCTTCTCTAGTTCCAGCATCGTCTTCCTCAGCTTTTGACCTTGCTCCTGAGAGGGACGAAAACATTGGGGGTCATTACAATGGACGCTGAAAGCCCCCCGGAGGGCCTGCCCCCCACCCCATTCAATCTGCTCCCCGCGGGACTGCCACGGGGATGGTTCTAAAATGCAGGTGTGGTGATGTCACTGCTCTGCTTGGAGTTCTTGCCTTCAGGATAAAAATCCAGACTGCTGAGTGACGCTGGAAAAGGCCCTTTGTAACACACGAGGCTCCAGCCTGCCTCGCCTTTGCCACGCCTCCCGCATCTCCTTGCTCTTCAGCCAGACCGAATTAGCTGCATTCCTCCAGCCCATGATACTTTCTCGCCACAGCACAGGCAACCCTGCTCCCCTCAACACTCGGTCAGCTTGCGCCCACCTTCAGGCTTCCGTGAACGCCTTTCCTCTAGGCTACCCCCCATCCAATGCCTTTCCTTCTGCCATGGTTGTTCTCTTTCTGTCTTGCGATGGTCTGTCTACTTACCTGTGTCCCCCATTAGACCACGATCTCCCAGGGAGGGAGCCCCGGGCTTATCTCTATCCTCCTGCCTGGGACAGAGGAGGCACTCCCAATAATGTCTCTTGAAAGAATAAATGGATCAATGAATAACCACATGGCATGTCTATCCCCGATTTGCTTTTTTTCTGAGGGGGTGACATCTCTTCTTCCAGGTGGCAGTCACTCATTTACATACAGTGAATGACAATGAGAAGCTTTTACTTGCCCAATTAGTCCCAGAACAGAGAAGCCGCTGTCACCACCCATCGACCACTTCCTAGTGCTGCCTTAACTCAAACCAATGGTCATTGTCAAATTTCAAAGTCCACCCAACCTCATCGGTCTCATCTTTGAAATTTTGTGTAGGATACTTCAGAACACACGGCCCTTTCTGCCCCTGCCTTCATTTGCCAAATACC